>NW_006922086.1:1285323-1288987 GCF_000298275.1 Orycteropus afer afer | reverse complement strand
AAACCAGGCCAGGAGCTGATTGTGGAACAGACCATCAACTGCTCTTATGAAAGTTCAACTTGAAGTTGAAGACAATTAAAACAAGTCCATGAGAGCCAAATTATGACCTTGATAATATCCCTCTTGAATTTAGAGATCATTTAAAGAATAGATTTGATGCATTGAACACAAATGACTGAAAACAAGAGGAATAGTGGGATGACATCAAGAACATCATCCAGGAAGAAAGCAAGAGGTCATTTAAAAGACAGGAAAGAAAAAGACCAAAATGAAAGTCCGAACAGACTCTGAAACTTGCCCTTGAGTGGAGAGTAGCTGAAGCAAATGGAAGAAAATGACAAGATAAAAGTGCTGAATAGAAGATTTCAAAGAGCAGCTTCAGCAGACAAAGCCAATTACTACAATGAAATGTGCCAAGACCCAGAGTTGGAAAACCAAAAGGGAAGATCACTCTCAGTATTTCTCAAGCTGAAATAACTGAAGAAAAAATTTAAGCCTCGAGTTGCAATATTGAAATGTTCTATGGGCAAAATATTGAATGATGCAGGAAGCATCAAAAGAAGATGGAAGGAAATCACAGAATGATTCTACCAAAAAATTGGTTGATGTTCATCAATTTCAGGAGGTGACATATGATCAAGAACCAATAGTATTGAAGGAAAAAGTCAAATCTTCACTGAAGGAGTTAGCAAAGAACAGGGTTCCATGAATTGACAGAATACCCATTGAGATGTTTCAACAAATGGGTGCCCTGCTGGAGACACTCACTTGGCTATGCCAAGAGATTTGGAAGACAACTACCTGACTGGAAGAGATCCATATTTGTGCCCATTCCAAAGCAAGGTGATCCCACAGATTGTAGAAATTATTGAACAATTTATTAATATCACATGCAAGTAAAATCTTACTGAAGATTATTAAAAAATGGTTGCAGCAGTATATTGATAGGGAGCTTCCAGAAATGTAAGCTGGATTCAGAAGAGGATGTGGAATGAGGGATATTATTGCTGATGTCAGATGGCCTTAGCTGAAAGCAAGAATACCAGAAAGATGTTTACTTATGTTATATTGGTTATGCAAAAGCATTAGATTGTATAGATCATAACAAATTATGGATAACATTGAGAAGAAGAATGGGAATTTCAGAACACTTGATTGTACTTATGAAGAACCTGTACATAGATCAGGAGGCTGTCATTTGAATAGAACAAGATGATATTTCATGGTTTAAAATCAAGAAGGGAGTGCATCAAGGTTGAATCCTTTCACCATACTTACTCAACTTGTATGCAGAGCAAATAATCCAAGAAGCTGGATTATATGAAGAAGAACATGGCTGCAGGTTTAGAGGAAGACTCATTAACAACCTGCGATACACAGATGACACAACTTTTCTCCATGAAAATGAGGATGACTTGAAGCACTTACTGATGAAGATTAAAGACTACAGTCTGAAATATGGATTATACCTTAATATAAAGAAGACACAAATCCTCAAAACTGGTCCAATAAACTGCTTCATTATAAATGGAGTAAAGATTGAAGTTGTCAAGGAGTTCATATTACTTGGTTCTACAATCAACATCAATGGAAGCAGCAGTGAAGACGTTAGAAGACATATTGCATTTGGCACATCTGCTGCAAAAGACTTCTTTCAAGTGCTGAAGAGTAAAGATGTTTCCTTGAAGACTAAGGTGTGACTAACCCAAACCATGGTATTTTCAATTGCCTCTTATGCACGTGAGAGCTGGACAATGAATGTTGTTGTTGTTGTAATGTGCCATGGAGTCGGCTCTGACTCATAGTGACCCCTCCTTGGGTTTCTGAGGTAGTATCACTACAGAAGTAGATTGCCCAGTCTTCCTTCTGAGGAGTGGCTGTTGGGTTTGAACCATTAGCCTTCTGGTTAGCAGTCTAGTGCCTTAGGCACTACGCTACCAGAGCTCCCAGACAATGAATAAGGAAGACTGAAGAAGAGATGATGCTTTTGAGTTGAAGTGTTGGAGAAGAATGCTAAGAGTACCATGGTCTGCTAAAAGGATTAATTAATCTGTCCTGGAAGAAGTGCAGCCAGAATGCTCCTTGGAAGTGAGAATGGCCAGACTTCATCTCATCTATTTTGGTCATGTTGTCAGAAGGAACCATTCCCTGGAGAAGGATATCATGCTTGGTAAACTGGAGGGTCAGTGAAGAAGGGGAAGGCACTCAATGAGATGGATTGACACAGTGACTGCAACAACAGGCTCAGGTATAGCAAGGATCATGAGGCTGGCACTGGACCAGGCAGTGTTTCATTCTGCTGTGCATAGGGTCACTATGAGTCAGAGATGACTCGATGGAACCTAACAACAACCATCAACAACAACTAAAGAAGAATAACAAAATAGAAAGCACCACACTTGCTGATCTCAAAACCTTAAAGTAGTCACTCAGCCTGGTATTGGCACATAGACTGATGGAACAGGATTGAGAACCAAAAAGTAAATCCATATACCTATACACAGCTGATATTTGACAAAGGGCCAAAACCCATTAAATGGGGGAAGAGATAGTCTCTTTAAAAAATTGTTTTGTTAAAACTAGATACCCATGTGTAGAAAAATTAGGCAGAATCCATATCTCTCACCATATTCAAAAACTAATGCAAGATGTATCAAAGACCTAAATGTAAAATCTAAAACTATAAAGATCGTCAATGAAAGAGTAGGGAGACTTCGGGGCCCCAACACATAGCGTAAATACTCTATCAAACATGACTGAAACCACACAGACAGCAGAAGCAATGTTAGACAACTGGGGCCTCCTAAAACTTAAACATTTATGTATAACAAAAGGCTTCACTAAAAAACTAAACAGAGAACCTACTAACTGGAAAAAATGTTTGGCAATGACATATCAGACAAGGATCAAATGTGCAAAAATTACAGAAACTTGAACAAATCATGAGCAAAAAGACAAATAGTCAATTAAAAAATGGACAGAAAACATGTACAGACATTTCACCAAAGAAGACGTTCAAGAATCAACAAACACATGAAGAAATATTTGCTATCATCAGCTACAAGAGAGATGCAAATCAAAACAGCAATGAGATATCATCTCATGCAAATGTTAATAGCAAAGTTCAGAAAAACAATAAACAACAAATACTGGCAGGGGTGAGGAGAGATTGGAACCCTCATATACTGATGGCAGGATTGTAAAATGGTGCAACTGCTGTGGAAATTAGTGCTTCCTTAAAAAGTTGGAAATAGAAATACCACACGATCTAGAAATCCCACCACTAGGTATATATCCTGGAGAAATAAGAGCTGTGATAAAAACAGATACATGTACACTGCAGTGAATTGCTTGATATGTCCCTTTTAGCCATTGTCCTCCATTCTGTGATGTTTTGTAAATCCATCATCCATGCCCATTTGGGGTGGTGTGGTAGTTAAGGTCAGGTATCAACTTGGCTGGGCAGCTGGTAGTAGTCGTTCCCTATAATGACTGGCAATCGACTCAGTGATGGGATTTAGGTTATTTCTGTTGGGGCAACACAGGTGAAATGTTCGTGAGCCCTGCCTTGCTGGAGGGTATAATTCAAATCACCACCCTTAGCTTCCCTGAGGGTATACCTACGAATCTCCTGGGAAGATTCGCTCTCCTCTTGCTCCGGTTT
>NW_006922086.1:1278388-1285223 GCF_000298275.1 Orycteropus afer afer | reverse complement strand
TGGGACTCGCCAGCCTGCCAGCCTCCACCACTACTACGTGAGACGAACCCTTGGGTGTCTGTGAGTTCTGTGAGGCGTTACAGCGAAATACAGAACCCTAAGTCTAGGGAAATTACTGGGAGGAGGAGGAGGAGGACTTAATGTCTGAAATGATGGAGTGGTACAGTAGTTTGGACATTTGGGACATCTTTAACCTCCACCTCATGGGGACCGGCTTGTGCTGATCTTTCTGAGAGAAATTGTTCAAGCACACACCCATGTACATTACAGCATTATTCACAACAGCAAAAAGATGGAAACAAACTAAGTAGTCACCAATGGATGAGTGGATACTATGGTACATATGTGCAATGTTAAAGAATAACAACAACCCCATGAAACATCTTATTAATGTAGATGAACCTAGAGGACATTATGATGAGTGAAATTAGTCAATCACAAAAGGACAAATATTGTATGAGACCACTACTGTAAAAAGTGAAGAAAACTTTACACACAGAAAGAAACATTCTTTGAAGGGCTGTGAGGTGAAGGAGCATAAATTACTTACTAGAGGATAGACACATAATAACTTGAGTGAAGTGAAAGGCAATATACAATAAGGGGGAGATCAGCACAAAATGATAAATGCTAAGGAAGACACAACAAATATAAAACCTATTACATACACAATCCTAAAATAATAGTAATAACAATAATCCATGAGTAGATACATAGTCTCACAAACTGAACAGGGGTGGGAAGGTGAACGGGGCTACATCCATGACTATGTACAGTTTTTGTGGACAATATTTCTACATATGTAATTTTATATGCTGTGAAAAATACCCATGTATGTAATAGAGCAAACATGGGGCAAAGTTATGAGAACTTCTTAGTTATAACTTAACCCCTTGAGGGAATGAGTCATTGGGCCTGGAGGCTAAGCACCATAGTCTCAGGGGACATCAAGGCAAATTGGCATAACATAGTCCACAAAGAAAATGTTCTACATCCTACTTTGGTGAGTAGCAACTGGAGTCTTAAAAGCTTGTGAGTAGCCATATAAAGTGCAACTATTGTTCTCTTCCCATCCAGAGAAAGAGTGAAGAAAATCAAAGATGCATAGAAACAATTAGTCCAAAGGAGAAATGGACCACGTGAACTCCAGCTACCATGACATTGAGACCAGAACTTGAGGATGCCTGGCTCCACTGTTGATCATTCTGAAAAGAATCACAATATAAGGACCCAGATAGAGTGGGAGAAAAATGTGGAACAAAACTCAAAAGCATAAAAAAGACCAGTCTTTCTCACCTGATAGAGATAGGGGGAACCTCAAGATCAGGGCCGTTAGATACCCTTCATGCCTAGAAATGGACTCACCCCACTGGACCCAACTTCATCCAAACAATGGACCTGTCTATACAGTGCAAAATAACTCCAGAGAGTTACACATTCCTTAGAGCAATCAACCACAGGGCATCAATAAGACAACATTTACCGAGGGATAAAGCTAAGAAGACAGGAAGGAACAGGAAAGGACAAATGGGAATGGTAAACACAGGGAGTGAGTGAGGAGGGTGCTGTTATGTTATGGATATTGCAATCAGTGTCACAAAGCAAAATGTGTATGAACTGTTGAATGGAAAACAAATAGGATCTGTCAAACTACTCTAAAATCATAATAAAAAGTTATAAAATAATTAAGCAGTGTTAAATATGTTGTTGTTGTTATTTGCCGTCGAGTCGGCCCTGACTCATAGCGACCCCTCCTTGGGTTTCTGAGGCAGTATCACTACGGAAGTAGGATTGCCCAACCTTCCTTCCAAGGAGTGGCTGGTGGGTTTGAACCACCAGCCTTCTGGTTAGCAGTCAAGTGCCTTAGGCACTATGCTACCAGAGCTCCCAGTGTTAAATATAGAGATAATACATTTCTTGTCTATCACCTATCAGTCATATTGTGGTGGCTTTGCCATTGTTGTAAAGCTGGAAGCTATGCCATTGCTATTTCAAATACCAGCAGGGTCACTCATTGTTGACAGTTTTCATAGAGCTTCCAGAGTAAGACAGGGTAGGAAGAAGGCCTGATGATCTACTTCCAAAAATTAGCCAATTTTAAACCCTATGGATCACAGAATATTTTCCATGACTTTGACTCACTTTGTCATCAGGATGACTCACATGTCATCAGGAAGAATCAACTGCTGGAGAAAGACGTTGTGTTGGGTAAAATGGAGGGCCAGGTAAGGCAAGAAAACCCACAATGGCTACAACAATGGACTCAAACATACCAACAATTGTGTAGATGGTGCAGGACTGGTCAGTTTTTTTTTTTTTTTATGTGGGGTAGCATGAGTCAAAGACTACTCAATGGCAACTAACAACAACACACTTACTTCTTTTCAACATTTTCAATACTACTCAAGGTAGATCCTTCCTCTCTTCCAGGCAGAGGAGCAGGCTAAAAGTAATAGGAGTTCCATGAGTCTCTACAGATCTTATACCAGTGTTTTCACCCATGGCTGCACATTAGAATCATCTGGAGGGCTTTTTAAAAAATGCTACTGCACAGAATAAACCTGAGATCAGTTAAATCAAAATCTCTTAGGGTGACATTCAGACACTGTTGCTACTGTTTTTTTTTTTTTTTTTTCTCCTTACTCTCTCTTTTTTATTGACGATGGTTAAAACATACATACCAAAACAACTGCCATCACAAATTCCATTATTTATAACTCAATGACATTGATATACTTTTCATGGTGGGTCCTGTTTAAAACTCTCTGAACATTTCAATATGCAGCCCAAACTCGATGCCACTTCTTTACTCCCAGTGCCTAGCCAGGCTTGGCCACCTCCAATCTCAGCCTTTGTGGGGTTCTGCCATCACAGGAGTGCCCTTCTCTGCATTGGCCTACCTCCAGTGTTTTCACTTGCAGCTCCTTTAATTTCTCTTATTAACCCTCTTCCACCTTTTTTTGTCTTCCAGAAAGGTATCAACATCTCCTTAGCTGTAAATGCTTTGTTGTTACCGGGTTTTATCTTTTTAAGTCTATTACTACAATTTTAACAGGTCTCAGAAGTGTACAGAGATTCCCAGGGCAAAAGCCCAAGATTTTAAACAATATTTTAAATAGTGTTTTACAAAGGTTAATTGCCTGACAGTGACTTACAGCCATGAGTACACGTGTATGTATTAGAGAATGATGGACTTCTTGAGATATTTTATGATGACACCTGATTATTCTGGTGGTTTAATCACAAAGTGTTGTAGTAGGAAGACTATTGCCTTGGAGTCACATAGATGTGGTTTCCAATTTCAGTTTTGGGCAAATTAATGCCTCCTAGGCTCTGTTTTATGAGTCGGATCCGACTCGACGGCATATAACAACAACAACAACAAAGGCTCTGTTTTATTATCTACAAAATGGAGACAATTAGCTATATACGTACAATGGAATATTATGCAGCCATAAAAGAAATGAAGTTCTGATACTTGTCACAACATGGATGGACCTAGAAAACATCATGCTAAGTGAAATAAGTCACTCACACACACTAAAAAATACTGTATGATCTTGTCCACAGGATATAAAAAAATAGTGGAATTGAAAACTTATTAATGTTTTCCAGATGTAGAAGGGAGGGAAAAATGGAGGAGTTTTTTTTGGCGGGGGCGGGGGGGGGGTAATTCCGTAGAGATACTGCCTTGGAAACCCAATGAGGGGTTCCTATGAGTGGGGTCTGACTTGATGGCAGTGAGTTTGGTTTTTATGGTTTTTGCATTGACTTTATGTTAATGGTGGTAGAATATTTTGGCAAAAGATAGTAAGAATGGTTGCACAACATGAAAGATGTAATCAATGTCATATAATTGTAAATGTGGAAGTTGTTGTATTGGAAAATACTTTGGTGTGTATATTTTCACCACAATTCAAAAAAATGTGGAAAACTAAACTTGCCTTGCAGGCTTGTTGTGATAATAAAACTATATGACCCATATGGAAGCTCCCAGCAGAGTGCCTGGCACAGGGTATTTTCCTTCCTTCTTCAAATGGGATTGTGCAAGTGAACCTCAGCCTTTTGCCCAAATCAAATGTTTTGCTAGTTTATTCTATGATATGCCAGGTATAACAGTTCAGGAAACTATATTTCAAAGGAATTTAATAGGTAAAAAAAATGTAAGAAGAAATTGTTTCTTCGTGGGCAGGACCCAAACAGTACTCTTCTCCCTCTCTTCTCTTTTCTAAACTTTTGATTGTGATTTGGGTGAAAGTTTACAGATTAAAATCATTTTCCACTCAAGAGTTCACACACATTTTGTTTTAAGACACTAATTGAAATTCTCACAATGTAACAGCTCACTTCCTACTTCTTCCCTGAGGTTACCTTTTTCCCATGTCTGTCTGTCTTTCCTATGCCTTCTGAGGTTTCTGTTTGCCCTTAAAGCTGCCCTTTTTATCTCTCACGGTTGATTGTTCAAAGGAGTACACCTTTCTGGTGTAACTGTTTACCTCATAGACCTGTCTATTGTGTGACTGAAAGTTAAGCCATGGCAGTGTGTTTAATTCCAGGCCTAAAGGCTGATTAGGGGCCATAGTCTCAGGGATTTCACCAATCTGTATTAAACCTGTAAGCCTGGTCTTTTTTATGCTTTTGAGTTTCATTCCACACTTTTCTTTATCCAGGCTCTCCAATTTTTATCGCTTTCTGAATTTTTGACAGTGCTAGATGGACACCATGTAGTTCTTCTGTCTCAGGGTCAGGTAGGCTGAGCTTCCCATGGTCCATTAGTCTCTTGGACTAATTGTTTCCATATGTCTTAGATTTTTTTCGCTCTTCTTTGCTCTAGATGAGGAGAGACCAATAGTTGCATCTGATATGTTTGCTTTCAAGCTTTTAAGACCTCAGAATGCTACTCACCTAAGTAGGATGTGGAACAATGTTTTGTCTACTATATTATGCCAATTGAGCTTGGTGTCCCTTGTGACCACGGTCCTGAGCCCACAAACCCAGTGACTCACTCCCTCAAAGTGTTTGGTTGTAGCTAAGCAGTTAACAGAACTTCCCCATTAGCTCCACTACATGTATGAACATTTTTATGACCCTACAAATAAGTTTGTAGAAATATCAATTGCCAAACTACATATGGTCTTGGGTATATTGCTGTTCACCTATCCATACTTGATCATCTTGGTTGTCTTTCTATGTATCCACCAGTAGATTGATATTTGTTATTACTGATAATGCAGAATTGTGTATATAATAGTATTTGCCTTTGTTGTCTGTACCTTTTGTGCACCTCTTCGTGTCTTCCTTTTCTTTAGTGATAATGTGCTGGTCACTTGCTTTTCCCTTCACCCAATCAATTAGGGTCTCTTACTTAGCTCGCTATTTTCCCTCTCCTCCTCTCCCATCCCTGGGAATCAACGAAGAAAGTTTTCTTTCATGTGTAAATTTTTCCTTGACTTTTTATAATAGTGGACTCATATAACATTTGTCCTTCTATGATTATTTTACTCAGCATAATGTCCTCAAACTTTATCTACATTATGAAGTGATTCATGGATTCTTCATTATTCTTTGATGTTGTGTAGTATCCCAGGTGTGTATGTACCATAGTTTGTTATTCATTAATGCATTGATGGGCACGCAGGTTGTTCCTATCTCTTTGCTGCAACATGGGCGTGCATATGTCTATTTATGGCTCGACTCTAACTTCCCTAGTACTTGGATTGGTGGAGCAAATGGTATTTATATTTCCAACTTTTTAAGGAAGTGTTGTAATGTTTTCCATAGCCCTTTTACCATTTTACAGTCTCAACAGCAGTGTATGAGAGTTCCAATCTCTCCACAACCCTGCCAGCATTTGTTACTATCTGATCTGTTGAACTTTGCTATTATTGCTGGGGTGAAATGATATCTCATTGTTGTTTTGATTTGCATTTCTCTAATTATTAATGATCGTGAGCAATTTCTCATGTGTTTGTTGGCTGCCTGTATATTTTCTTTGGTGAAGTGTCTTTTCAAGTCTTTTGCTCATTTGTGAATTGGGTTATCTTTTTGTGTAGAGGGGCTGGAGTTTTCTGTAGATTTTGGAGGTAAGTCCTTTATCAGATATGTCATAGGCAAATATTTTCTTCCAATCTGTAGGTTCTCTATTTACCCTTTTGACAAAATCTTTTGATGCACACAAGAATTTAATTTTTAAAAGGTCCCAGTTATCTAGCTTCTCTTCTATCTTCTGTACATTCTGGGTTATGCTTGACAGTCTATATATGCCATAAATTAGGGCTCCTAGATTTGCCCCTATTATATCTTTGATGAATTTTACAGTTTTGAGTTTTATATTTAAGTCTTTGATCCAGCTTGAGTTTGTTTTTGTGTATGGGGTGAGGTATGGGTCTTGTTTCATTTTTCGCCAGGTAGATATCCGGTTTTGCCAGCACCATTTGTTAAAGAGGCTGTCTCTTCCCCATTTAATGGGTTTTGGGCCTTTGTCAAAGATCAGTCGTGCATAGATTGATGGGTCTATATCTGGACTTTCAATTCTGTTCCATTGGTCTATCTGTCTATCATTGTACCAATGCCATGCTGTTTTGACTACTGTGGCTATATAGTAGTTATTAACATCTGGGAGTGTGAGACCTCCCACTTTGCTTTTCTTCTTAAGAAGTGTTCTGCTTATTCAAGGTCTCTTTCTTTTCCATATGAAGTTAGTAATTGGTTTTTCCATGTCCTTAAAAAATCTTGTTGAGGAGGCGGGGCAAGATGGCGGACTAGGCAGAAGGATTGCACAGACCCTCTTCAACAAAGAAAAGGGAAACCAATTAACACAGACACAGAAGATAAT
>NW_006922086.1:1260340-1270543 GCF_000298275.1 Orycteropus afer afer | reverse complement strand
ATCTTGTTGAAATCTGGATCAGGATTGTATTAAATGTATAGATTGCTTTAGGTAGTATTAGTATTTTAACAATGTTTAGTCTACCTATCCATGAACAAGGTAGGTTCTTCCATTTATGTTGTACCCTTCTTGTCTCTTGTAGCAGTGTTTTATAGTTTTCTTTGTGTAGGTCTTTTGTGTCTCTGGTAAGGTTTATTCCTAGATATTTTATCTTTTTCGTAGTTATAGTGAATGGCATTGTTTCCCTTATTTCTTTATCAGGGTACTCCTTGCTGGTGTAGAGAAATCCAACTGATCTTGTATCCTGCCACTTTGCTGAACCTCTCTATTCGGTCCAGTAGTTTTTTTATTGAGTCCCTTGGGCTTTCTATGTATAGGATCAAATCATCTGCAAATAGAGATAGTTTTAATTCCTCTTTACCAATATGTATGCCTTTTATTTCTCTTTCTTGCCTTATTGCCCTGGCCAGGACTTCCAATACAATGCTAAATAGAAGTGGTGATAGAGGGCATCCCTGTCTGGTTCCTGTTCATAAGGGGAATGCCTTGAGTCTTTCTCCATTAATAATGATGTTGGCCATTGGCTTTGCATATATACCCTTTGTTATGTTGAGGTATTTCTCTTCTATCCCCATTTTGCTGAGAGTTTTAAACAGGAATGGATGTTGGATTTTTATCAAATGCCTTTTCTGCATAAATTGATACAATCATATGGTTCTTTTCCTTTGTTTTGTTTATGTGGTGGATTACATTGATTGATTTTTCTGATGTTGAACCACCCTTGTAAACCTGGTTTGAATCCCTCTTGGTCTGGATGTATTAATTTTTTGATATGTTGTTGGATTATGTTGGCCAGGATTTTGTTAAAGCTTTTTTGTGTCTATGTTAATGAGTGATACTGGTCTGTAGTTTTCCTTTCTAGTGTTGTCTTTCCCTGGTTTTGGTATTAGTGTTATGCTTGCTTCCTAAGATGAGTTTGGGAGTACTCCATCTTTTTCTATGTTCTGGAATAGCTTGAGTAGCATAGGTGTCAACTTTTCTCTGAATATCTGATAGAATTCTCCAGCGAAGCCATCAGGGCCAGGGCTTTTCTTCGTGGGAAGTTTTTTATGACTTGTTCATATTGTTCCCTTGCTATGGGTCTGTTCAAGTTTTCTATTTCTGAGTGGGATAATTTAGGTAGGTCTTGTGATTCTAGAAAGTTGCCCATCTCTTCTAGGTTCTCAAATCTATTGGTGTATAGTTTTTCATAATATTCTGTCAGTAAATTTTTATTTCAGATGGTGCTGTTGTGATGACACCATTTTCATTTACAATTCTTGTGATTTGGATCTTCCGCTTTTCTTTTGTTAGGTCTGCCAGTGGTTTATTGATTTTATTAATCTTTTTGAAGAACCAACTCTTTTGTTGATTTTCTCTATGTTTTTTTTTTGTTTTGTTTTGTTTTCTGTTTCATTTATTTCTGCTCTGATCTTTATTATTTCCTTGCTTCTAGATACTGTAGGATTCTTTTCTTGTTGTATTTCTAGTTGTTGGATTTGATGAGTTAAGTGTTGATTTTGTTTCTTTCCTCTTTTTTGATGTATGCATTTATTGCTATAAACTGTCCTCTGAGTACTGCTTTTGCTGTGTCCCATAGTTTTTGGTAGGATGTATCTTCATTCTCATTAGTTTCAAGGAAATTTTTGTTTCAGTTTTTATCTGTTCTGTAACCCAATAATTTTTGAGCAGTGAGTTTTCAGTTTCCATATGTTTGATGCTTTTTCCTTGCTCATCCTATTATTAATTTCTAGTTTTATAGCATGGTGGTCCAAGAAGATGCTTTGTGATATTTCAATGCTTTTGAATTTATTGAGGCTTGTTTTATGTCCTAGCATATGGTCTATTCTAGAGAAGGATCCATGTGCACTGGAAAAGAATGTGAATTGTGCTTTTGTTGGGTGAAATGCTCTGTATATATCTATGAGGTCCAACTGGTTGATTGTACTGTTGAGTTCTTCTATATCCTTGTTGAGTTTTTTTCCAGTTGACCTGTCCCTCCTTGAAAGTGGTGTGTTAGTCTCCTACTACTATTGTAGAGTTGTCTATTATGCCTTTTAATTCAGTTAATATTTGCTTCACATAGTTTTGAGAACTTTCACTGGATGCATAAATATTTATTATTGTAATATCTTCTTTGTCAATTGACCCTTTCAGCATCATATAATGTCCCTCCTTGTCTCTTATGATATTTTTCATCTTAATGGTTATTTTATCAGAAACGAATATTGCTACTCATGCCTTTTTCTGGTGTCCCTTGGCTTGGCATATTCTTTTCTATCCCTTAACTCTTAATTTGTTTTTATCTTTGTGTCTAAGGTGTGTCTCTTGTAGGCAGCATATTGATGGGTCTTCTTTTCTTATCCAGTCTGCCACTCTCTTTCTCTTGATAGGTGCATTTAGTCCATTCACATTAAGTGTAATTAGTGATAGGTATGAATTGATTGGTGTCATTCTGTTGTGTTTTTTTGTCTTGTTGTTGGTATATCCTTGGACCATATATATTTTTTTGCTGAGTTCAGTTTGTTGACTAATGCTTTCTCCCTTTTCTTCTTTATAGTTGCTTTTGTGCTTATGAAACCCATATGTTTTCCTTCCTTCTGGATTTATGTAGGGAGATTGTTACTTTTCTCTGTGGTTACCTTGGAGTATATTCTTGTCTCTACATTTTTAGAACAGTGTGTGCTGTGAAGACATTGTTCTGCTTTCCTCTCCATTTGAGGGTCTGTACCTAGAAGTTTTATTCCTTCTGATAGGTTAGTTGCTGTTGTTGTGTGCTGATTGAGTTCTTTGGTTTTTAAGGTATAATGTTTTATGGTCTTATATTGAGTATCTATTTCTGATTTGGTTTTAGTGTTGATGACATGTATCCTGGTTTTGTTGATCTCTGTTGTTGGTTCTCTATTGGAAGGACTTCTTTAAGCATTTCTTGTAGGGTTCATCTGGTTTTCACAAAGTCCCTTAATTTCTGTTTACCTGAGAATGCCTTGATTTTGTCCTCATATTTGATGGATAATTTGGCTGGATATAGGATTCTTGGTTGGAAGTTTTTTCTTTCAGTGTTTTATATATGCCATCCCATTGCCTTCTTGCCTGCATGGTTTCTGCTGAGTAATTGGAGCTGAGCCTAACTGTTTGATTATTATAAGTAACATTTCTTTTTTTCTGGGCAGCTCTCAAAATTTTTTCTTTGTCTTTGATTTTGGAAAGTTTGATTATAATATGCCTTGGTGTTTTTCTTTTAGAATCTGTCTTGTGTGGGGTTCTATGAGCTTCTTGGACAAATATCTTTTCTTCCTTCATGATATGAGGAAAGTTCTCTGTTAGCAGGTCTTCCACAATTTTCTTGGTGTTTTTTTCACCTCCTCTTGTTCTGGAATGCCAATGAGTCTTATGTTGTTTCTTTTCATGTCATCCCATATAATTCTTAGGTTCTCTTCATTTCTTTTAAATCTTTGTTCTGATTTTTCTTCATACAGGCTGGTGTCCAGAGATTTGTTTTCTAGTTGAGATATGCATTCTTCAGCCAGTTTTAACCTACTCTTTTGTGCTTCTACTGTGTTGTGTAATTCTGTCACTTTGATACTCATGCTCTACATTTTGGTAGATATCTTCTGCAATTCTAACTGCTGGTTTTTTTAATTTTTTTTTGGGGGGGGGCTAAAGAACCACTTTATTAACTTTAACCTCATGTTGAATTACCCTGCTTATGAACAAGCGAGCAAACATTTTTGAAAGATGGCCAACAAATATAGTGTCTTTCAAGCAAGAGGATAACATCCACCTGTGGCCAGGGTGAACGATGGCATCATCACATACATACTACCAAATCCCATTTCTTCTGGCTCCATAAGTCCAAACAAAAGAAGGCATAGTTTTTCATTTTTAGTTGACTTTGCATAGATATCAGTTAAACTTCCATAAAGTTTGGCAATAAATATTAATAAGTGGCCCAATACCCAAAGGCATCAGGAAGCCTATTTGGGAAATAACAGCAGAGAAACTGTTAGAGAACAACATCTAGGCCCATTTTTCTGGGAGGACTTAAAAGGATATGCAAAACCTCTGCAGTCCATGTAGTCAGAATAACATAATTCAACTACTCCAGGTGTTTTTTGTTTTTTAATTTTTTTTTAATACTTTATGGTTATTTTTTTTCTCCCTTTCCTCAGGACTACAAAAACCAAAAGGCTCTATCTTTCAATATAAATGCTAATGCACCAAAAAAATCTTTCTTTTATTGTTTATACATTGCATCCAAACATACTTTATTTTGACCATTCTTCATAAAAGTTCTAATTGCTTGCTGTGTTAAAGCATAGTCCCTAAAATCCAATACTCCAATTCTAGCAAAAGTGGCATCTTTTAGAGTTCCCAGATACCATATATCAGGATGGATATATAAAGTGCAAAGTTGGCCAGTATTCAGAAGCTAGATTTTCTTGCACTGCCCAAGTGATCAGGAATAACCAAAGCATTTGAAATGAATTAAAATTATTTGTGGTCAGAAAAACACTTGAGGATAACACCTAGGAATGCAAATATATGAGGAAAAAATAAATAGAATGCATTCTGTATCATCTACTAATATTTGCTGCAGTGAGTCTGTTTCAAGGCAGAATCTGAGGTTTTTACTGCTTGTAGTGGAAACCTTTAGGAGAGGATTCTGATTTTGAGAAATGTTGTGTGGCATTATGCTCGTTTGTAAAATGAGTGTAATCTTCAGCATCTGTCATGGTAGGGGTTTGAGGCCATGCTGGCCTGTTATTCTTTCATCGGTGAGGTTCATCATTCTCTTTTGACTTTGGGAGTGCTGACTTAGCTGTTTTTGGCTTCTACTCAGCGTCAGGCTTCCTTTTGTCCAAAGATGATTTCTCCCATTCCTTGGCTTTCTTGTAAACTTTCTTCTCCTGAGCCATTAGCAGTCGAGCAATTTCCTCATCTTGGGCTACTTGAGCTGCTCTCATGTCCAACTGGGTAGCCAAAAGTTCTTCTTCTTGCAGTTTTCTGGCAATTTCAGCATCATACCACTCTTGATCCCTGTGGGTCACTCGTGATGGAGTAGAGATAGCTTCTTTCACCCTTCTTGGTTTTGTTCCTCTATCTTCATAATAGTAACTATCTCCATAAGCATTGGCTCCAGAGGACTGTAGAAAGTGTTTCTGTCATTTTTTTTCTTCCTGTAACTCCTTTTCTTGCAAAATGAGAGCTATGTCCTCATCTTTTTTCTCCTGAATGCGCCGTCTCTCTACCTCAATTGCCAGCTTCTCCTCGATTTCCTGAGCAATTTCACAGTCTTGTTGTTCAAGATCTTTGTAGCGCTTCTGGAGCTGAGCCTGGGCTTTCAGTCCTTCTTCTTGGAGTTGCTTAGCCACCTGGAGATCATGTTGGACCAAATGGTTTAATTGAATGTTCGATGCCAAATGATGCTCAATCTCTTGTTCCTGCAGGCTGTGAGCCAGAGTGTGGTTTTCCGGGACAGCAAAATCTCGGCATACTTCCTTGACTCCAGGCAGCTTAGACTGGTCGATGCTGACTTCAGCCATGTTAGGCTAAGGTCCTAGCTGCCGGTCACTGCCCACTTCCTGGCCGCTGCCGGCACCAAACAGGACACCAGGGCACAGCAGCAGAGCCCAACAGGTGGCTCAAGATAGAGCCAACAGTGCACGCAGACCCGGAGGGATGAGCCGGCCAGGAAAGAGCTGGCGACAAACGCAGTGGCAGACAGCCTCCGGCACATGAGCCCAGTGGCCCAGCTGCCACACCACAGCCACCTCTAACTGCTGTTTTTGTATGAGTTCTGATTGTGCATTAATCTTACTATTCTGTTTCTCAATGATTTTCCTGAGTTCCTCCATGGAACTGTGTTCTCCTTGTTTCTGTTTGGGGTTTCCTTAGACTCTTGTATAGCTCTATAAACATATCTTCTAAATTCCTTCTCAGATAATTCTTTTGCCTTCTCTTCCTCCATTTATAATGAGACCTTTGTTTGTGGTTTTGCTTCTAATGTCTTGTCCTGTTTTTTTGTTTGATTTGAGGTTGCTGTTGTTTCCTAGACATTTTGAGGTTGTCTTTAACTGTTGGTTATGTGTTGATTTGTTTTGTCTTGGTTTTATGGTTTAATATTTTGAAAAAGTGAAGATGGTGTACTTTATTTTATTTTATTATTGATTGAGGTATGCTGGGTCACTCTGCAGTTTTCTTTGTGATGATGGAATCACTGTGTGGAATGTGGATATGGGTTTCTGTTTGTCATAAAGAAGGTTTAGAGTTTGAACCAGGAGGTTTTATGTTGGCTGA
This sequence comes from Orycteropus afer afer, assembly GCF_000298275.1. Taxonomy (NCBI): domain Eukaryota; kingdom Metazoa; phylum Chordata; class Mammalia; order Tubulidentata; family Orycteropodidae; genus Orycteropus; species Orycteropus afer. The sequence continues at coordinate 1,264,204 of NW_006922086.1, read as the reverse complement.
ATATGGTTTCTTTTATTGAATGAGTGAAGTTATTGGCAGAGAAGGTGCGAGCAGAAGAAGGAAAGCTTGCTGTTGCTAGGGATGGTTTCTAGGGCTTTGAGAAGGCTGCTACTGATGATGTCATATGGTTATTGACAAGCCCGTGGCTCAATTTCAGGAAAGATTCCTGTTGTCAGGGTGTTGCCAGTTTCCACCAGGCTCAGACACACACAAAGACCCCACTCCCTTGGCACCAAAAAGGCGATCCAAGGCAAATTCCCAGGTCCACACTCGGCCATGGATGTTTCTCTCTCCTACCCCGCCTGCCCTCAGGGCTGGCCCAACCTGCCCAGACCTCAATCGGCTCGGGAGTTTGTTAGTCCACCCACCTGTGGTGCCAAAGATGCTCATGGTTTCAGCTGCGCTGGAGTTGGGAAAGTGCCTGCTAGTAATCTATGGTCCCTATATTATTGACAAAGACAAGCACAGACCTCTCAATGCCATTTAAGGTGATACAAGCCCACTCAGTGACCTGCTGAGGGAAGAGTGAGCTCACCCTCCTGGAGCACCAATGAGTTGGGTTTCAGTGGTGCTGCATGTGCCTGTTTGCACCTAGCCGACCCAAGTTACTGATAAAATCAGGTGCTGGAGGTAGATCCTTGGGGTGTTTGCTGGTATGTTGGTGTGGTTGCTGGTATGCTGATATGGGGCGTCTTCTGTCTTGACCCAAGGAGGTCTCAAGTGGCTGTTCTTGCCTGCCACTCACCCCCTCCCCCCAGGGAAGTCTCTAATGGCCTTTCTCGGCTATCTGTCCACTTTCCGCTGGTAGATCTTTTTAAATTTCTTTCCCTGTGCCTTTCCTCTAATTCCACTTCTCTGTATTTTGTGCACTCTGATTCAGTGAGCTGTTCAGGGCACCAAATCCCTAATTAAAACTGTTGTACCTAGTTTTTCAAGCACTAAGATGCTAGAGGAAAATAGCATGGTGATTACTGGTGAGACTCCATTTTGAATCTCGATTTTTGTTTTCTTTATGTTGAGTATGTAATCCATACTGAACCCTGTGGTCTTTGATATTCATCAGTAACTGCTTCAAGTCATCTTCACTTTCAGGAACAAGGTTCTTTCATCTGCATATTACAGGTTATTATTGAGTCTTACTCTAATCCCGATGCCTCACTCTTCTTCATATAGTCCAGCTTCTCTGATTATTTGCTCAGCATACTGATTATATAAGTGTGGTGAAAAATACAACCCTCATGCACTCCCTTCCTTTTTTTTTTAAACCAGGCAGTAATCCCTTGTTTTGTTTGAACAACAGCTTCTTGCTCTATGTACAGGTTCCTCATGAACACAATTAAATGTTCTGGAATTCTATTCTTTGCAATGTTATCCATAATTTGTTATGATTCACACAGTCAAATGCCTTTGCATAGTCAATAAAACACAGATAAACATCTTTCTGGTACTCTTCGCTTTCAGCCAACTTCCATCTAACAATCTGTTACTCCACATCCTCTTGTAAGTCCAACTTGTATTTCTGGAATTTCCCTGTCAATATACTGCTGGAAATATTTTTTTTAATTATCTTCAGCAAAATTTTACTTGTGTGTGATATTAATGGTATTGTTCAATAATTTCCACATTCTGTTGCATCAACATTCTCTGGAATGAGCACAAATATCAATCTCTTCCACTTTGTGGGCCAGGTATCTGTCTTCCAAATTTCTTGCCATAGATGAGTGAATGCTCCAGCATTTGTTGAAACATCTCAATTTGTGCTGTGTCAATTCCTGGAGTCTTTTTTTTTTTTTGCCAATGCATTCAGTGCAGCTTGGACTTCTCCTTTCAATATCATCAGTTCTTGATCATATGCAATCTCTAAAATATTTGACTATGATCAATTCTTTTCATTTTATTTATTTATTTTATTTTAAAAGCTTGTTTTACATTCAATATAATGAGTACATTTAGTTTCATTCCCCATTTGCCATGTCCAACCCTAACCCAGTCTCCTGCCCTCCCTACCCTGTGCCCCTCCCCCTGTGCCCGTCATATTTATGCACTTCTCTTGGTCCTGCATTTCCTCAGTTTGAATGTTGGTCCTCTGGTGTCCCATGGTCTATGGCTCTAAGGGATGTATTGCCATAGAGTATGTGGGTGTGTCATCCTGAGTTGAGTGGTCTGTGTGTACATCTTGTTAACAATTGGGCTGGGAGCCCACCTCCGGGGATGAGTTTTATTCCAGGTGCAGAATGTATTCCAGGGCCATAGGATTTCATCTGACCAGTGATTCTGGTCATTATTGAGTTTTTGGAATTTTGTTCAACATTTTCCCTCCCACTCTATCCAGGATCTCCAGATTTGATCCTTTCCTGAGTGGTTGGCATTGGTAGCCAGGCACCATCTAGTTCTTCTGGTCTCAAGGTCCATGACTATGATCAATTCTTTTTGCTGTGTACTTCTTCCATCTTCTCTTTTGATACTTACTTCATCATTCAAATTTTGTTCATAAACAAAAAAACTAAACTCACTGCCGTTGAGTCAATTCTGACTCATAGTGACCCCCATTGGGTTTCTGAGGCTGTAAATTTTTATGGAAGTAGATATCCCCATCTTCCTTCTGTGGAGCAGCTGGTGGATTTGAACTGCTGACCATCTAGCAGCTAGATGCCTTATCCATTGCGGCCACCAGCTTGAATTTTTTTCTTCAGCTCTTTCAGCTTGAGAAATGTTGAGTGTGTTCTTCCCTTTTGTTTTTCCAACTCCAGGTTTTGCATATTTGGTTACCATTAGCTTTATATATGTTTTCCATCCCTTGATTTTTTAATTTATTTTTATCTTTGTGTGTCAGGTGAGTGTCTTATAGGCACCATTTCAATAAGTCTTTTTTTCTTATCCATTCTGCCACTCTCTTTCTCTTGACAGATATATCTAATCCATTCACATTCAGTTTAATTAATGACAGATATGAATTTACTGCTTACATTCTTTTGTGTTTTTTTGTGGTGGTGTTGATAATTTCTTTGTTCTGAATATTTTTCTGTATTGACTTCATTGTGTCATTGAGTTTTCTCTTCTTTTTCTTCATTGTTGTTATTTTTGTGTTTACTAAATCTGTGTGATTTTCTTCTTTCTTATTTTTGTTAGAAGGCTTTTTAATTTTGTTTGTGGTTAATCTATAGTAAATTCTTATCTTCCTCAGTTTGGAACATTCTCTTCTATATTGATATCTTCCTGACTTCCCCTCTATTTGGAAGTTTTGTAATTATATCATTTATTCTCTCTATTTTCTTTGTTGTTGTTGTTGTTGTTATGTGCCATTAAGTTGGACCCGACTCATAGCAACCCCTCCTTGGGTTTCTGAGGCAGTATCACTATGGAAGTAGATTGCCCCATCTTCCTTCTGAGGAGTGGCTAGTGGGTTTGAACTGCCATCCTTCTGGTTAGCAGTCAAGTGCCTTAGGCACTATGCTACCAGAGCTCCCATTTTCTCTGTAGTTGGTTTCATTTACAGATTAACTCTTCTGGTTCTCTATTTTCCATTTTGCAAGTGTCGTGCATAAGGCATCTGACTACTTACCAGAAAGCTAGCTGTTCAAACCCATAAGCCACTCCTCAGAAGGAAGATTGGACAATCTACTTCCATAGTGATACTGCCTCGGAAACCCAAGGAGGGGTCACTTCACTATGAGTCAGATCTGATTCAGTGGGAGTGAGTGAGATGTTAGTTTTGAAAATTCATTTTCTGGGTTGGTTCCTGGGTGATCTTATCACATGTCTTTATCTTAAGTGGTTCTCTTCTGTTGTTGATTTTCTGTTGGAAGGACTTACTTTAGCACTTCCTGTAGGGTTGGTCTTTTTACAAATTCCTTTAATTTCTGC
>NW_006922086.1:1228233-1260038 GCF_000298275.1 Orycteropus afer afer | reverse complement strand
ACACACACACACACACACACATATAATTCCTTATCTGTTCTATTACCTGTTCTTCTTTCTGGGGGAGATTTCCTAGTTCTTTATTTTGGTAACTTGCTTCTACCATCTTGTCCTGTTTCTTTGTTTGAATTGAAGGTGTCTATTGCCTCTGAGACATTTCAAAGTTACTCTCTTTATTTGTTGATTATATATTGGTTTGTTTTACCCTTTCTTTAATTTCTATTTGTTTCAATATATATGGGGCAGGTGTGCTTCTTTGGTTGTTAATTTGACATTTGGTGCTCCCCAAGTGTCTCTGGGTTGGTGGATTAGCTAATGGGAATATAGTTGTGGTTCTCTGTTGTGAAGTGGAGCTACTGGTGTGGTGGGCAGTTGTAGGTGTTGTCTACCATCTGTCATTGATTCAATGGTGCAGGAAGTGTTGGTGATATTCTCTTATGGTGTGAGGTGGCCATTACAGTACATACGGCTGTCCAGGAGAGTTAGTATCTTTCTCACATTCCATGAGACAGGGAAATACAAAAGGAAAAAAGGCAGGAAAAGGAGGGAATATATAAAAAAAGAAGCAAAATGTTTTAAAATTAAAATAAATGAAATAAAAATAATAAAATAAAAAGGAGGTGAATGGGAAAAATCATTAGTAAAGATATAAAAGAAGAAGAGGAAGAGAGAGGAATGAACAAATAAAAAGAAGAGCACTTGTAAAAAAAGGAAAAAGAAAGAAGCGACAAAAATAAGGAGGAGAAGGGAAGAAAGCAAAGGAGGAGAGACTTGTCACTACAGTCAGCCAGCAGCCCTTGGAGCTGGCAGTTGTGAAATTCACTGATCCACTGGAGTGTGTGTCCACAGAGGTGGGGACTGTCTGACATGAATGTGCATCTCTGGGAGAAGAGGCCACAGAGGTGTGCCTCTTTTGTTTAGCATGAAAAAAGTCTGTTAGTGACTTAGGCACCAGGCAGGTGATCTTCAGTCCTTGGATCTGTCCTCTAGAGGCAAGTTATTGGGGATGATTGGGTTGCTGTGGAGGTGGCCAGGGATCTGGCCACATGGGGATGGGACTTCCTTAGCCACTGGGTTGGTGGGGCAGGAAGAGTATTGACAATCAGTCCTCAGACATGATAGACCTCAAGACTAGAGAACTAGATGGTGCCCAGCTATCAATGCCAAGCATTCAGTAAGGTATCAAAACTGGAGATCCTGGGTAGAGTGGGAGGAAAAATGTGGAAAAAAAATCCAAAAACACAGTAATGACCAGAATTACTGGTCTGATGGAGTCTGGTGGGACCCCCCAACACTATGGCCCTGGGATACATTTTGGGCCTGGGATAGAACTCATTCCTAAGGGCTGGCTCTTAGCCCAAAAGTAAATAAGATGTACATGTAGATGACTCAACCCAGGGTGATACATCTGCATACTCTATGGAGATATGTGCTTTGGAGCAACCAGCCAGGAGGCACCAGACGGCAACTTTCACACAGAGGAAAAGCAGGACACACAGGAGTTCATCACTAAGAAGGGCACGGTGTAGGTGTGTGGAAAGTATTGGGAAGGGAGAAGAGGAGAGTGGGTTAGGGTTGGGGATAGTAATTGGGGAGTGAAACCATATGTACACAAAATGTTGGATGTAAAACAAATTCTGCTCTGTAAATTTGCACATAAAGCACAATTATAAAAGAAAAAAAGATTTACAGCTTTGGAAACCCAATGAGGGTCTCTTTGGGTACCATCTAATTTCTTTGCTGTGCTTTACTCTAGCACTCTATCTTCAGTGATCATCTTATGAGGATAAGTATGGAGCAAGGCCACAATGGAAGAAGTACTTGGCCTATAGTTAGGCTACAAACCTTAAACCAGGAGCTCAAGTCCATTTGTGGAATATATTTTGTCTATATACATGATTCACTTCATGGACAGCATATTAGTCTTCTGAAAAATTACATTACAAGTGACATTCATACAACATTTGATAATTCTAATTATAATAACAACTAGAATGAGTATCATTAATCCAGTCAATAATATAGATTAAAATACAGAAGAGAAAAATATAAATGAAAGTTTTTTATTTGAAATATATGAAAAGTTTAGCTATACAAATTTGACTCATCAAACTTGAATGATAGAACAATACTACTTCAAAAACAAAGAGCATAAGGCACAAAGCAATAATTTCAATAATATTCATTCACTAAGGGAAAGCTATTACTCTACAGAGCTGAAGGCATGTAAAACTAAAGCAATGAATATGAAAACAGATAGCAAATATATTGATAGTCTGTATGGAAAATTCTTATTAGTCAATAAATCCAAGTTGCCTTCATAAAGCCACCTCAAATGCAATAAAGATTTAAACAAAATCCAATGACCTCAGGGGCTTGCATTCAACAGAAAGGGTGAGAGATCTTGGTCCTGACTTTGGGAAAGCTGTCTACTGTTTTCTGCCCAGTAGGTCATTTCATCTTCAAGTTTAAGTTTCCAGATGAATGACAAGTCCAAATGAGCGCTTTAGTTCCTTTAAGCTGTGACAAAGTTTAACACCTTCCAGTTTGGCTGTGTGTGGCTTGGTGAGGAGGGGAAGATTGATTGTATTCCAGCAGAGTTCTAATTAGCCTTTAACTGATGTCTCCTCACATATATATAATTTTGGCATGTGATTAAGCAGGTCTGGGGAATTAAGTTTATCAAAGACTTCCCTTACGTGTGAAAAATATTAAGGATTCACAGTACCTATTGGTTGATATTTTTGCAAGACAATTGAAAGTCCATACAACATAAGGCATGGACCTCCTGATGACTAAAAGCAGAAGAAAAGTATTCAGTTAAGGGGTGTAAAAGAGACATGATTAGCAAGATGATGTGAGATGGACACCTCCTGTTGTGGATCTTTGGTTAATCTATTTAAAATACACTAGTGTTCTTCTCTTCCTTTGTTTATCCACCAACAGTCATGGGTTACTTTCTCGGAAACACAAATGGATCCTGAAGTAAATTGGAATCTGAGCCAAACCTTGTGTCATTCATTTTAGTTAGGCTATTTGCCTCAATTTTAGGGTGTTCTCATATATTTTCTCCTCTTCTATTCACAAATTTCATAGAAATACTTTGTTCACCATTACAAGAATGTCTTTTCCCACTCAAACACTCTGTTTCTGTGATTTTAAATTAGGGTAAGTCCAGAGCAAAGCATATTGAAAGAATCATTTTGGTTTCTCAAAAGACTGACTCAAGATGTGTCTTTTCTTTTAATGTCTACTGGGCCATTCATTAATTTTGTTAGTAATGCAACTTCTATGCTTTACAGGAAAACTTCAGCAAATGTATTTACCTTCTTGGTCATCTCCGGCATATGCTGCTTCTTCTATTATTTGGTTTTCCAGCTATTCCTGTGGAAGGAAAAAGATTGGGCAATCTACTTCTGTAGAGATACTGTTTCGGAAACCCAACAAGGGGTTGCTATGAGTCAAATTGACTCGATGGCAGTGAATTTGTTTATTTTGTTTTGTTTTGTTTTGGCTAGTCCTAAACCATCCTTTCCCCATTTCCTATCATTCTAAAGCAAACTGAGAGTAATTCTAACTGACAACTATAATTTCATGAGGGTCCATCTGTTGCTCCTTGGTGACAAGTTAAGGAATAGTGCAGAGAGATTCAGCCTTAGGAAGTTGATATCCTGGATATTGACATCCTGGATATTCATTTAGTTAGGGTCATCTAGGTGGGGACAATAGTTAGGTTTATACCCAGGAGCCCAAACTCTAATTTTTCTGGCTCAGTCACGATCCTTGCTCTTTTTCCTACAAGGTAGCATTGTGTAGTGTTGAAGCCCAAAGACTTTGGAGAAATGAGTGTAGGCTTGAATCCTGCTGGGCCTCTTATAGTTGTATGTATCTGATCCTGGAGATAGTGATCTTTATTTCCAGAGGCTTATGAAGATAACAGTTCAAGGCTTGGTAGTTAGTCCTTGATGGTACCCTGCATCATTGTATTACTAAATATGGCCAGAGAAGAAAAGGAGAGGGGAACGCTATTCAGGTAATTTCCTTGTTAGCACTGCTAGAGAAATGGTTAAAGGGAAAACTGGATTTAACATCCAGGGATTTCCTGGTGAATTTGGAAACTGTTAGCTCTCTGTTTAAGAAGATGGGAGCACAAAATTGTACTTCTAACTAATGACTTTGTAGACTTTATTATATGCAGTTTCGTTGGTGCCAGGACAGTAGTATTATCTGCATTGACCCATATTGTAGTGACATTGATGACAGTGGCAGAAAGATGATCTGAGTCTTTGAAAAATGTTGAGTAGCAAAGAGGACTAGAATACTAGAATATTCTAGCTATATTCAAATAAAACTTAAATCAGAGTTAATATGGCACATTTAATGAAATCATCATCTCTGTGCTGATTGTGAATTAGGTCCCAAGGCAGTCAGGTGAATGGCTTGATGTTGCCTTTCCGTGTGATTTTAGAGGCAGAAGTGTGGGAAAGAAGAAAGGAGTAGAGCAGCGAGCTGTGCATCAGCATCTGTGTCTCTCAGTGCCCTGGGTCATAACCTGAGGGGGCCTAGGCTCCTTCTTCTTTTTCCTCTTCTTCTTTTTCTTCTTCTTCTCCTTCTCCTTCTCCTCCTCCTCCTTCTCCTCCTCCTCCTCCTCCTCTTCCCCCTCCCTCTTTTTTTTCAGGAGGAAATATGATGAAATGTTTCTGGGATTTGGGCACAAAAATCTATCTACCTCCATGTATAGAGAACAGGAACAGGGTGGATATTGAGTTTTAGATTATAGAGTTAGGGGCAACCATTTGTTCTGGAAGATGTACCCACTCACTGAGGAATGAGGATCAGATAGGGCAGTTGGGATTAAAAGCTAATGAATGGTCAACTCATTCATTTGGTTAGGGAAGAAGTTTGTCATGGAGATAAGAATGTGTGTGTAGTGAATCCTCCTTATTGAGGGCAACTTTTAAATAATAAAGGAAGTTGAGTGTTGTGAATTTAAGAGAGACTTCACCAGTAAACCTAGATCCCTTCCTTACAGTACTTTAAATACTAAACCAAAAACCAAACTCACTACCGTCAAGTTGGATCTGACTCATAGCGACCCCTCCTTGGCTTTCTGAGGAGGTATCACTACATAAGTAGATTGCCCAATCTTCCTTCTGAGGAGTGGCTGGTGGGTTAGAACTGCCAGACTTCTAGTTAGCAGTCAAATGCCAAATAAATATCTACCCATGAAAAGATAAGGGCTGCAGCAAGTCAATCCCTACCTAGTATGAATTAATGAGCTTACTTTCTTAGATCCTCACGGAAGTACAGTAAAGGAATAAAAGTTTCATTAGGACCACTACTGGAAACAGGCTCAGAAGTGAGGATGTGTGTGAGAAGATTCTTGGTCCAGAAAATAACAGCAGATGCTACCTTGAGGTCTGCAAATACTGTAGATAAACTTCTCAAGGCTGGCTAGGAAGCTTCTGTGCAACTGGGTTGCTGGTCACCCAGGACCAAGGACGGATGGCTGGGAACTTAAAAAAGTGGCAAGTTCTCTCTGTGTGGGTTTTGACCTCTCCCTCATCAGTCTGTCATGCTCCATAGGCTGTAGGAAAGTCAGATACACAATTGCCTGAGAGTCAGGGTTTGGTAATCTCCTTGGTCTCTGAGACCAAACAATGAAGACTGCCAGGGAGAGGTGCCAGTTCCACCTCCAGGCTGACCTCCAAGGTTTTATCAGCAGGACCAGGCTATATGTCCTTGTTAATCCAACATACCTCCTCGGAGAGGCAAGAAGGGGTTGCTATGAGTTGGATCCGACTCAACAGTAGTGAATTTCATTTTTGGTTTAGTATTTAAAGTACTGTAAGGAAGGGATCTAGGTATACCAGTGAATAAATATATTTATTGAAATATAATTTATGTACAGTGAAAAACTAAAGTGGCATGGGTCAATGCTTTTTTTTTTTTTTTTGCAGCGTTCCTTCCCCTTCCCTCCCACCCCTGGTAACCAACAAACAAGTTTCCTTTCATATATAAACCTTTCTTAGACATTTTACATTAATGAACTATATTTGTCCTTCTATGATTGACTTGCTTCAATCAGCATAATGTCCTCCAAGTTCATCCATGTTACATGGTGTCTTGCAGATTCTACATTATTTTTTTAGTGTTGCATAGTGTTCCATTGTGTGTATGTACCATAGTTTGGTTATCCATTCTTCTGTTGATAGGCACGTAGATTGTTTCCATCTTTTTGCTATTGTAAATAGTGCTGCAATGAAGGTGGGTGTGCACATATCTGTTCTTGTCCTGGCTTTCACTTCTTTGAGATATATATCTAGTAATGGGGTTACTGAGTCAAATGGTATTTCTAATTCCAGCTTTATAAGGAATCACCATACTGCTTTCCACAGTGGTTGTATCATTGGACAATCCCACCAGCAGTGTATGAAAGTGCAAATCTCTCCACATCTTTGCCAGCATTTGTTATTTTCTGTCTCGTTGAACTTTGCCATTAGTGCTGGGTCAAGATGGTATCTCATGGTTGTTTTGATTTGCATCTTTCTGATGGCTGATGATAGTATTTTTTCATGTACTTGCTGTTGTTGTTGTTGTTGTTATGTGCCATCGAGTCGGCCTGACTCATAGCGACCTCTACTTGGGTTACCGAGGTGGTATCACTATGGAAGTAGATTGCCCAACCTTTCTTCCGAGGAGGGTTGGGCAATCTACTTCCATAGTGATACTGCCTCGATAACCCAAGGAGGGGTCGCTATGAGTCGGGCCAACTCGATGGCACATAACAACAACAATGGCAAGTACATGAAGAAATACTCACTATCATCAGGCATCAGAGAGATGCAAATCAAAACAACAATGAGATACCATCTCGACCCAGCACTAATGACAAAGTTCAATAAGACAGAACTGAAAATCCTCTTTGGTGAAGTGTCTATTCATGTCTTCTGCTCATTTTTTAATTGGATTGTTAATCTTTTTGTTGTTGAGGTGTTGGAGTTTTCTATAAATTTTAGAAATAAGTCCCTTGTCAGATATGTCATTGCCAAATATTTTTTCCCAATCTGCAGGTTCTCTTTTTACTCTTTTAGAGAAGTCTTTTGAAGCACATAAGAATTTAATTCTTATAAAGGTCCCACTCATCTACTTTATCTTCAACTGTTGGGACATTTTTGGTTATGGTTGAGAGTCTTTTTATGCCATAAATTAGGGCCCCTAAATTTGCCCCTATCTTTTCCTTGAGGAATTTTATAGTTTTAGGTTTCACACACAGGTCTTTGATCCATCTGGAGTTAGTTTTTGTGTATGGTGTGAGGTACGGATCTTGTTTAATTTTTCTACAAATGGATATCCAGTTTTTCCAGCACCGTTTTTTAAAAAGACCACATCTTGCCCATTTCATGGATTCAGCCCATTGTCAAAAATCAATTGACCATAGGTTGATGGATTTATTTCTGAGTTCTCAATTCTGTTCCACTGGTCTGTGCATCTGTCATTGTACCAGTACCAGGTTGTTTGGACTACTATGGCTGTATAGTAGGTTTTGAGATCCAGGAGTGTGAGACCTCCTACTTTGCTCGTATTCTTCAATAGTGCTTTGTTTATTTGAAGTATCTTTCCTTTCCATAAATAGTTAGCGATTGGTTTTTCCATATCCTTAAAGAATGCTGATGGGATCTGGATTGGGATTGCATTGAATATATAGAGTGTCTTGAGTAATATTGACATTTTCACTATGCTCAATCTTCCTATCCACAAGCATGGTATGGTCTTTCATTTATGTAGATCTCTTATGGTTTCTTGGAGTAGTGATTTGTAGTTTTCTTTCTATGGGTCATTTGTGTCCCTAGTGAGATTTATTCCCAATTATTTTTTGGTCTTTTTTGCTTTTGTAAATGGCATTGATTTACTTTTCAGCAATCTCTTTGCTGGTGTAGAAGAATCCAACTGATGTTTGGATGTTGATTTTGTATACCACCACTATACTAAATCTCTCAATTAGTTCTAGTAGTTTTTTTGCTGAGTCTCTTGGGTTTTCTGTGTATAGGATCATATACTGACTGTCATCCAGTTGGATTCGACTTATAGCAACACCTCCTTGGGTTTCTGAGGTGATATCACTGCCAAAGTAGATTGTCCAATCTTCCTTCTGAGGAGTGGTTGATGGGTTTGAACTACCAGACTTCTGGTTAGCAGTCAAATGTTTTAAGCACTATGCCACCAGAGCTCCCACATATCATATGATATGATCCACATGTAGCATCATAGCAGCAAATCAAGATAGCTTTACTTCTTCCTTACCAAATTGGATGCCTTTGATTTTCCTTTTTTGCCTCATTGTCCTGGCCAGGACTTCCAATACAATGTTGAATAGAAATGGTGATAGAAGGTATCCTTGGCTGGTTCCTCTTTGCAAGGGGAATGGTTTCAGTCTCTCTCCATTGAGAATAATTTTGGCTGTTGGTTTTACATATATGCCCTTTATTATGTTAAGGAATGTCCCTTCTATTCCCATTTTTCTGAAAGTTTTTATTGGGAAAGAGTGTTGGATTTTATCAAGTGCTTTTTTCTATATTGATTGATATGATCTTGTGGTTTTTTTTCCTTTGTTTCATTTATGTGATGGATGACATTGATTGTTTTTCTAATACTGAACAATCCTTGCATACTTGGTATGTGTCCCATTTGGTCATAATGTATTATTTTTTGATATGTTGTTGGAGTCTATTGGCTAGAATTTTGTTGAAGATTTTTGCATCTATCTTCATGAGGGATATTGCTGTCTAATTTTCCTTCTGAATGATGTCTTTGTCTGGTTTTGGTATCAAAGTTATTCTTGCTTCATAAAATGAATTTGGGAGCATTCCATCCTTTTCTATGTTCTGGAATAGTCTGAGTAGGATTGGAGTCAGTTCTTTGAAAGTTTGGTAGACTTTGCCAGTGAAACCATCTAGGCTAGGGCTTTTTTTGTTGGTAATTTTTTATGATCTGTTCAATTTCTTCTTTTGTTATGGGTCTGTTTAAATTTTCTACCTGAGTCTTACCTTAGTTTAGGTAAGTAGTATGTTCTAGAAATCTGTCCATTTCTTCTAGATTTTCAAATTTGTAGGAGTATAGTTCTTCATCGTATCTTGATATTATTCTTTTAATTTCAAATGGTTCTGTTGTGGTGTCACCCATTTTGTTTCTTATTCATGTTATTTATATTCTCTCCCTCTTTTCCTTTGTTAAATTTGCTAGTGGTTTGTCAATTTCATTAATCTTTTTTAAAAAACCAACTTCTAGTCTTGATTTTTTTCTCTTCTCTTTCTATTTTCTGTTTCATTGATTTTTGCTTGAATCTTTATTATTTCTTTTCTTCTGGTAACTGTAGGCTTTTCTTGTTCTTTTTCTAATTGTTGGAGATGTTGATTTGAAGTGTTGATTTTTGCTCTTTCTTCTTTTTTGATGTGTGCATTTATTGCTATAAATTGGTCTTTGACCACTGGTTTTGATGTTTCCTAAAAATTTTGGTATGTTGTGTTTTCATTCTTATTTGATTTAAGTAATTTTTTCATTTCATTTTTTTATTTCTTTTATTACCCAGTCATTTTCAAGGAGGGAATTACTCAGTTTCCATGTGTTTGCTCTTTTTCCATTCATCTTCCTACTGTTGATTTCTAATTTTATAGCAAGGTGATCTGAGAAGATACTTTGCAGTATTCAATGTTTTTAAATTTGTTGAGGCTTGGTTTGTGGCCTAGCATATGTTCTATCCTGGAGAATGTTCCATGTCTGCTGGAAAGGAATGTATATTGTGCTGTTATTGGGTGAAGTACTCTGTAGATGTCTATAAGGTCAAGTTGGTGGATTGGCTGTTTAGTTCTTCTGCATCTTTTTGAGTTTCTTTCTAGTTGTTCTATCTGTGATTGAGAGTGGTATATTAAAGTCTTCTACTATGACTGTGGAGTCATCTATTTGTCTTTTCAGTTATGTTAGTGTCTGCTTTATGCCTTTTGGGGCTGATTAGTTGGATGCATAGATATTTATTATTGTGTCCTCTTGTTCAATTGATCCTTTAATCATTATATAATGTCATTCCTTGTCTCTTATGGTGGTTTTGTCTTAAAGTCAATTTTATCAAGAATTAATATTGCCACTCCTGCTCTTTTTTGGTGCCATTTGATTGATATATCTTTTTCTAACCTTTGATTTTTAGTCTATTTTTGTCTTTGTTTCTAAGGTGTGTCTCTTGTAGACAGCATATTGATGGTTATACTTTCTTATCTAGTCTGCAACTCCCTGTCTCTCGAGTGGTGCATTTAATCCATTTATATTCAGTGTAATTATCCACAAGTCTGAATTTATTGCTGTCATTTTGTTATACGCTTTTTCATGGTGTTGCTGATTTCTTTGTTCTATGGGAGCTCTGGTAGCATAGTGGCTAAGTCACTTGCCTGCTAACCAGATGGCTGGCGGTTCAAACCCACCAGCCACTCCTCGGAAGGAAGGTTGGGCAATCCTACTTCCGTAGTGATACTGCCTCGGAAACCCAAGGAGGGGTCGCTATGAGTCGGGGCCGACTTGACGGCACATAACAACAACAACAACATATAATTTTTTGTGCTGAGCTTGTTTTGTTTATGAATTGTGTTATCACTTCCTTCATTGTTATTGTTTTAGTATTTGCTAAATATTTGTGCTGGTCCTCTTTTTTATTTTGATGTGAAAGTTTATAATTTTTCTTTGAGGTTATGCTTTGATTTAGTTTAGAACAGGCCATTCTATCTTGCAGTTGTCTTGCCTTCCCATATTTTGATGTTCTGTAACTATACAATTTTTTTTCCCTCTTTTTGGTTTGTAGTTTTCCTCATTTGTCAATTGAAGTCTCTGGTTCCCTGTTTACAATCTTTTAGGCTTATTTACCCAGTCATAAGCCACAAACACATTCATCCCTGAAGGCCTTGGCAACCAGGGCTGATCTTCAGTTCAATTCTCAGGTCCCAACACCACTTGGAAATATTTAGGTTGCTGGTCCTGTCAGGGTAGCTGACAGTCCACAGCTCTGTCCATCTCTGTACTCACTGTTTTCATTCAGGTTTTTGCACTAGTTGGTGCCAAATCCACCTCTGTATACTTCCTTTCAAAGGTCAGGGCTCCAGGATTATCTCTGTATCTCTGTTGATTGATTTCTTTTTTTCTTTGTTGAAGAGGGTCTGTGTAGCTTGTCTGTTTATTCCACCATCTTACCACAATACCATTGGTTTTTGATCATATGCCACCTCCTGAAATTGGCAAACATCAACCAATTCTTTTTGGTTGTACTCTTTCCATCTTCTTTTGATGTTTTCTGCATCAGTCAATATATTGCCCATAGAATCTTTCAGTATTACAACTCGAGACTTAATTTATTTCCTCAGTTCTTTCAGCTTGAGAAATGCAGGACATGTTCTTCCTTTTTGGTTTTTTAAATCCAAACCTTTGTCTATTTCATTGTAATAGTTGACTTTGTCTTCTTGAGCTGCTCTTTGAAATAAATCTTCTGTTCAGCTATTTTATCTTGTTATTTCTTCCATTTGCTTTAGCTACTCTCTATTCAAGGGGAAGTTTCAGAGTCTCTTATGACATCCATTTTGGTCTTTTCTTCTTTTCCTGCCTTCTTAATGACCTTTTGCTTTCTTCATGGATGATGTTCTTGATGTCATCCCACAATTCTTCTGGTTTCCAGTCATTGGTGTTCAATGCATCAAAACTGTTCTTTAGATGGTCTCTAAATTCAGGATGGATATAATCAAGGTCATATTTTGGCTCTCATGGACTTCTTTTAGTTGTCTTCAGCTTCATAAGCTGAACTTGCATAAGAGCAGATGATGGTCTGTTCCACAGTCAGCTCCTGGCCTTGTTTTGGAAGAAGATATTAAGCTTCTCCATAGCCTCTTGCCACAGAGGTAGTCAACATGATTCCTGTGTACTCCATCTGGTGAAGTCCATGTATATAGCCATCATTTGTGTTGTTGAAAAAAGGTATTTGCAATGAATAAGTCGTTGGTTTTGCAAAATTCTATCATGCGATCGCCAACATTATTTCTATCACCAAGGCCACTGTGATAGTTCAGTTTGTGTGTCAACTTGGCTGGGCCTGGCTGAGTGGCTGGGCAGCTGGATGTAGTATTCCCCATGATGAGACTGGTAATGAACTACATGGTGGAATCTACTGGAAGCAGCTGAGTAGCTGTCTTAGGGAATGTGGTCTGCTTCTTGTATGTAAGCAGAAACCTTGGGAAATGGTCTCTAGCTTTTGGCATGCTTGGACCCTGCATGTAGCCATGTCATTGTTCAGCAGTGGGCCATACTCTGCTGACTTTGGGACTTACAATGGACTTGAATTAATGACCTGTCATGTGGTTTGGTAACATCAGACTGTACCTTTTTACTTGTCAACCTTGAGTTTGACATGCTCAGCAACTAGCAGCTATCTGAGTGAAGAAAAACTTCCAGCTTCAGTGGGCTGGGAGATCGAGGTAGAGCTGAAGCCCAAGGCTGAGGGGCTTTCACCCAGCCCCTAGAGCTTGGCACTTTGAACTTGGACTTAAAGCCTCCAAATTGTAAGAATAAACTCCTGTTTGTTTAAGCCATTCCAATTATGGTATATTCCTGTCAGAGTGGAACTAGGTAACCACAACAGAATATGGTACTGAGAGAGTGGGGTGCTACTCTGACAGATGCCTAAAATGTGGAAGCAGGAATGGAGTGTGTTCTTGACCCGAGACCCTGGCAGAGAGACCCTGGCATATGGCATGACAGACGGCAGGAGCAAAGCCCAGAGACTAGCATGAGAGATGGCAGTAGCAGAGCCAAGAGAACCAGCACGGGACAGTGACAGCCTTACCAACCCATGGAGGAGAAAGCTTGATGTCTTTGGTTAGGCAGCTTACTGGCTGAGTGGGTTGCCTTTGGTCATTCATTGGTAGAAAAAAAACCAGCATGAAATGGAGTAGCAGGTTGACTGGCCCATGGAGCAAAAAAGCTGAATGCTTTTGGGGCAGGAAGATTTCCAGTGGAGTAGGTTGACTTTGGTATTAATTGGCAGAAGTGGAGAGACTAAGGAAATGGAAGCACAGCTGCCTCCACCTGAAGGGGTAGGACCATGGCCTTTGGGGGTGGAACCACCACAGCCCCTAGGTTTCAAAGAGCCAGGCCTTCACCAACTTGGTTCTGGAGTATGGGGCTGCTCATTCATATGAGCCAGTGGGATGGAGCCATAGCCGCTGCCCAAGATTGAGGGGGCAGGGCTGCCATGCCCAAGAGGGAGAGGAATGGGCCCACCAGGTCAAGAGGGCCCACCACTTAGAGGAACTAGGGGACTGGAGCCACCCAGCGGGAGAGATCTGTACAGCTGCCACCCAATGACGATCTTTACAGATGCCAAGTTGACAAGCGGTGGAACTGTGGTAGTTCAAGTTTGTGTGTCAACTTGGCTGGGCCTGGTTGAGTGGTTGGCAGCTGGATGTAGTATTTCCCATGACATGACTGGTAATTTACTCCATGGGAATCTACTGTGAGCAGCTGAGTAGCTGCCTTAGGGAATGTGTCCTGCTTCCTGTATAAAAGCAGAAGGCTTGGGGAATGGTCTCTACCTTATGGCATACTTGGACCCTGCATGTAACCACATCATTGTTCAGCAGCTTTCCATGCTCTGCCAACTTTGGGACTTACAAAGGACTTGAATTAATGATCTGCCGTGTGGTTTGGTAACATTGGGACTGTGCCTTTATACTTGTCAACCTTGAGCTTGGCAGCCTCAGCAGCCAGCAGCTGTCTGAATGAAGAAAAGCCTTTAGCTTCAGTGGGCTGGGAGCTGGAGGCAGAGCTGCCACCCAAGGCTGAGGGCTTTCACCCAGCCTCTAGAGCTTGGCCTTTTGAACTTGGACTTAAAGCCTCCAAATTGTAAGAATAAACTCCTGTTTGTTTAAGCCATCCCTTTTGTGGTATATTCTTGTCAGAGCGATACTAGGTAACCAGAATAGCCATATTTTCCAACTACTAGTGATTCTTCTTTGTTTCCAACTTTTGCATTCCAATCACCAGTGATAATTAACACATCTTGATTGCATATTTAGCCAATTTCAGACTGCAGTAGTTGGTAAAAATTTTCAATTTCCTCATCTTTGGCTTTGGTGGTTAGTGCATAAATTTGAATAATAGTGGTATTAACTGGTCTTCCTTGGAGGTGTATGGATACTATCCTATCATGGACAGCATTGTACTTCGGGATAGATCTTGATAAATTCATTGTGATGATGAATGCCACACCATTCCTCTTCAATTTGTCATTCCCAGAATAGTAGATCATATGATTGTCTGATTCAAAATGGCCAAAATCAGTCCATTTCAGCTCACTAATGTCTAGCATATCAATCTTTATGCATTCCATTTCATTTTTGACAACTTCCAATTATCCTAGATTCATATTTTTTACATTCCATGTTCTGATTATTAATGGATGTCTGAAGCTGTTTCTTCTCATCTTGAGGTGTGCCACATCAGCAAATAGAAGTCCTGAAAGCTTTACTCTGCCTACATCCTTAAGGTTGGGTCTACTCTGAGGGGGCAACTCTCCCAGTAGTATTTTGAGTGCCTTCAGATCTGAGGTTCTCATCTTTCGGCACTGTGTTTGACAATATTTCAGGGCCATCATAAAGTTTTCCAGTAATAGATCAGACAGGGTTTTACTGCTATTTTTAAGGTTTTCACTGGCCAATTCTTTGAGAAGTAGTTGGCCTCTTCCTTCTTCCAAGTCTGCCTTAGTCTGGAAGTGCCACTGAAACCTGTCCACCACAGGTAACCCTGCTGTCATTTGAAACACCAGTGGCATAGCCTCCAGCCTCACAGCAACATGCAAACCACCACAGTATGACAAACTTGGCAGACAAATTTGTCTCCTTTAGCTGTTCCAAATGACTCTACTCACTTCCTGGTCTCCTCCAGCCTCCACACAATCCTGCTGCACCATTCTTGCTTACTTGGCCTTTCCCTGGGTGGTCCCAAAACACCCACCTTCCACCTTCCTTGGCACTTGGCTGGTTGCTTCCCTCATCTGCCCCTGGGTGCTCCAAAAACACCTACTTTCTGCTTTCCATGGTGCCTGGCTGGCAGATCATAGGGCAGTGTATATATCCCTGAGGAAGGATGTTGAAAGTCCAACGTTCCCCTTTCCATTTATAAACAAATTGTTGTTGGATTTTAGGAGCAACATCTATGCTAAAAAAGTTGTTAGCCAGGTCAAGCATGAAATGGTAAGTGCCCAAGTGTTACCCTATGTTATTTAATAAGGCGGTTATATTGGGAATGGCAGCATGTAAAGGTGGAGTTATGTGTTTTAGTTCTCTATAATCCACTTCATGCACCATGATCCATCAGGTTTCCTTACTGGCCACACTGGGCTATTATAGGGGCTATGGGTTAGTCTTATGATGCTTACCCATGCTAATCTGGCAATGCTAGCTGTAATTTCCTCATGACCCACCAACAGGCTTGATATTAACCACCTTACTTGGGGTGTGTAGGCGGACAGGACTGCACCTTGCCCAACCCTTAATTATGGTTTTGATAGTTCTTTCCCTGAGGCAGAGTTCTCCTGCTGTGGTCATTAATATTATTCCCTCCAGTATATCCATCCCCAGGATGTTTTCAGGTAAAGAAGAAATATACACATCATATCTTTTTTGGGGTAAACTCCCAATTCCCTGCATCAAGGTAACCTGGTGAACTTTTATAGTACTGGCCCCATACCTGTCTATTGCATTTAGAGATCTTTGATATTTTATGTATATTGCTGTGTATAAGAGTGCATTATGCCCTGGAATCTTCTAAAGCCAATACATTCTGTTGTGTGGGTACTGACAAATGGTGACTTCTACATGGGGCCCCTGATCTCCCAGTAATATTTGTACTTACAATGTTGGGGGATATTGGCCTTGCCTCTAGTCTAGAGGGGAGGAAGCCTTCCAGGTGAGTGGAGCACAGGGTTGAGCTGGTTTATATGGAGGTTGTGTCTTTGCCTGCCATGAATTGTTGTTCAGGCTTCAGATGTTGCCAAAGCTGCAAAAAGGTGACATTGGGCTTTTTATCAATTTCTTCTTTAGGAGTCCCAGCTGCTATGAGACTGGCCCATAATTGGTGGTGAGTAACTAAAAGTCCACAGCCAACTGGGCGATATGGGACACCACTGGTCCAACCATGGGATTAAGATAGAGACTAAGGAGATATACCACTGTTTGGGAGTGGACTGTAATATAGTGTCCTTCATCTATATTAAGAGTCATTGTCTGGACCTCTATAATGCTGCACATAAATTGCATGCTTCTTCTCTAGTTCCCTGATGATTTCCTGTAGTTCCTACATAGTGGTCCAGAGGAGGAGAGATACTGGTAAGTCCCCTTCATTGGGCTATGTGGAGTGACAGGCAGCCATTATCCACATTGTAAGAGAAACTACCTGGCTTTTATTAACTTCAGCATACAGCTGCTGTCACAGTGCCAGGTGGGTGGTGACTGATGCCATCTTAGACATTTCTAACCCCATTAAAATTACTCCATCAGCCCCTGTATCCCACAATCTTAGCACCCAAGCTGCAGTAGATTTTCAACTCTTTTGGTGATAGTGTGTCACCAATTCCAGGGTCTCCATGGTGGTATAGTCCTTCACAGTAGTAAGTTCTTGCCGTTCCCCTGGAGAAGATTGGTGGGATCCACCCCCAGGGAATGGGGCCAATTTTTGAATTTAGTGATAACTAGAGACAAAACCTTGGGTTGGGTGGTTATCTCAATTTCCTCATCCCAATCTTCCTCACTGTCCTCTCCCAAGTCTGAAGACTCCAATGGGTCCCAACTAGCTTTCCCAATAACAACATGAACCTGCTGCCACAGAAGCTTTCACCCTTTCACTTTGGCTAATCTGCAGGCAAGTATTTCTATTGCCTGATCAGAAGTTTGTAGCTGGAATGCCAAAGTTTTGGTGGTGTTATTCTGGGCTACCCTGACTTCTCTTTCCAGCTGGATGTCATCCTCTAGCTGGTGTACCTTTGCATCAGTGGCTACCTCAGCTTCTGTATCTTCACATACCACACACAGGAGTGGCCAGGCTGCAACAGTGACCAGTGTCCTGCTCTCCTTCTTGGTCTTTTCAACTCCTATCTCCTGTAAGACCTCTAACAAGTCTTGTGGCATTTTCAGGGCATCCCCATACTCACTCACAGGACCCCAGATTTCTAACAACCTAGCTAGGAGCTCTGATAGCATAGGCACTTGACTGTTAACCAGAAGGCTGGTGGTTCAAACCCACCAGCCACTCTTCAGAAGGAAGTTTGGGCAATCTACTTCTGTAGTGATAGTGCCTTGGAAACTGAAGGAGGGGTAGCTATGAGTTGGGTCCAACTCAATGGCACATAACAACAACAACAGTTAGGGGCCCAAATATGGAGGCATCTGGACATCCCAGGTTTGGCCTTGTGGAGTTCTGTGCCCCACCCATTGACTCTTGAATTATTGGGGGCCTTTTGGTATCCTGTTCACAGCATCAAATGTTGGGGCATATCTCTAGCAAAGCAAAAACTTCCAGATAAGTTTGTGCAGAGACTGGAAAATTGACCTGGAGTCACTCTCAGAGACATTAAACTGCATTCTGAGGGAATTTACAGAAAAAGCAGTGCTGCATCCGGAGGCTGCAGACTGGTCAAGTCTCAAGACTTCACTTCCCTCCCATTTCCCTTGGATTTATATACCATAAGGTAAACAACCAAAAGGAGGCTTTTCAGGGTGAGGGGCCTGAACTGAGGTGCCTAGTTCCTAGTGGCCAGAGACCATAACAATGCCCAAAGGCTGGTGGCCTGGCATGAAGAGATATTTCTTCTCAATAAGATGCTGCCAGTGCATTAAGTAGGGAATGTGACCCATGAGGGGGAAAAAGGGAGAGGGTGGGAATGACTTGACATTTTCTTTCTAAGATGGAATTTGCTTTTAAGATGGAGTCCAGGAGCCATTTTGGGGTGTTTGAAGGCCTATATCATACACTATCCTACTCTGGTATGAACTCATTACCATAACAAAATAAAATCCTATTCCCAAACAGGGTGATGTAAACAAGTACAGGGGTTGGGACCTCTATATCACCTTTCTCTGGACATAAATCAACCCATAACATGATCTTAAACTGTTTGCTTTTCCCGAAGCATTCTCCCTTCTATTGCAGTGGCTCATTTTGGTCTATTCAGTCAGTGAAGGCACTTGTTTTGTATAGTGCACTTCTGTGTGTCCACACTTTCTGATTCTCCAGTGTGAATCCATGCTTCAAGTCATAATCCTTCCTAATTCACATAGTTATTATGAAGATTACATGAGAAAGAAAATGTGTGGTCAGAGGCTGTGTTATCCATCCACCTTTTTCCCCTAGTAAAGACTCTCATCATAGAGAAGCTAGAACCCATTACTTTGTTCCTTGCAAAGGAGAATTGTTTTAAGAACTGAGGTGGGGCCAAGAAATACCCAACGAGAATGCAGAAGTCAAGTGAAACTTGAGAACCATCTGAAAGGCTCAGGGCCTATTCAGAGATCTCATGGACCCATTTCTTGGGAAAATGCTGGCTCCTTCTCTATATACCACAAATGACCTAAGAGTTATGAACTTCAAGACCCCACAACTATGGGCATGTGAGGTGGTTTCTCTGTATAGAGCAGAGTCAGGGATTACTAATGCTTTCTGCTCATTAAACATTTCCATCTATTTTAGGCAATAATATTCCAGCATGCAAGTATACTTTTGTCCAGTGGGTGGATTTTCTAGGGTATAAGTGAGGAGATGTGAGAAACCCTGCTAGAATAATCTGTATCTTTAGTGCTTAAGTCATTTGACTGCTAACCAGAAGGCTGGTGGTTCAAACCCACCAGCCACTCCTCAGAGGGATGGTTGGGCAATCAACTTCTGTAGTGATACTACCTTGGAAACCCAAGGAGGGGTTGCAATGAGTTGGGTTCAACTTGACGGCAGTGAGGTGTTTTTTTTTTTTTTTTTTTTTTTTGTGTGTGTGTGTGTATGTGTGTGTCAAAAGATTTCTTTTAACCTTAAATTCACAATAGGCATTGAGTTCAAACAATTTAGGACGTCTGAGTCTTTTTACCCCAGAGTAGAATCTTATGTGGGACATATTTAGTGTTTAATAGATAATTTTAAAAATCAGCAAGCAGACCCAGAAGTACTTCAGAAGAAAGGCCTAATGGAGAAGAAAATGGCATTGTAGAGATAACCCACATGATCACTCCCTCTTCCAAATGAGGCTCTGAATAACTAGGTAAAGCAGATACAAATAACAATAATTGAGTTATGAACAACTAAGGAGAACATAAAGTATCAGATCCAGTGAAGACAAGGAAAGAGAGCAGGTTAAATGCCTGGGAAAAATTGGCAGGCCCACCCAGCCAGTGGAGATGGAGAGGAATCTTTAGAAACACATAAGAGGTTGAGGGAAGGTAGAGGAAAAAAAAAACAAAAAACAAAAAAACAACAACAACAACACAGGATTGGAGGCTTAGAATAGCCATACCAAAAATTTTTCAGGGAGGACCATATTAAAGCACCAATAGGCAACCATAGCTACTACTACACTGGACACCTCAACTAATAGACTGGTAACACCAATAGCTCCTGTGCCACAGTGGACAACAGCTATTCATTGTAACTCCAAAGCTTCTTCACAATGAACAGAAACTTGCACCCACATTCACACCAGTGATTACACCAATACAGAGAGAGCTGGAGAGTGACCCAGAACACCTGAGTTAATAACCTAAGAAGTACACGTGCTATACACTCCCAGATATACTAAAACATAAAAATCAGGGTGAAACCAAAAAACAGCAGGAATGGCAATATTAAATCAATACATAGCTAACAATTAAAGACAACAACTTCAAAATGTGTAGGAAACAACAGACAACTTCAAATCAATCAATCAAACAAACAAAAACAAGACAAGATAATAGAAAACAAAAGTCCAGAGTAAAGAATTATGTATCTTAGAGGAAGAATAATCCAAGAAGCTGGATTATTTGAAGAAAAACATGGCATCAGGATTGGAGAAAGAATCATTAACAACCTGAGATATGCAGACAATACAACTTTGCTTGCTGAAAGTGAGGATGACTTAAGGCACTTACTGATGAAGATTGAAGAATACAGTCTGCAGTATGGATTATGGCTCAATATAAAGAAAACAAAAATCCTCACAACTGGACCAATAAGCACCATCACGATAAATGGAGAAAAGATTGAGGTTGTCAAAGAATTCAGGTTGCTTGGTTCTACAATCAATGCCAATGGAAGCAGCAGTCAAGACATTAGACGTGTAGCACTGGGCAGGTCAACCGTGAAGGAACTCTTTCAAGTGCTGAGGAGCAATGATGTCTCTTTGAGGACTAAGGTGCGCCTGACACAGGCCATGATATTTCCAATTGCCTCATATGCATGTGAGAGCTGGACATGAATAAGGAAGACTGAAGAAGAGTTGATGTTTTTGAGTTGTGGTGCTGATGAAGAATGCTGAAAGTACCATGAACTGCTAAAAGGACTAACAGATCTGTCCTGGAGGAAGTACAGCCAAAATGCTACTTAGAAGCGAGAATGGCCAGACTTCGTCTCACCTGCTTTGGTCATGTTATCAGAAGGAACCAATACCTGGAGAAGGGTATTATGCTTGGTAAGGTGGAGCATCGACGAAAGAGGGGAAGGCCTTCAATGAGATGGATTGACATGGTGGCTGCGACAATGGGTTCAAGTATAGCAGGGACCATGGAGCTGGCATGGGATTGGGCGGTGTTTCGTTCTGCTGTGCATGGGGTCGCTATGAGTCAGAAATGACTCAATGGCACCTAATAAGAACAACAAAAGAAGAAGAACAAGCAATAGAACTATCTGAAAAGGAATTAAGAAGGTCTCTCTCTATATATATATGTATAAGACCCTCCAAGAGCTCAAGGATACCATAAACAGAAACAACAAGAAGACAGATAGTACCCTGGAAGAATCCAGGAAAATAAATCAAGAACAAAATAACAAGGTAAATACACAATTGGGACTTATACAAAAACAGCAATTAGTAATCCAGATGCACTAAAATTACAGAGATAGATAACACAGTGGAAGAGTACTACTACTAAAGAGTAGATTAGAACTGGATGAAGAATGCATTCCCCAGCTGGACAACAAATCCCTTGATTCCAGCCTGTATGAAGAAAAATCAAAACAAAGATTTAAAAGATATGAAGGGAACCTAAGAGTTATATGGGACAATGTGAAAAGAAACAACATATGCCTGATTGGAACCAGAAAAAGAAGAGGAAAGAAAACAATTGGAACCAGAACAAGAGGAAGCAAAACAGACAAACAAACAAACAAACAAAACCAAAAAAATTTGTTGAAGACTTGCTAAAAGAAAATTTCCCACATATCTTGAAGGAAGAAAAGATATTCATCAAAGAAGCTCAATGAACCCCATACATGATCGATCCCAAGAGCAAGTCACCAAGACATATCATAATCAAATTTTCCAAAATCAAATACAAAGAAAGAATCTTGGGAGCAGCTTGGGAAAAATGAAATGTCACCTAAAATGGACAACTGATAAGACTAAGCTCTAATTTCTCAGCAGAAACCATGCAGGCAAGAATACAGTTGGATGGCATATAAAAAGTCTTGAAGGAAAGGAGTTGCCAAAAGAAATATGTATCCTGCCAAACAGTCCTTCAAATATGAGGGTGAAATCAAGACATTTTCAGACAAACAGAAATTAAGAGAATTTGTGAAAACCAGACCAACCCTACAAGAAATGCTACAAGGAGTCTTTCTAATAGAGAACCCACAACAGAGAACAACAAATTAAAATCAAGACATTTGACACCACCACCTAGAAACCAAATCAGAAAAAGATTCTCAAAGTAAGCTCATAAGAAAAGTACATAGAAAAATAATGGAGTAAATTTGCAGATGACAGCTTCAACACAGCAAATTAACAAAACAAAACAAAATAAAACAAAAACCCTCACTGCTCATAGCAACCCCTCCTTGGGTTTTAGATGCAGTATCTCTACAGAAACAGATTGCCCAATCTTCTGTCCAAGTAGTGGCTGGTGGGTTTGAACTGCCAGCCTTCTGGTTAGCAGTCAAATATCTTAGGCACTATGCCACCAGAGCTCCTAACAAAGCAAATAGAGAGAATAAAAGATTTCATTACAACACTTCCAAATGGAGAGGAAGACAGGACAATGTCTTTATAGAACAGACTGTTTCAAACTTAGGGAGATAAGAATTTACTTAAGGGTAACCAAAAAGAGAAATAGCAATCCTTCTAAGCAAACTCAGAAAAAAGAAAAACACAAGGGCTTAGTAAGTACAAAACCAACAGTAATGAAGAAAAGAGAAAAAAACACTTGATAACATAATGAACTCAGCACAGAAAAATAGTGGGAACAAGGAATTCACCAACAACACAACAACAAATAGATAGAATAACAGCAATAAATCATACCTATCACTAATTACACTCAATATGAGTCTAGAGAAAGGGGTGGCAGATTGGATAAGAAAAGAATACCCTTGATATACTGCCTAAAAGACACATATCACACAAAGATAAAAATAAATTAAAAATTAAGGGATGGAAAAAGATATATCAATGTAATAGCAACCAAAAAAACAGCAGGAATGGCAAGATTAATTTCTGATAAAATAGACTTCAAGGTGAAAAACAGCATAAGGACAAAGAAAGACACTATATGATGATAAAAGGGTCAATTGACCAAGAGGACATTATCAGAATAAATATCTAGCACCCAATGAAAAACTCCACAATATGTAAAGCAAATATTAACTGAATTGCAAGACAACTCAACAATAGTAGTGGGAGACTTTAACACACCACTTTCAAACAAGGACAGAACAACTAGAAAAACAATTTAACAAAGTTACAAAAGAACTCAACAACACAATCAATCAACTTGACCTCATAGACATATACAGAGCACTCCACCCAACAAAAGCACAATACACATTCTTCTCCACTGCACATGGATCATTCTCCAGAACAGACCTTATGTTAGAACATCAAACAAGCTTGAATAAATTCAAAAACATTGAAATACTACAAAGCATGTGCTTAGATCACAATGCTGTAAAATTAGAAATCAACAATAGGAAGACCAAAGGGGGAAAAAAATCAAATATGTGGAAACTGAGTAATATACTGCTCAAAAACTACCACATAACATAAGAAAATAAAAGGTGAAATAAAAAAATTTCCTAGAAAGAAATGAGAATGAAGATGCAACTTACCAAAACCCATGTGACATAGCTAAAACAGTACTCAGAGGTCAATTTATACCAATAAAAGCACACATCAAAAAAGTGGAAAGAATCAAAATCAACACCTTAACTCAACAACTCCAATGATTAGAAAAAGAGCAACAAAAGAAATGTACAATAGCCAGAATAAAGGAAATAATAAAGATCAGAGCAAAAATAAACAACAAAGAAAACAAAACAAAAATTAGAAAATCAACAAAGCAGGAAACTGGTTCTTTGAAAAGATTAACAAAATCAAAAACCACTGGTAAATTTAACAAAGAAAGAAAGAGAAGATGCAAGTAACATAAATAATAAATGAAAAGGGTGACATTACTACAGAACCAACTGAAATAAAAAAAGAGATTTGTTGTTGTTGTTGTTGTTGTTAAGTGCCATTGAGTCGTTTCTGACTCATAGCAGGAGAAAGGGGATAAAAGCCAGGAACCTGGACAGAAGAGACAGAAGAGCAGTCAGCCCCAGGGTTACAGGTGAGGAGAGACAACTCAGGGATGCCCAAAGCAGCAGGTGGGAAGAGCAGGAGTAAGGGGATTAAAAACCAGGAAGCCAGAGAGAAGAGCAATCAGCCGAAGGGATTAGGTGAGGAGAGGAAACTCTGGCCTGCCCAAAGCAGCAGGATGGGAAAGCAGGAGAAAGGGGATAAAAGCCAGGAAGCCAGACAGAGGAACAGTCAGCCACAGGGACCCAGTTGGGGGTGATACGAGAGGTCTCAAACAGCAAGACAAACTTGTCTGTCAGTTTGTCCTACTGTGGTGGCATGTAGCTGTGAGTTTTGAGGCTGAGCCTCTGGTGTTTAAAACCCAGCGAAATGCACCTGGTGCACAGCTAACAGCCCAGCTTATAGACTGAGACAGACTAGGAAAAGAAAGATAGTAACAGAATATTATGAAGAAGTGTACTGTAACAGATTTGAGAACCTGGAAGAGATGGACAAGTTTTTATAAACATAAGACATACCTAAACGATCTCAGTCAGAGATAGAATAGTGGAACAGATTTGTAACCAAAGAAGAAATTGAGCAGGTCATAAGAAAATCCCAACAAAAAAAGTCCTGGCCCAGATGGCTTCATTGGAAAATTCTACCAAACACTGTATACTATACTATGCTATACTATACTATACTATACTACACTATACTACTCAAACTATTCCAGAACACAGAAAAAGATGGAATACTCCCAAATTCATTCTAGGAAGCAAGCATAATGCTGATACCAACACCAGCAAAAGATACCACTAAAAAGGTAAAGTACAGACCAATATCCCTCACGAATATAGATGCAAAAATATTCAACAAATACCTAGCCAACAGAATCCAACAACATATAAAAAAAATGATACATCATGACCAAGTGGCAGTCATACCAGATATGCAAGGATGGTTCAACATCAGAAAAACAATCAATGTGATTCACCACTACATAAGCAAAACAAAACAAAATAAACATATGGTCACATCAATTGACACAGAAAAGTCATTTGACCAAATCCAACACCAGATTACTGTTCAAAACTATCATCAAAAGAGGGATAGAAGGGAAAATCCTCAACATAATAAGGGACATATACACAAAACCAACAGCCACTATTATTGTTAATGGAGAAAGGCTCAAAGCATTCCCCTTGTGAACAGGAACCAGACAAGGTTGCCTTCTATCACTTCTATTCAACATCATTTTGGAAGTCAGCCAATGCAATAAATCAAGAAAGAGAAATAAAAGGCATCCAAATTGGCAAAGAAGGACTAAAGCTATCTTTATTTGCAGATGACATGATCCTATACATAGAAAACTGAAGAGACTCAGCAAAAAAACTTACTAAAACTAATAGAAAGTTTCAGCAAAGTGGCAGGATGCAGGTCAACATACAAAAATCAGTTGGATTCCTCTACATCAACAAAGAGACCCCTGAAAAGGAAATAAGGAAAACAATACCATTTACAATAGCTACCAAAAAGATAAAATACTTAGGGATAAATCTTACCAAGGACACAAAAGACCTATACAAAGAGAACTACAAAAACCCAATCATAAGAAAATATAAGGGATCTACATAAATCGAAGAACATACTTGTTCATGGATAAAAACAAAATCAAAATCAAACTCACTGTCATTGAGTTGGTTCTGACTCACAACAACCCCTCCTTGGTTTCCGAGGCAGTACATCTATGGAAGTAGATTGTCCAGTCTTCCTTCTGAGGAGTGGCTACTTGGTTTGAACCACCAGCCTTCTGGTTAGCAATCAAGTGCCTTAAGCACTATGCCATCAGAACTCCTTGTTCATGGATAGGAAGACTGAATATTGTGAAAATGTCAGTATTATCCAAAGCAATCTACACATTCAGTGCAATCCTGATCCAGATTCCATCAACATTTTTTAAGGACATGGGAAAGCAAATCTCTAATTTCATATGGAAAGGAAAAAAACCTCAGATAAGCAAAACCTGCTGAAGAAAAAAAAAGGAAGTCTCATACTCCCAGACCTCAAAACCTGCTATACAGCCACAGTAGTCAAATAGCATGGTATTAGTATAATGATAGAGAGATAGAGCAATGGAACAGAATCGAAAACTCAGATATAGACCCATCCATCTATGGACAGCTGATCTTTGACAAAGGACCAAAACCCACTATATTGGGGAGAGATAGTCTCTTTAACAAATGGTGTTGGCAAAATCGGATATTTACTTGCAGAAAAATAAAATAAGACCCATACTGTACCCCATATACAAAAAAAAAAAAAAAAAAAAAATCAAATGGGATGAAATACTTAACTGTAAAACCCAAAACTATAAAGCTCATCAAAAATAAAATAGAGGTAAATCTAGGGGCCCTAATTTATGGCATAAATAGACTATAAAGTATAACCCAAAATGCACAGGCCATGGAAGAGAAACTAGATGACTGGCATCTGTAGAAATTATACTCTTATGTGCATTGAAAGACTTCTCCAAAAGGGTAAAAAGAGAACCTACAGAATGGGGAAAAAATATTTGGCTATGACATATCTGTAAAGGGACTTATCTCTAATATTTATAGAAAACTTCAATACCTCAACACCAAAAAGACAAACAACCCAACTCAAAAATGGGCAAAGGAAATTCAGATACTTCACTAAAGAAAATATACAGGCAGCCAACAAGCACATGAGGAAATGTTCACAATCACTAGTCATTACAGAGATGCAAATCAAAACAACAATGAGATATCATCTTATCCCAGCAATAATATCAAAGTTCAACAAGACAGAAAATAACAAATATTGGCGAGGCTGCAGAGAGTTTGGAACTCTCACACACTGCTGGTGGCACTGCAAAATGGTACAACCGTTGTGGAAAATGGTATGGTGTTTCCTTAAAAAGCTGAAAATACAAATATCACTTGATTCAGCAACTCCATTACTAGGAATCTATCCTATAGAGGTGAGAGACAAAACATAGACATATGCACACCCACATTCATTGCAGCACAATTCACCATAGCAAAGACATGCAAACAACCTAAATATCCATCAATGGATGGTTGAATAACCAAATTATGGTACATTCATAAAATGGAATACGATGCAACATTAAAAAATAATGAAGAATACACAAAACATCTTGCAGCATGGATGAATTTAGAGGACATTATGCTGAGCGAAATAAGTCAATCACAGAAGGACAAACATTGTATAAATCAATTATTATAAAAAAGTCAAAGAAAGGTTTATTCAGGGAAGAAAACTCACTTTGTTGGTTACTGGGGATGGGAGGCAGGGGAAGGGAAAATCTAAGACTATTTAGGGGTCACTTGTCAATTTGGGTGAGGGGAGAAATGGTATGGAAACAGTCTGTGACTAGTATGGTGACACTGGAGAAAGGAAAGACACTGAAATATACACAAAAGTTATAGACAACAGATGCAAATAGTATTATATGCAAAACACTGCAGTATCACTAGCACCAAACAGCAGGCTATGGATTAATGCATAGACAGGTGAGAAGATCAGGTGGAGGTAGGTGAGCAGGAATACACCCTAGACCAATGATAGATTTGGCTGAAGATAATCTTATACATACACTTGTGCTACAAAATTAGCCACATACATTTATAGAAGCAACAGAAGACAGGGTTGGAGTAACTTCTCAGAGACAATCAAACATCTTGTGAGAGAGAATCACTAGGCCTGGAGGCTTGGGACCATAGTCTTGGGGGACATCATGCTCAACTGGCAGACACAGTTCATAAAAATTTTGTTCTACAGTCTACTTTGGTGAGTAGCGACCGAGGTCTTAAAAGCTTTCAAGTGACCATCTAAGATGCAGCCATTGGTCTGTTCTCATCCAGAGTAAAGAAGACTGAAGAAAAGTGAAGTCATCTGGAAACAATTAGTCCAAAGATAAGATAGTCCACAAGGACCTCAGCCTCTATGACCCTGAGACCAGAAGAACTCAATGGTGACTGCCTATCAATGCCAAAACCTCAGAAAGGGATCAGATCTGGAGATCCTGGTTGGAGCTGGAGGAAAAATGTGGAACAAATTTTAAAACACAAAAATGACCATAATTACTGGTTGGAAAGAGACTGGTGGAACCCCCAAGACTATGGCCCCATGTTACTCTTTGGGCCTAGTAAGAGACTAATTTACATGGATTGGATCTCAGCTCAAAAGTATAAAGACATACATACAGAACACTTACCCCAGATAGGTGTACCTATCTACTCCAGGGTGATATACCCCTTGGATCAATCACCCATGAGACACCACAGGGGTAGCACTCACATACAGGGAAAGCTGGAGAGACAGGAATGTATAGATAAGAAGGGCACAAGGAGGAGGTGGTCACAAGGAGAGAGGGGAGGAGAGTTTTTTATGGTTGGGGACGGTAATTGGGGCTGTGAAATCAGATGTGCATGTGCATGAACTGTTGAATGTGAAACAAGTTTGCTTTGTAAATTTACACCCAAAGCACAATTATAAAAGAAAAAAAAAATCAATGAGCCAATATTTATATAAAACTCTACAGTTCACACTTTAATGTTAATTTATATAAACATCAATGCTACATTCTCACAGACTGTTTCTCCTCCAGTCAGTCTAATTCTGGAAGCCTGGAAGAATAGAATAAGCAGAAAACACATTCTTCTTTATCTGATATGGCCAATGAAGAAGACATTTTCATTATTGGAAGGTTCTGATTACCTGAAAGTTCTTATTCTTAATCCACTCTTAAAGCCAAGAGTTCTTGAGAAAAAAAAAAAGTGTCCCCAGATATTTCTTAAGCAAGTCAGGTTTGAGAACTGATGTTACATGGCAAAAGCTTTGCCCCTGCCATCTTGATTAAACATTTACGTGTTCATATGAATGATCACAAGGAAAGTTTTGAACTTCCCAAAATTGTCCAATTTTTCCTTTACATCAGAAAGAGTCATTATGGTTTTTATTTTGGTTCATGGATTATCTAACTCTCCTCTTCATCTTTAGACAACTTTAAGGTGGTAAATGCTAGTAACTATGACTGAGGAAGGTAAGGAAAGAAAAAGGAACTAAAGACTAGCAGAGTAAGAATTTTGGCTAGGGAAGAAGCAGAAGGTTCATAGGACAGTGAAGTTTTGTGCCCAGTCTTCTCAGGACCACTCTCTACAAGTGGTCAAAGAACAAATTTTAAGAAATCCAAAGAGTGGAGTTCCAGTAAGATGGTGGAGTAGGCAGAAAGACTGCACAGACCTTCTTCAACAAAGAAAAAGGGAACCAGTTAACACAGATACAGAAGATAATCCTGGACCCCTGAGCCTTGAAGGGAAGGATACAGAAGTGGACTAAGCTCCAAATAGCAGAAGAATTTGCATGAAAACACCAAAAAAGGAGACATATGGAACTGCAGTCTGGCAGCAATCCTGATGGCACAGACAGGTTGGATATTGCCGAGTGGTGTAGGACCTTAGAATTAACCTAAAAAACAGCCCTGCTAGCCAGGGACTGCACAGAAGACTGCTCTGGTGGCTGGGGAATAAAATGGGAAGCAGTGGAGAGGAAGGCAGGCTGAGCTGTGGATTTTTACCTAGCCAGAGGATGCAGCCATTTTGAATATTTACAAGCAGCTTGACCATTTTGGATATTTAAAGCGACAGCATTCTCCCAGATTCTAGGGACTTAAGAACAGGCTCCACTTGCTGGGAACTGTAAAAACATCCCGGACCTGGACGACTGGAAAGGTGTGACATTCCCCTTGTTACTCTTATACCCAATACTCTCTTGGTGAACAGAAGTGTGGTCATCCCTCACTCCCATACACCTTCTGGGCCAGCAGGAATTCCATCCCAGTCTGTGTGCTCTGACAGAGACTAGGAGCCCTGCCCTGCCCCAATTTTTTTTTTTCTGTTTTCTATTTTTTAGTTTGTTTGTTTTGTCTGTTTTAAAACTACTACTATTATTATTACTTTTGTCCTTTTTACTATTATTCTTTATTCTTCCCCTCCCAGGTTCTAGTTTTCAGCTTTTTTACATTTTCCTGTTCCTGGTTGATTTTTTTTTTTTCTTTCTCATGGTTAACACTGTTCCTTGTCTTTATTTTTGTGTTTTTTCCCATTTTTTTCTTCATTATTCTCCTTCTCTACCTTTTTTCTCTTATTGTTCTCTCCCCAGATATTGCATTTTTTCTTTTTCTCTGTTTTTCCTTTTTTTCTGTTTTCATTACTGTTCCTGTGTGATTCACAGTGTGTGTTTTGTCCATTTGCTTTTACTTTTTTGATAGTTATTCAATGGTTATTTTTGTCTAACTGAGTGGAAGACAGCAACAGTCCCCATAGGACACAACTACACCCATACCTCCTGCAGCTTCACTTACTGAGTGAGAGCCACCACTTCCTTTTCCACCAACAGGCCAATGATAAGCAACCACCAAGAAAAGCCTGACTCACCCTTGGCTGCTCTTCACAAACAGTTAACAGGGATCTAAATACAACAATGCCACGATGTCTTGGAAACCACAGGCCATCACAGTCCACACAAAGAAGCAAGATAAAGTGGTAGAAACAAGGGAGTAGGATACAGACCCAGAACACATCCCTGAGGAAGAAGCAGCTTTGGAACACTATGATAAGGAATTCAAAAGAATTATCTTTAGGTATCTTCAAAAGATTGAAAGATAGATCAAGGAAAACACAGACAAATCCTTAGAAGAAATTTGGAAGAAAATACAAGAACAAAATGACAAAATAAATGAAAAATTAGAAATGATTCTAAATCTACAGATAGAAATCCAGAAGTGAATACTAATTTGTCAGAATTAGGTAACACATTGAAAGGGCAAAGGAGTAGAATTAATGCAATGGAAGAGAGAATTAATGAGATTCAAGACAAATACCTGAATACTTCTTTGGAAAAGGATCAATCAGAAAAAAAAAAAAAAAGAAAGAAAAACAAAATGAAGAAATCCTGAGGTTCATGTGGGATACCATCAAAAGGAATAACATATGTGTCACTGGAATTTCAGAACAGGAAGAGAAAAAGAAAACCAGTGAGAAAATAGTCCAAGATTTGTTGGAAGAGAACTTCCCAGATACGATGAAAGATGAGACTATATCCATTCAGGATGTCCAATGAACCCCAAACAGGATACACCCCAAAAGAAAATCACCAAGATATATCATCATCAAACTCATCAAAACCAAAGACAAAGAAAGAATCCTGAAAGCAGCATGGGAAAAACAGAAAGTTACTTACAAAGGACAACCAGTGAATTGAGTGACTCCATTTTGTAACTCTGTTTTTGTAATGTCCAGCTATAACTGGCAATATCTTGCTAAAACTCCATTTTATTCAACTGAGTGGCCATCTCATCCTGCCCCCACTCCCCGTGGGCTAGGGGATGGCCCCCTTTTTATCCTAGGTGCATTAAACAGCTAAAACACCCCTTGATAAATAGAATGCCCCTGAGGTGGTTATCAGAACTAACTTCCCTCAACCCTCGATGAATGCCTCTGCTAAAAGCACATACTCTGAGTCTTTGAAACAAAGAGGTAACTGCAACTTCTGGTTCTGTATTATCGCTTGCTTGCGTGCTTGCATTTTAAGCTTTATAAAGTCTGCCTGAAATCAGGCTTGTTACCGCAGCATAGGAGCGTGTTTCAACTCCTTGCAGTTGATGAACCTAAATAAAACTCCTTTACCAAAAGTGGACATTATAGTAGCCATTATTTTAAATTGAACCCATAACACCAGAAAGAATATGGTCTGATTTCTCAGCAGAAACCATGCAAGTGAGAAGGCAATGAGATGGTTTATATAAAACCCTGAAAGAGAAAAATTTTCAACCAAGAATTATATATCTGGCAAAATTGTCCCTCAAATATAATGGTGAAATTAGGAGATTTCCAGATAAGCAGAAACTAAGGGAATTTGTTAAAACCAGACCAACCTTACTAAAGAC
>NW_006922086.1:1222503-1224263 GCF_000298275.1 Orycteropus afer afer | reverse complement strand
GTGGTGCCTCATCAGCAAATGGAGGTCTTGAAAGCTTTACCTTATCCATATGAGTAAGGCTGATTTTACTCTGATAATGCAGTTCTTTCCCAGTCCTACTTTGAGAGCCTTGTAAGCGAATTGATTCATCTTCCTCCTCCATATTGGACAATGTTTCAGGACTATTCATAAATTTGTGCAGTAATGTATCAGACAGTGTTTCTCTGCTATTCATAAGGTTTTCCCTTGCCAATTCTTTGAGAAGTAGATGGCCTCCTCCTTCCATCTGTCTCAGTCTGCAAGCCAGGCTGATACCTGTGCAACAGGTATACCCCCCTCGGTTTGAAACACCAGTGGCACAGCCTCAAGACTCACAGCAACATGTCACCACAGTAGGCCAAACTGACAGATACGTTTGTCTCCCTTAGCTGTTGAAAACTCCTCCACCACCCTTACCTGCATCCCTGCGGCTAACTCCTCAATCTGTTCCAGTCCCCTTTGCTTTTTCTGTCCTCACCCTGCTTCCTGCCTTGCTGCTTGTGGGGAGTGGCCTGGGTTCCCTCTCCTCACCTGGATCCCTGAGGTTGACTCCTCAATCTGTTCCTATCCCCTTGGCCTTTGCTGTCCTCTCCCTGCCTTCCCAACTCACTCCTTTTGGGGTGTGGTCTGGTTTCCCTGTCTTCATCTGGGTCCCTAAGGATGACTCATCAATCTATTCCAGTCCCCTTTGCCTTTTCTGTCCTCTCCCTGCTTCCCGCCTCGCTGCCTGTTTTTAGGTCCCTGGAATCCGGAATGAGAATACTATCACTTTAAAATCCAAAATGGTTGCCACTTGTAAACATTAAAAATGGCTGTGCCCTCAGTAACTTTAAATATTCCAAATCACCACTGTTTGTAACCATTCAAAATGGCTGCACCCTCAGTCACTTTAAATATCCCAAATCACCACTATTTGTAACCATTCAAAATGGCTGTGCCCTTGGTCAGTTTAAATATCCAAAATGGCCATGATTAGAGGTCAATTTATAGCAATAAATACACACATCAAAAAAGAAGAAAGAGCCAAAATCAACACTTTAAACCAATATCTCCAACAATTAGAAAAAGAAGAGCAAGAAAAGCCTACAGTCACCAGAAGAAAGGAAATAATAAAGATATGAGCAGAAATCAATGAAAAAGAAAATAGAAGGGCTATAGAAAAAACACCAACAAAACTGGAAGTTGGTTTTTTGAAAAGATTAATAAAATTGACAAACCACTGGCAAATTTAACAAGGAAAAGAGGGAGAGAATACAAATAACATGAATAAGAAATGAAATAGGTGACATCATGACAGAAGCAATTGAAATAAAAAGGAATATATCAGGATACTATGAAGAACTGCACTCCAACAAATTTGAAAATTTGCAAGAAATGAACAGATTTCTAGAAACACACCACTTACCTAAACTAACACAGACTGATGTAGAAAACTTGATCAGATCCATAACAAAAGAAGAAATTGAACAGATCATCAAAAAATTACCAACAACAACAAAAAAATGTCCTGGCCCAGACTGTTTCAGTGGAGAATGCTACCAAACATTCAGAGAAGAACTGACATCAATCTTACTCAAACTATTCCAAAACATAGAAGAGGGTAGAATCTTCCCTAACTCATTTTATGAAACAAGCATAACTTTGATATCAAAACCAAGCAAAGATATCACTCAAAAGGAAAACTACAGACCAATATCCCTCATGAATATAGATGCAAAAATCTTCAACAAAATCCTATCCAA
>NW_006922086.1:1211718-1222180 GCF_000298275.1 Orycteropus afer afer | reverse complement strand
ATTGGTAAGGAAGAAGTCAAAC
Organism: Orycteropus afer afer; assembly: GCF_000298275.1. Classification (NCBI taxonomy): domain Eukaryota; kingdom Metazoa; phylum Chordata; class Mammalia; order Tubulidentata; family Orycteropodidae; genus Orycteropus; species Orycteropus afer. The sequence goes on along the minus strand of NW_006922086.1, from coordinate 1,222,158 downwards.
CATCCTTATTTGCTGATGATATCATCCTATACCTAGAAAACTCAAGAGACTCAGTATAAAATCTACTGGAACTAATTGAGAGATTTAGCATCGTGGCAGGATACACGATCAACATCCAAAAATCAATTGGATTACTCTACACCAGCAAAGAGATTGCTGAAAAAGAAATAAAGGAATCAATATCGTTCTCAATAGCTACCAAAAAAATAAAATACTTGGGAATAAATCTTACCAGGGACACAAAATACCTGTATTAAGAAAACTATAAAAACCTTCTTCAAGAAACCATGAGGGATCTACATAAATGGAAGAACATACCATGCTTGTGGATAGAAGAATGAACATTGTGACAATGTCAATTCTACCCAAAGTGATCTGTACATTCAATGAAATCCTAATCCAGATCCCATCAACATTTTTTAAGGATATGGAAAAACCAATCACTACCTTTATATGGCAAAGAAAGAGACTTTGGACAAGCAAAGTACTAGTGAAGAAGAAGAACAAAGTAGGAAGTCTCACACTGCCAGATCTCAAAACCTACTATACAGCCAGTAGTCAAAACTGCCTGGTGGCACAATAACAGACACATAGACAAATGGAATAGAATTGGGAACCCAGCAATTGATCTATGGTCAGCTGATCTTTGACAAAGGGCCGAAATCCATTATATGGGGAAGAACATGTTTGTTTAATAAATGGTGCTGGCAAAACTGGATATCCATTTGCAGAGAAATGAAACAAGATCTGTACCTCATATCACACACAAAAACTAACTTCAGATAGATCAAAGACTTAAATGCGAAGCCTAAAACTATAGAGTTCCTCAAGGAAAAACTAGGGGAAAATTTAGGGTCCCTAACATATGGCGTAAATAAACTATCAAACTTAACACAAAACGCACAAGCAGCAGAAGAGAAACTAGATGAATGGGATGAATTAAATTTTTATGTGCTTCCAAAGACTTCTCCAAAAGAGTCAAAAGAGAGCCTACAGATTGGGAAAAAGTATTTGACAATGACATATCTGACAAGGGACTTATCTTTAGTATTTATAGAAAATTCCAACACCTCAATAACAAAAAGACATTAATCCAATTAAAAAATGGGCAGAAGACATGAATAGACACTTCACTAAAGAGGATATTCACCAGCCAACAAACATATGAAGAAATGTTCATGATTAAATCAAAACAACAATGAAATACCATCTTGCCTCAGAACTAGTAGCAAAGTTCAACAAGACAGAAAATAACAAATGCTGATGAAGATGTGGAGAGATTGGGACTCTCACAAACTGATGGTAGGACTATAAAATGGTACAATCACTGTGGAAAGCAGTATGGCAATTCCTTCAATAGTTGGAATTATAAATTTCATTTGATCCAGCAATTCCCTTACTTGTTATATATCCTAAAGAAGTGAGAGCCATGACAAGGACAGACATATGCACACCCATGTTCATCGCAGCACTATTTACAATAGCCAAAAGATGGAAACAACATAGTTGTCCATCAACTGAAGAATGGATAACCAGAGTATGGTACATACACACAATAGAATACTATGCAACCCTAAAGAATAACTTAGAATCTGCAAAACACCACATAACATGGATGAACTTGGAGGATATTATGCTGAGTGAAATAAGTCAATCACAAAAGGACAAATATTGTATCAGTTGGTCATTGTAAAAGTCAAGGAAAGGTTTATCTATGGAAGGAAATTTTCTTTGTTGGTTACCAGGGGTGGAAGGGCAGGAGAAGGAACACTGTTAGATAGGTAGAGATAAGTATTGATTTAGGTGAAGGGAAGGGCAATGTACCAAATGTGAGTGATCAACATGGTGGCATTGAAGAAGGGAAGACATAGAGAGGTACATGGGAGGTATAGACTGCAATGATGAACCCATTTGCACATACAGTACTGTGTTGTCAGTGAAGGCAAACATGGGTATATGGGTGGATAGATGGGTGGACAGACTGAAATATTAGGTATGTCTATGAAGCAGGGAGTGTACCCAAGACCATACATAGGGTTGGCAGACAATGGTCCTATAAGTGTATTTGTATGATCAGAATTCCCAGGTGTATAGTACAGGTGACAAGGGACAAGGTTGTAGTCACTTCTTGGTCATAGCCAGATACCAGAGAGAATGAGTAGTTGACCCAGTGGGCTTGGGACCATAGTCTCAGGGGACATCAAGCTCAATTGGCATAATATACTGCACAAAACATTGTTCCACCTCCTACTTTGGTGAGTAGTGACTACAATCTTAAAAACTTGTAAGCATCCATCTAGATGCAATGATGGGTCTCTCCTTGTCCAGAGCAAAGAAGAATGAAGAAAACCCAAGACTCGTGGAGGCAATTAGTCCTAGCGACTGGTACATTATGTGATCCACATCTTATACGACTATGAGACCCAAAGAACTAGATGGTGACCGGCTACCACTGTCAACCACTCGGAGGGGGATCTATGTAGGAGATCCTGAATAGAGAGGGAGAACAATGTGGAACAAAACTCAAAATCATTTGGGAAAAAAATAAAGGGGGACCAGGTTTGTTGGTCTGATAGAGCCTGGTGGAACCTCTGAGACTATGGCCCCTAGCTGCCCTTCAGGTCTGGAATTGAACCCGCACCTGTGGCTTCCAGCCAAACAAAAGGCAGACACATGAGTTGAACACTTACCTGAGGTAGATACACTCCTTTGAGAGATCAATCATGGGAGAAAGAAGGGCTGTTTATGCACATGGAGACACCTTAGGAGGCAGGAGTGCATGGAGGGATGGACACAGGGAAGAGGTAACTATCAGGAGAAAGTGGGAGGGGAGGTGTTGCATTGGGGCCAATTCATCAATATCCTGAGACAAAGTGTATGTGAACTGTTGTATGGAAAGTGAATTTTCACCAAAATCACAATAAAAAAAAATAATAATAATTAAAAAAGAAAGAAAGAAATCCAAAGAGAAATGCTTGGAGAAGGAGGGATGGATGCAAGGAATAAAGAAAAGAGTTGTCAATACTCTGACTCACACACATGGGTTAAGTCATCCTTAATGTTGTCTAAGGAGCTCCGGTAGCATAGTACCTAAGGCACTTGACTGCTAACCAGAAGGCTGGAGGTTCAAACCCACCAGCCACTACTCGGAAGGAAGATTGGGCAATCTACTTCAATAGTGATAGTGCCTCAGAAACCCAAGGAGGGGTCACTGTGAGTTGGATCCAACTCAATGGCACATAACAACAACAACAACAAGTGTTGTCTAATAATGTGCTGGAATTGGCCATGTGCAAACAGGACAACCATGAACATTAGAATATCTTGTCCAAGCAAACAAAACTAAATAGAGTGCCATTGATGCTGATGAAGTTTTTGAACCAGCTAGAAGTTTCTCTCAGGGGCAGGAGGGAATTTTGGCCTGGAGGATAAAGAGTGAAGTTCAATTTGTTTTCCCGGATCTTGATTTATTAAGAAATGATTCTAGGAAAATTCTGTAGGGAAGTGGGGAATTGGGACCAGTAAGGGGAGAAGATAAATAAGGATGTGGTATCCTGCAAAGGACTGTGGCTCAATCCTTCAAGGAGTTCTGACATCAGGGTCACACATCAGAGTTGTCCTACTCAGAGGGGAGGGGACTAGGGTATTAAAATATCCCATGTCCATCAGTTGTTAATTAAAGGATGTAATCTCCAGGCATTTCCATTTTCCACACTCTCCAGCAAAGTGGACTCCAGCAGCTCAAGTGTTCTTCCACAAGAGAGGCAGGTGCTGGCTGTTGGTAGTGAATACTTAAGGGAAGCTAGTTTGCATAAAAATGACAAAGAAATTCTAGAGAACATAGCAAAGCACTGATAGCATCTGCCACGCACACGCTCTCATTCAGGCTTCAAAATGTTGAAAAGTGTCATTTTTCATGCACTTGCCTATATGGCTAAGTGACAGCTTTGTCAGCTGGTCTGGTGAAATTGGTAGACAATTAGGAGCAAAAAGATAGCCACAGATATCCTATCAAGACCCAGTGGTGTCTATGACAGTTTGCTTATTACGACTTTTATGATTTAAGAATACAAAAGTTATTATTTAATAATTACATATAAAAAAGAGAGTCTTTATGAAAATGAGCCTAGGTCTCATACTCTGCATAACCCTGCAGAGTTAGCTTATGATTTTGTGCATTAACTGGGTGGTTTTTCTGGTCTGTTTGGCTCTGCTAACCCCTTTTGGACTCTTGCATGTCTGTTGGCTTTCTGGTGACTAGATGATACAAGATGGTCTCACCTGCAAGTCCGATGGTTGGCAGGTTGTTGACTCTTCTCCATCTTCCAGCAGGCTAGCTTAGGCTTATTCACATGGTGCTCTCCAAGAGCAGAAGGTGAGGACCAAATACATTTCCAGTCTCTGCTTGAGTCACACTTGCCAATGTTCATTGACCAAAGCAAGTCACAAGCTCAAAATCAGCATCATAGCTAGAGGTCATTGCCAAAGGGAGTGAAGATTTTGTGGCTATTTACCATCTACTTCAGTCATTCTAGGAGCTCTGGTGGTGTAGTGCCTACGGCATTTGACTGGTAACTAGAAGGCTGGCAGTACAAACCCACTAGCCACTCCTGGAAGGAAGGTTGGGAAATCTACTTCCATAGTGATACCACTTTGGAAACGCAAGGAGGGGTCACTATGAGTTGGATCTGACTCGATGGCAGTGTGTTTGGTTTTGTTTTGGTTTTCAGTCATTCTTGGTGGGTCCTTTACATTATATATATATATGTACACACACGCACACACACGCGCATGCACACACACACATATATCATTGCTCAGAAAACTTACCCAGTTTTCAAAGCAATGGAATAAGAAGAAATAGAATAGAACAAGGTTATCACTTTGTATAAGATATACATCACTTTGCATCACTTTGTATAAGAATTATTTACTTGAAGTCTTGAAATATGGTATTTATGAATTATAAGTCCATAAATAAGATGTCAGGATTTTGAGGACTAAATGCAGGTGAATATATATGTTAAAAACATTTTAAAAAATGGTTTGGGCTGTTCCAGCCTCTGTAGATACATGAGTGTCTATACACTTCTAAAAAGAAATATTAAGTAATCAAGGGGCTTGAGTTGCACAGTGGTTAGCACATTCGGTTGCTAACCAAAAGGTTGGTAATTCGAATCCACCAGCCACTACATGGAATAAAGATGAGGCAGACTACTTCTGTAAAGATTTACAACCTTAGAAATGCAGTAAGGCAGTTCTACTCAGTCCTATAGAGTCACGATAAGTTGGAACAGACTTGATGGCAGTAGGCTTTTGTTTGTTTTTTAAAGGGACTAGACCACTTCGTTCCTTCTTCTTGCGTATGTGTACATGCATCTGGTTAGAGCAAATCTACAACTTCTTACAGGTTTTATACTCTTCCTTAATATGTGTGATGGTGCATATCAAACAACTCTTTATGTTCAACTTTCCAAATATTTTCACTTGACTTTTAATTCAGTTATGAGATTATGTGATTTTCAGATTGCAATATTTATTTCATTTATTTACTTATTAGTATTTTTTACATGTACAATTCGGTGAGGCCAATTATATTAATCATATGCAACCACTACCAGTATCTGTTGACAAATTTCCCATCACCATAAATCACTCAATGGTTCCTAAACAATAACTTCCCTTTCCTCCTGCTCTCTGCCCCTGGTAACCACTAATAAACTTTGGCCTTTATACATTTGACTATTCTGGATATTTCATGTAAGTGAGGTCATACAATATTTGTCCTTTTGTGATTGACTTGCTTCACTCATCATAATGTTTCCAAGGTTCATCCATAGTATGTATCAGGAATTCTATCTCTTTATGGCTGATAATATTCCATTGTATGGATATACCACGTTTTGGCTATCCATTCATTTATTGATAAACACTTTTTAGATTGTTTCTGCTTTTTGGCTATTGTGAACAGTGCTGCAATGAACAATGGTGCACATGTATCAGTTTGCTTTGATGCTATCAAGTCTCTTGAATATATACCTAGAAGTGGAATTGCTGGGTTATAGAGTAGTTCTATATTCAATTTTTGAACTGTTATCCTCAATGTTGTTGTTGTTAGGTGTTACTGAGTCAGTTCCAACTCATAGTGACCTGATGTAAAACAGAATGAAACATTGTCCAGTTCTGCACCACCATTCTCATAATGATCGCTATGTTTGAGCCCATAATTGCAGCCACTGTGTCAATCCATCTCTTTGAGGGTTTTCCTTTTTTAGTGCAATGGTTGTACTATTTTTCATTTCTACAAGCAATGGATGAGAACTCCATTTTCTCCACATTCTCACCAACTTTTTTTTTTTTTTTTAGATCATAGCCATCCTGGTGGGGATGAAATGATATCTCATTGTGGCTTTGATTTGTATTTTCCTATGGTTAATGAAGGAGTTCTGGTGGCATAGTCCTTAAGGCATTTGACTGCTAATCAGAAGGTTGGCTGTTCAAATGCACCAGCCATTCCTTGGAAGGAAGACTTCTGTAGAGATACTGCCTCAGAAATCCAAGGAGGGGTTACTGAGAGTCAGGATCAACTTGATGGCTGTGAGTTTGGTTGGTATGGTTAATGACTGGAGCCTTGGTGGGCAATGGCTAACGTGCTCATCTGCTAACTGTAATATCAGCAGTTTGAACCCACCAGCCACTCTGTGGGAAAAAGATGTGACAGGTTGCTTCTATAAAGATTACAGCATTGGAAACCCTATGTGACAGTTCTATGCTGTCATGTAGGGTGGCTATGATTTGTAAAGAACTTGATAGTAATAAATATGGCTAATGATGCTTGGCATCTTTTCCTATGCTTGTGGCCATTTGCCTATCTCCTTCGATATTTTATTTTTTATTTTAAAATTAAGTAACACAAGGAGGAGATAAGATGGCACACTGGTGACACACTCTACCCAAATCCTCTACAATATAGGTGCAAAAAAGCTAAGTGAAGCAGATACAGACAATAATCCTGGAACTCTGAACATTGAATGAGGGGATAAAGAACTGAAGCAAACACCATTTGGAAGGGAGGATAGAGTTAAAATAGTGCTGAGGAGAAAGAAGGGGAAGGGGCCCAATGAAGTGTGGCCATTTTGAAACACAGAAAGTAAGATACACAGATGAGGAGAAGCTAACTTCAAGAAATCACCATTGAGAAAATGTCAATTCCACCTGTGGTGTCTAAGGTTGTGTGTCAACTTGCCTGGGCCTGGCTGAGTGGCTGGGCAGCTGGATGTAGTATTCCCCATGAAGAGACTGGTAATCAACTCCATGGTGGAATCTGCTATGAGCAGCTGAGTAGCTGCCTTTGGTTATGTGGTCTGCTTCCCGTATGTAAGAAACAAAGAAGCTTTGAGAATGGTCTCTAGCTTATGGCATGCTTTAACCCTGCATGTAGCTGTGTTGTTGTTCAGCACCCTGCCATGCTCTGCTGATCTTGGGACTTTCAAAGGACTTGAATTAACGGCCTGCAGTGTGGTTTGGTAACATCAGGACTGTGCCATTTTATTTGTTAACCTTGGACTTGTTAGCCTAGCAGCCAGTAGCTGCCTGAGTGAAGACATGCCTCTAGCTTCAGAGGGCCAGGAGCATGAGGCAGAACTGATGCCCAAGGTCAAGGGGCTTTCACACAGCCCCTAGAGCCTGACACTTTGAACTCAGACTTCTAGCATCCCAAACTGTAGGAGAATAAACTCCTGTTTTTAAAGCCACCCCATTTGTGGTATTTTCTTGTCAGAGCAGTACTAGATAACCAGAATACACCCCACACAATCTATACATTCAGTGCAACCCCAATCCAGATCACATCAACATTTTTTAAGGATATGGAAAAACCAATCACTAACTTTATACGGAAAAGAAAGAGACCTCAGATAAGCAAAACATTATTGAAGAAGAAGAAGAAAGTAGGAGGTCTCACACTCCTGCATCTTAAAACCTACTATATAGTCACAGTAGTCAAAACTGCCTGGTATTGGTACAATGACTGACACAAAGACCAATGGAATAGAATTGAGAATCCAGAAATAGATTCATTGACCTATGGCCAGCTGATCTTTGACAAAAGGCTGAAATCCATCAAATGGGGAAGAGATTGTAGGTTTAAAAAATAGTGCTGGCAAAACAAGATGTCCCTTTGCAGAAAAATGAAACAAGATCTGTACCTCACACAATAAACAAAAACTAACTCCAGATGGATCAAAGACTTAAATGTGAAACCTAAAACTATATCTATCTATCTAACCATTAGAGAGATGCAAATAAAAAAAAAAGCCATCTTGCCCCAGCCTAGCAGCAAAGTTCAACAAGACAGAAAATAACAAATGCTGGCAAGGATGTGTGGAGATTGGGACTCTCATACACTACTGGTGGGACTGTAAAATGATGCAACCACTGTGGAAACAGTATGGCAATTCCTTAAAAGGTTGGAATTAGAAATACCATTTAACCCAGTCATTCCATTACTAAGTATATACCCTAAAGAAGTGGGAGCCAGGACAAGAACAGATATATGCACATACATGTTCATCACAGCACTATTTACAATAGCCAAAAATGGAAGCAAACTCATCAACAGAAGAATGGATAACCAAACTATGGTACATATACAGAATGGAATACTATGCAACACTAAATAGTAATGTAGAATCTGCAAAACACTGCATAATGTGGATGAACTTGGAAGATATTATCTTGAGTGAAATAAGTCAATCACAGAAGGACAAATATTGTATTAGTCCATTATTGTAAAAAGTCAAGGAATTTATATATGGAAGGAAATTTTCTTTGTTAGTTATCAGGGGTGGGAAGGGAGGGGAGGGAACACTGTTAGATAGGTAGAGACAAGTATTGATTTGGATGAAGAGAAGGGTAATGTACCAAATGTGAGTGATCAACACAGTGGCATTGAGGAAGAGAAAGACATAGAGAGGTGCATGGGAGGTACAAACAACAAAGATGAACCCATTTGCACGTACAGTACTACATTGTCAGTGAAGGCAAACATTGATCTGTGGGTGGATAGATGGGTGAACAGGCTGAACTATTATTTATGTCTATGCAGCAGGGAATGTGCCCATGGCCATGTACAGGGTTGGAAGACAATGTTTCTACAAGCGTATTTGTGTACTCTGTAAGAATTCCCAGATATATAGTAGAGCTGACAAAGGACAAGGTTATAGTCACTTCTTGGCTACAGCCAGCTACCCAGAGGGAGTGAGTAGTTGGACCTGTGGGCTTGGGACCATAGTCACAGGGGACATCAAGCTCAATTGGCATAACATACGATATAAAACATTGTTCCACCTCCTACTTTAGCGAGTAGCGACTGGGAAAAAAGCTTGCAAGCATCAATCTAGATGCAACAAAGTGTCTTTTCTCATCCACAGCAAAGAAGAATGAAGAAAACCAAAGATGCATGGAAACAGTTAGTCCAAGGGACTGTACACCATGTAATCCTCAGCCTATATGTCTATGAGACCAGAAGAACTAGATAGTGACCAGCTTCCACTGTCAACCACTCAGAGGGGAATCTATGTAGGAGATGCTAGACAAAGAGGGAGATCAAAATGAATCAAAACTCTAAATCATTTAAAAAAAAAGCGGGGGGTGAGACCAGGTTTGCTGGTCTGATAGAACCTGATGGAACCACTGAGATTATGGCACCCAGATGCCCTTCAGGTCTGGAATTGAACACACTCTTGTGACTTCCAGCCAAACAAAATACATGCCTATGAGCTGAACATTTATATTAGGTAGATACACTCCTTGGAGAGATCAATCATGGGAGGATAGAAGAGCTGTGTATACACAGGGAGACAGCTCAGGGGGCAAGAGTGTATGGGAGGGAAGGATACAGGGAAGAGGTAACTATGGAGAGGAAATGGGAGGGGAGCTGTTGCATTGTGGGAAATTGCAGTCAATGTCATGAGACAAAGTTTATGTGAGTTGCTGTATGGAAAGTGAATTTGCTCCGTAAACTTTCACCCAAATCACAATAAAAATAATAATAAAAAAAAATTTCTTTACCAGTGCGCATACATCATTCTCCAGAATAGATCATATGTTAAAGCAAGACTGAATAAATTAAAAACATCAAAATAATACCAAGCATCTCCTCATATGACAATGTTATAGAATTAGAATTCAATAATAGGAACAAAAGGGGAAAAAATAAAATACATGGAAACTGAATTGCACCTTGCATAAAATCTACTGGTCATAAAAGAAATAAAATGAGAAATAAAGAAATTCCTAGAAGAAAACAAGAATGAAAACACAGCAAACCAAAACTTTGGCAACAGGTAAAGCAGTACTCAGAGGTCAATTTTTAGCAATAAACTCACACATCAAAAAAGAAGAAAGAGGAGTTCTGGCAAGATGGTGGACTAGGCAGAA
>NW_006922086.1:1186838-1194513 GCF_000298275.1 Orycteropus afer afer | reverse complement strand
GGCCCCATCCCCCTCCAGAGATGAACTTTTCAGCTTGAACTTGTCGGCTTCTACACGCTTGTGAGCCATTTACCTAAGATAAATTTCTCTCTCTCTCTCTCTCTTTCTCTCTCTATAAATATATATATATACACTTTGCTGGTTTTTGTGTTTCTCTAGAGAACCCAATCCAACACAATACCATTCTAATGGATAGGAAGATTTAACATTTTGAAAATGTCAATTCTATCCAAAGTGATCCATAGATATAATGCAACACCAATCTAGATTCCATCAACCTTCTTTAAGGAGATGGAAAAATCATTTACTAACTTTATATGGAAAGAAAAGAGTCCTTGGATAGACAATGTATCAGTGAAGAGTAACTAAATAGGAAGTTTAATTTTCCTGATTTAAAAACCTACAGTACAGCCATAGTAGTTAAAAGACACATGGATCAATGGAACAGAATTGAAAACCCAAAAGTAAATCCATCCATCTATGGATAGCTGATGATGACAAAGCACCAAAATCCATTGAATGGGAAAAAGGCAGTCTCTTTATCAAAAGATGATGGTGAAATGGGTTATCCATTTGCAAAAAAAAAGAAACAATATCTATACCTCACAGCATATATAAAAAGTAACTGAAGATGCATCAAAGACCTAAATGTAAAACCTAAAACTATAGAGATCGTCAAAGAAAAAAATAGGGACCGATTTTGGGGTCTTAATTTGTGGCAAAAATAGACTATCAAGCATAACCAAAATACATGAACAGCAGATAATAAACTAGGTGATTGAGACCTAAAAATTAAATAGTCTTCTCCAAAAGAACAAAAAGATAACCTACAGATTGGGGGAAAAAAAAATTGGCAATGACATACCCACGAAGAGACATATCTCTAAAATTAATATAAAACTTCAATACATTAACAATAAAAAGACAATCCAATTAAAAAATGGACAACTGGGATCTTAAAGGCTTTAAAGCAGCCATCTAAGATGGAACTAATGGTCTCCTATCATCAGAAGCAAAGAAGAGTGAAAAAAAACAAGAGCATTTGGAAACAAGCAACCCTAGGACATGATGGACCTTGAGACCAGAAGAACTGGATGGTGCCTGGCTATCAATGTAACCACTCGGGATGGGATCAATACTGGAGATCCTGGATAGAGTGGGAGGAAACACATGGAACAAAATCCAAAAACACAATAATGACCAGAATTACTGGTCTGATGGAGTCTGGTGGGACCCCCAACACTATGGCCCTGGGATACACTTCCCACCTGGGATAAAACTCACTCCCAAGAGCTGGCTCTCAACCCAATAGTAAATAAGATATACCCCTACCACTCAACCCAGGGAGAGAGATGCACCCACATACTCTACGGAGATATATCTCTGGGAGCAATTGGCCAGGGGGCACGAGAGGGGCAACATTCACACAGAGGAAAAGCAGGACACACAAGAGTGCATAACTAAGAAGGGCACAAGGAGAGCAGGTACTGGGAAGGGAGAAGAAAGTGGATTAGGGTTGGGGATGGTAATTGAGGAGTGAAACCAAATGTACATGAAATGTTGAATGTATAACAGATTAAGGTCTGTAAATTTGTACCTAAAACACAATTGAAAGGAAAAAAAAAAAAAAAAAACCAGACACATCACCAAAGGGGACATTCAGGTGACCGACCAACAAATACATGAAGAAATGTTTGAAATCATTAGTCATTGGAGAGATGCCAATAAAAACAATAATGAGATATCATCTCACCTTAGCAATAAGAGGAAAGTTCAATAAGACAGAAAACAACAAATGCTGTTGAGGGATTGGAATTTTCACACAGTGCTAGTGGAAATGTAAAAATGGTACACCACAGTGGAAAATGGTATGGTGCTTCTTCAAGAAAGTGGAAATAGAAATACCTTTTGATCCAGCAACCTCACTACTACGTATATATCCTAAAGAAATGAGAGCTTGTATACAAATAGATATATGTATACCCATGATCATTGTTGTTGTTATGTGCTGTTGAGTCAGATCCGATTCATAGCGACCCCTCCTTGGGTTTCTGAGGCGGTACCACCGTGGAAGTAGATTGCCCAACCTTCTTTCCGAGGAGTGGCTGGTAGGTTTGAACCGCCAGCCTTCTGGTTAGCAGTCAAGTGCCTTAGACACTATACTCCCAGAGCTCCTACGTTCATTGTAGCATTATTCACAATAGTGAAGACATGGAAGTATCCTAAGTTCCCATCAATGGATGAATGCATAGACATACTATGGTAAATATACACAATGGAATACTATGCAATGTTAAAAAATAATGAAGAATCAAAGAAACACCATAGATAGTCCTGGAGAACTTTATGCTGAGTGAGATTGTCATCCACAAAACGACCAATATTGTATTAGTCTATTACTATAAAATGTCAAGAAATGTTTACACACAGAAAGAAACATTCTTTGATGGTTTCTAGGGATGAGAGCAGTAGGAAGACTGGGCAATCTACTTCTGTAAAGATTTACAGCCTTGGAAACCCAAAGGGGGTTGCTATGAATAGGAATTGACTTGATGGCAGTGAGTTTGGTTTGGTTTTGGTTTAGGGATGGGAAGGTAGGGGAGGAAAAAAAAATCACTTACTAGCTAAGAGACACTTGTTAATTTTGGTGAAGAGAAAGGCAATATACAAGAAGGTTGAACAGTACAATATTAGTAAGGAAAAGGAAGGCATGGAGAAGTGCACAAGATTTACACACAACAAAGATAAATACTATTACATACACAATCCCCCATTATCAGAATAATAAATATTAATCTATGAGGGGATACATAGGTAGATGGGGAAGATGAACAAATATAGGTAGGTCTATCCACACAACCATAATAGGTTTGGCAGATGGTCTGTTGTTGTTGTTAGGCATCAAGTTGGCTCTGACTCAAGGCAACCCTATGCATAATGGAATGAAACATTGCTCAGTTGTGCGACCACCTCACAATTCTTGCTATACTTGAGCCCATGATTGCAGCCACTGTGTCAATCCATCTCATTGAGAGTCTTCCCATTTTTTGCTGATCCTCCACTTTACCAAACATGATATCCTTCTCCAGGGAATGGTCCCTTCTGACAACATGACCAAAGTAGGTGACACAAAGTTTGGCCATTCTTGCTTCCAAGGAGAATTCTGGCTGCACTTCTTCCAGAACAGATTTTTCATTCTTCTGGCAGTCCATGGTACTTTTAGTATTCTGTGTCAATACCACAACTCAAAAGCATTACATTAACTCTTCTTCAGTATTCCTTATTCAACATCCAACTTTCACATGCATATGAGGCAATTGAAAATACCATGGTTTTGGTTAGGCACACCTTAGTTTTCAAAGAGATACCTTTGCTATTCAGCATCTTAAAGAGGTCTTTTGCAGATTTTCCCAGTGCAGTACAACCTCTGATTTCTTGACTGCTGCTTCCAGTGTTGATTGTGAATCCAAGTAATATGAAATCTTTGACAACTTCAATCTTTTCTCCATTTATCATGGTGCTGCTTATTGGTCCAGTTGTGAGGATTTTTGTTTTCTTTATGTTGGGGTGTAATCTATACTGAAGGCTGTAGTCTTTAATCTTCATCAGTAAGTGCTTTAAGTCATCTTCATTTTCAGCAGGCAAGGTTGTGTCATCTGCATATTGCAGGTTGTTAATGAGTTTTCCTCCAATACCAATGCTGCATTCTTCTTTATATAGTTCTGCTTCTTGGAGTACTCATTCAGCATACAGACTGAATAAATATGGGGGAAAGATACAACCCTGAAACACTTATTTTAAACTATGCAGTGTCCTCCTGTTCTATTCCAATGACAGTCTCCTGATCTATGTACAGGTTCCTCTTGAGCACAATTAAGTGTTCTGTAATTCCAATTCTTCTCAATATTATACATAATTTGTTATGATCCTCACACTGGAATGCTTTTGCATAGTCAATGAAGCCCAAGTAAACATCTTTCTGGTATTCTTTACTTTCAGCCAAGATCCATTTGACATCAGCAATGATACCCCTCTTTCAATGTCCTCTTCTGAATCCAGCTTGCATTTCTGGAACTTACCTGTCAATATACTGTTGCAATTATTTTTTAATTATCTTCAGCAAAATTTTGCTTGCTTCTGGTATCAATGACATTGCTTGATAATTTCCACATTATGTTGGATCTCCTTTTTTTGGACTGGGTACAAATATGGATCTCTTCCAGTCAGTTGGCCAGGTAGCTGTCTTCCAAATTTCTTGGCATAAATGAGTAAGTGCCTCCACCATGGCATCGTTTGCTGAAATATCTCAGTGTGTATTCCGTCTATTCCTGGAGCCTTGTTTTTTGCCAATTCTTTCAGTGCAGCTTCAATTTCTTCCTTCAGTACCATTGGTTCTTGATCATATGCCACGTCCTGAAATGGATGAACATCAACCAATTCTTTTTTATACCATGACTCTGTGTATTCCTTCCATCTTGTTTTAATACTTCCTACACCATTCAATATTTTGTCCATGCAATCTTTCAATATTTCAACTACAGTTTTCAATTTTTCTTCTGTGCTTTCAGCTTGAGAAATGCCAAGCATGTTCTTTCCTTTTGGTTTTCTAATTCTTGGTCTTTGTGCATTTCATTATAATAATTGACTTTGCTTGAGCTGCTCTTTGAAATATTCTTTTTAGCTCTTTTATCTTGTCATTTCTTCCATTTGCTTTAGCTATTCTCCATTCAAGAGCAAGTTTCAGAGTCTTTACTGACACCCATTTTGTTTTTTTCTTCCTTTTCTGTCTTTTTAACAAACTTTTGCTTTTTTCATGTATAGTATTCTTGATGTCATTCTACAATTCATCTCATTTTTGGTCATTGGTGTTCAATGCATCAAACCTGTTCTTTAGATGGTCACTAAATTCAGGAGGGCTATAATCAAGGTCATATTTTGGGTCTCTTGGACTTGTAATTATCTTCAGCTTCAACTTCAACTTGCATATGAGCAATTTATGATATGTTCCACAGTCATCTCATGGCCTTGTTTTGGCTGGAGATACTGAGCTTCTCCACCACCTCTTTCCACAGATGTAGTTGATCTGATTCCTGTGTTTTCCATCTGGCAAGGTCCAAGTATATAGCTGCCATTTAGGTTGTTGAAAAAAGGTATTTACAACGAGTAAGGCATTGGTCTTGCAAAATTCTATCATGCAATCTCCAGAGTCATTTTTATCACCAAGGCCATATTTTCCAACTATTGTAGATACTTGTTTCCAACTTTTGCATTCCAATCACCAGTAGTAATCAATATATCTTGATTGCATGTTTTGTTAATTTCAGACTGCAGAAGTTGGTAAAAATCTTCAATTTCCTCATCTTTGGCTTTAGCAATTTGTGCATAAATTTGAATAGCAGTATTAACAGGTCTTCTTTGTAGGCATATGGATATTATTCTATCATTGACAGTGCTCTACTTCAGGTTAGATCTTGAAACACTTTGTGACGATGAATGCCACACCCTTTCTCTTCAGTTTGTCATTCCTGGCATAGTAGATCATATGATTGTCTCATTCAAAATGCCAAAAACAGTCCATTGTAGCTCACTAATGCCTTGAATATTGATCTTTGTGTGTTCCATTTCATTTTTGACAACTTGCATTTTTCCTGGATTCATATGTTATACATTCCATGCTCCAATTATTAGTGGGTGTTTAGAGCTGTTTCTCCCATTTTGAGTCATGCTCAACAGCAAATGGAGGTCTTAAAATTTTTACTCTGTCCACACTATTAAGGTCAACTCTACTTTGAGGAGGCAGCCCCTCCCCAGGCATATTTGGAGTGTCTTCTGACCTGAGGGCTCATCTTTCAGCAGTATATCAGACAATGTTTTAGGACTATTCATATTCAAATTCAGAGCAGATGTATTTCTACATATGTATTTTTATGCTGTAAAAATATCCATGAAGAGCAAACAGAGGGCAAAGTTATGAAAATTTCTTAGCCGTAACAGAACATCTTGAGGAAGTGAGTAGCTGGGCCTAGGGATCAGGACCACAGTCTTGGAGGAATATATGGAATATATAGAGTAACATAGTACACAAAGACAATGTTTATATCCTACTTTGGTGAGTAGTGATTAGGATATTCTAACCAGAAGTCTGGCTGTTCAAACCCACCATCCACTCCTCAAAAGGAAGGTTGGGCAATCTACTTCCATAGTGATACAACCTCAGAAATCCAAGGAGGGGACATTATGAGTCCCTTCCGACTCGATGGCACATAACAACAACAATTAGGATCTTAAAAGCTTGTGAGCAGCCATTTTAGGTGCAACTATTGTGTTCTCCACATCCAGAGAAAAGAAAAGTGAAGAAAATGAAAGCCCCATAATAACTAGGACTAAGGGTCATGTGAACCTCAGCTTCCATGACCTTGAGACCAAAAGAACTAGTTGGCGCCCAGCTACTACTAGATGATGCCAATCACTCTGAAGGGAATCACATTAGTAGATCCTGGATAAAATGGGATAAAAATGTGGAACAAAACTCAAAATTAAAAAAAGACCAGTCTTACTGTCCTGACAAAGACTGGTAGAATCCCCGAGACTATGGTCTTTAGTCAGCCATCAAGCCTGGAACTGAACTCATTCCCAGGCTCAACATTCAGCCAAACAATAGACAAGTCTATGGGATGAACAATAATACCAGGGAGGTATACACTCCTTAGAACAATCATCCATATACCATCAACAGGGCAACATTTGCCCAGGGATAAACCTCAGAAGACAGGAAGGGATAAGAAAGAAGGAAAATGGAAACGGTAAATAGGTAAACAGGCAGGAAGCGAGAAGTGTGTTGTTACATTTTGGGGACTGAAATCAATGTCACAAAACAAATATATTTGAAACGTTGAATGGAAAATCTATTAGCTCTGTAAACTTTGACAATAAAAAGTTAAAACAATTAAAAGTAACACTTGCATCCTGACTTGATAAGGACTCTTCTCTCATCTGTCGTTTGATCCCACTGTTCTCCACTCAGGAGAGTAGTTTTCTAGACATTTCCTTTTTCTTTTCACCTTGGCTGAGGACATGTGATGTGTTCATATTTTATGTGCTTTCTCATAGCTTGCAGAGTCACTCAGTGTGAATCTTTATCTGTCAGTGAACAAAACTGGAGTCTGCAAACAAAACCATTGGAAATCAAGATCACTTCATGTGAATGTTGCTTTACTCTCCTGGGTACATCCTAGATTTTCCCTGGGATTAGTTCTAAAAAAAGTTCTAATCAAAAATAATTGCCACACATCTGTATCCAGTAACGTTCAATAGAAAAGTAACTAGAAGAAGTTCTTTATAATGTCAAATGCAAGCCCTGAATAATAACAATCTTTTTTTTTTTTTCTCTTGTACCTGCTTAAGGAAAAATATCTTTCTTTTATGTTCCCTCTGGAGGTGTAGTAGTGCTCTGGTGTCTCCCCCCTGTAGAAGGAATTGTTTCTACTTATTTGCCCTTGTCCAAAACTTGAGGATAGATATATATTTTTAATGAGAACCTTTCCTTCCCCACGCAACTCTCAGCATCTGCCTTCTCCATTTTGTATATTGAACCAATTCACCTACCAGCTATGGAGCTTATGTCCAGAAATATATAATACACTGATGGATCCCCAGGCAGCTTCCAGTCAAAAGT
>NW_006922086.1:1169254-1183150 GCF_000298275.1 Orycteropus afer afer | reverse complement strand
CTACTTCAATGTGTTGGACTGTGACTACAGCATGATTGTACCTGGTCCTGGAAGAATGAATTAGGGCAACAGCCTGCCAACCCTTAAGTTCTTGATTGGGAAGGAAGAAAAAGGCTGAAGGCAGTCCAGTCCACAAGGATGTGGACCACAGATCCCTCAAACATCCTAGCAGAGATGAGCCAGTGAGTTCAGGCTGCAGCCCATGACAGACAGCTCTTTATTTGTAAGTAGTTAATGTTTCTTAGCAAGCACTTCTAAAAGAAATTGGTATGTAATGACAGCACTCACTGGAAAACAGGCCGATTATAAAATGCACTAACTTATCTGGTATTCATTTGAAAAGTAAATGGATGCACAGCAAGGTGAGAGTTCACTATCAATTCAAATATTTTCGCTTAACAGGCTCTGGCACTCCTGCTTTAATTCAAGCAGAAACACAAGTATGAATAATCAAAGTGGATGACGCTCATCAAGAACCTTTGTGCCTTGTACCATTTCAAATGGTCATTGAAGCTTAATGGCAAAAAATTTACATTCTTCCTTTAATTTGTATTCTATTCCTTCCTTCTGAGTGATGTGATTGTGACTTGCTGTTGCTTGCTGTATTATTTTGATGCAAATGCTTTCTTGTATGTGCCTGGGTACAATTTCCTGGCTTTTGGCAGCAAGAGAAGTGACTGCAACAGTAGTTCAAAATCAGGGTCATTTGAAGAATTTGTAATTAAAGCTCCTAATGAGTGAAACAATGCACTTGATGAGTGCACTGTCTGGAGACAACTCAATGGCTGGAGATTAACTGCCCCAGAAAGAAAATGGAATCTGTAGGACAATCACTGTTTATGTGTCTCACCCTTTTCCCAACCATAATATTAGGTTTCAGTGCCATCCACAAACGAATTAAAACATTTGCAATTCAAGTAAAACTCTCTTTTCTGAGACACACTTACCTGGGGAGGGATGCTTTATTGAGATACACTGGGTTGCCTCCAAAGACTGTGAATACTGGGCTCAGGGGCGTCCTTGGAAATAATGTATGCAGAAAATAATTTATGATACTGTGACTAATTTCCATTTCTTGTGCTTAGAGTTGGCTGGCTAATTACAGGGCTGTTTTCTTAACTTTAGTAATTATGCTCTATGCTTTCTACAGGCAGCAGAGCAAATGAACGAGGGTGGTGACGCAGCGCTGGGAGCCAGGCGCGGCAGAGCGGGCAGGAGTGGGTCTGCGTGAGCAGGGCCGGCCTCCCTGATCAGAAGCCTCGCCAGCTTTAACCAGTGCCCATGGACTGCAGCGAAGCATCTGGAGAAATTTTTGATGGAACGCCCCGTCATTAGACCGACTGGCTTAATTAGGAGAGGTTTGCTGGCAGCGGGAAGCCAGCAGAACTGTGTTGGCGTTTGAGATTTGCAGACTTATTGCAGGAGGACACAAAAGCTCTGCTCACTGAGCACAGACTTTGGGAGTCTGTACATCCAAAGTGGGCTGCAGGTTCTGTGAGTCCAGGGGACACCTAGAAGCCTGTCCCGTCACACACACACACACCAGCAGTCCTTTGAGTTTGCCAAAATGACCTCAGTCACATACATCTGGCTTTGTTCACAGACATAATGAGTCAGACAGGAAGAAAACTCAGATATGCTGTCCTGTGGAAACTGGCTCTTCTGGCATTTTTTGAGATTGTGAGGAGGCAGATCAGGAGGGTGTTGATGGGGCTTCATTGTGGAGCACATTTCTGTCATTCTAGGCCCCCTGCGTTTAAGTCAACATCCTAAGAAGCACTTACTCTATAGGAACTAAGTTCTTAATTGTCCAACTCCATCAGTAAGGGCATTAAGCAAACTTAGAAGTACAGTAGCATTCATCATATGGTCAGGTGTGGGCTGGTGACAGCAGTGAAAATGCTATAGGCACACAGTTTGGAAGAAATGTGTCCACTGTTTTGAAGCATTTACTTACTGAACAGTTGCAAAGATTGTGATTCAAAATATTGTGGCTTGAAGATGAGTCACAGATTAAGAGAAGAACAGAACTGAATCTTTCAATAATCAATATCCACAGTATCCAGGAGAAAGGAGACATAATAGTCACCAATGTGTCACAAACTCACTGTGTTTACTTATTCAGCATCCATTTCTGGGGGCCATTCTTCTTCCTCCTTCCACCCTGGGAAACAGCCAGGGAGAAACTAAAAGTGTGTGTGTGTGTGTGTGTGTGTAATTGTTTTCTCAGCCCAGCAATTTTTGCTTTCTGAAACGTCAAAGGTATTTTTACATGCTATTAGAAAACTTGAAAATATTCTAATGATCTGTCTCCACTTACCAAATTAAAATGACTTACCTGTTTTATAGAGATGAGACAATTGTACATTAGGCTATTGAAGATATTTTAAAAAATGCTCTGTTCCTTAAATATGTCATTAGGCATAAACAACTGATCAGACTCACTTCAAGCCACTAATGATATCAATTTGAAACTACACCAACCAGGTAACCTGCATCAAAACAGACCATGTTGAAGATAAGGCTGTTGAATTTTTAATGTACTTTTGAAGAACATTCCAAAACCAACCAAACTCAATGCCATTGAGTTGGATCTGACTCATAGAGACTGCTTCTTGGGTTTCCAAGGGAGTATCACTATGGAAGTATTGTCCAACCGTCCTTCTGAGAAGTGGCTGATGGGTTTGAACCACCAGATTTCAGGTTAGCAGTCAAATGCCTTAGGCACTATGCCACCAGGGCTCCTAGGTTTTATTTTGAAATTTGAAAACTAGATTTCAAATGCCTTTGAATAGAATTCTTCATGAAATGATAAAAACTACCTCAGATCTAATACTAAATAAACTTCAGCTTCTATGTTAAAGAATTAATATTTCAGAGGGACAGCATCTTGAGTGAAGAAAAATAAAAAGGAATGACTACAGGGAGTGGTAGAAATATTGACATTTCAGACTCCAACTAGGATGTTTGAAGGATAAATAGTCCTTACAATTCAGCTTCCTAACCACCTGGGAAAGAAGAGGCACAGGCAACCTCCAAACTTTGGGTAGCATTAGCTCATCCTGCAGTGCTTAGAATTCCCATCACCAGAACAGAGTGAAAGAGTGCTTACTGTGGGTGTGTATTCTTCTGAGAGCAGCTTTCCCTGAATAAAAGTCATTCTTTTACCCATTCAAGTAAGGTTGATGTGCTTGCTCATGTGATGTGGAAGAAAGGGAAGCAACAAGAAATGTAATTATTTTGACACCTTCTTTTAAAAAAGGTTATTATTTCTACTTAATGCAAAGTGGTTTACACTGCTGTTCTGAAAGGGAGTCCACTGTCCTTGATCTCTAAACTGTGAGTGCCTGGGGATTCAATGCCAGACACAATAGGCAGACAGGAAGAGTTGGATGACAAACTGCAGAGAGAGATCATTTCAGTGTGGTGAGAAATGCAGACTTTCTCCTCTTCCTTCTTTGCAGCATTCTCTGTGCCCTATATTTTAGAAAGAAAAACTTGTTTCTATCTGAGAGGGAGGAAACAATTTAGGGGCTATACCTCATTAATCCATCCTTTCTACTCTGAATTATTTTGGTTTATTCTGAAACTCCTAACAGGAGATCTCAATTGTGTAATTCCTTTAAAATAGGTTCCAAATGAAAACTGTCCCTGATTTATTGGAATTCCCCTCCTGTCTGCTGGAGAGAGCAACTGTGGGTGCCTGTTTGTTGACAGTTGTGTCGACAGTTGCTGTTTGGGGAGAAGTGGGTCATTTCTGTCCCATCTCATTTTGTCTTGAAGACAGTTTGATGCCAGGAGATGGACACCTTAGAACCCCCAAATCTTCTCCCTTTGCACCTACCCTGTCATTACTGAAGGGGCTCTGATGTTCCACCATCAAATGTCATTTGCAAGTAGGAAATCAAAGACATTCCAATAACATACCCGCTTTATCATGCTCCTGTGGCATCCAGCAAAAGAAAAGGATCAAAATCGCAGACAGAGGCAGTATCACTGAAAAATAATTTACATGCACAGTAGGTGGGAACAACTAAGTATATGAAGGTCCTTTTGAAGAGGAAAAAAATTGCTTCCTTTACCAATGAATATTTGCTTTGAGAAAAGTCTATGAGAAGAACCATTTTCATGGGCAGCCCGGCTGTACTCTGACCATAGCTCCAAGAGTCACACACGTGGACCAGGCAAGACTGGCAGGCTTCAGCTGGTTTTTAGCACACACTACTAGTTCATTGGGAGCTCTGGTAGGGTAGTGCCTAAGGTACTTGACTGCTAACCAGAAGGCTGGTGGTTTAAACCCACCAGCCACTCCTCAGAAGGAAGATGGGGCAATCTACTTCTGTAGTGATACTGTCTTGGAAACCCAAGGAGGGATGGCTATGAGTCGGGTTCGACTCAATTGCACATAACAACAACAACAATAACTAGTTTATTCTCTGCCTAAGTGGTGAAAGGGCTCAAACTCTGCATCTGAGTTAATAAGTCTAGCCAGAAACCTGAGTGAGAACATTCCAGCATGCCCTAATGTTTCTTATTGTGCTAACTACCTTTTCCTGCAGTGTCTCCTCTCATCTTTAGCAGTTCTAATAATGTTATTTGAAATTAAAGACAGGCTTAAAATGAATTGCATCAGATTTTCCTGCAGAGTGATAATTATATTTTGGACAAAAATGCCTTTAGATATATGTGTGTCTGAATTTTGTGAAGCTGCTGGCTTTCTTCTATAAATGAAAATTTTGTCTTCTTAGGAAGTGGCTTTTGAAGTCAGTCAAATTAATGATTCTGAAAAAAAAAAGCAGAAAGAAATAAAGATTCACTTAGTTGTTTTCTTTTTTTAAAACAAAGAATGTTCTCCCACTCTGTCTTTTTAAAAATTTTCTACTGAATTTTATTTTGTTGGTGTTAAGAATATGCACAGCAAAACATATACCAATTCAACCATTCTACATGTGCAATTTAGGGACATTGACTACATTCTTTGAGTTGTGCAACCATTCTTGTCTCCTTCTCTGAGTTGTTCCTCCATCATTAACATAACCTCTCTGTCCCCTAAGGTTCTAGTCTAATCTTTTGAGTTGCTATTGTCAATTTTATCTCATATAGGTAGTTCTTAAAAGCACATAATGCTCATGGGAGACATTTTTTGTAAGGTAAGCTAAACTATTCTTCAGTTTTAAGATGACTTCAGGGGATATTTTTGGTTTAACTTCTAAAGAATTATTTCAGGGGAGGAGTTTCTGGGGTTTCAGAAAGTCTAGAGTCCATAAGAATTTGAAATTCTGTTCTGTTCCATATTTTGATCACAATTCTATGGATCAAAATGTTCAGTAATGGTAGTTGGGTACCATCTTATTCTGGTCTCATGGAGATGGAGGCAGTTGTTCATGGAGGCAATTGCCACACATCTCATATCCTTTTTCTATTCCTAACTTTCCTTTTTCCTTTGTTGTTCCAGGTGAATAGAGACCAACTGTTGTTCTTTAGATGGCTGGTTGCAAGTTTTTAAGAGCCCAGCCACTGTGCAACGAGCTAGGAGGTAGAACAGAAGCCCTAAGCGTATTAGGCCAATGAACTGGAATGTCCCATGAAACCACGACCCTAAACCTCTAAACCAAGAATCAAATTCTGTGAGGTGTTTGGTTGCACACAAGCAGCCTCAACAGCTACTCTGTTTTTTGTTGTTGTTATAAATATATGTATCCCACAACTTTTTCCAATTCAATTTTTTACAGGTATATAATTATAGAGAACAATTACCATAATTGGCTGTACATCCCCATCCTTAATCAATATGAGTTTTCCATCAACATTAACAATCTTTTCTCTCCTCCTTCTCACCCCTGGTAACCACTAATAAACTTTGTTCTCTCTGTATTTGCCTTTTCTAGTCTTTTTATATAAGTGAGGTCATACAATATTTGTCCTTTTGTGATTGGCTTATTTTGCTCAACATACTGCTTCAAGCTCCATCCATAATGTATCATGTATCAAGACTCTATTTCTCCTACTAGCTGAATGGCATTCCATTATATGTATGTACCACATTTTGTTTATCCCTCATCTATTGATGGGCATTTAGGTTTTTCCCACCTTTTGGCTATTGTGAATAGTGCTGAAATGAACATTGGTGTATAAGTCTCTTTTTAAGTCGCTGCTTTCACATCTCTTGTGTATGTACCTAAGAGTGAAACTGCTGTGTCAAATGGTAGTTCTATTTTTATATATTTGTGGAATCACTACACTGTTTTCCACAACAGAGATACCATTTTGCATTCCCACTAGCAATGAATAAGGGTTTTAGTTTCCCTGCATCTTTGCCAACATTTGTTACTTTCTGTTTTTTTTTAAAATTTTAGTCCTCCTAGTGGGAGTGAAGTGGTGTCTCATTGTGCTTTTGATTTACATATCTCTGATGGTTAATGATGCTGAGCATCTTTGTATGTGTTTGGTGGCCATTTGAGTGTCCTCTTTGGTGAAATGTCTATTCAAGTCTGTATTAGACTGAGCTCCCTACAGAAGCAAAACAAGTGAAACATATATAAGTACAGTTATAGGTAGGTAGACAGATAGATAGATAGATCTCAAGGAAATAGCTAGCACAGTTGTAGAGGTTGGCAAGTTCCAAGTCAGTGAGCCAGATGTTGGGCTGGAGGTTTCTCCTGACTCATGTAAAGGTAAGGGCTGATGAACCAAAGGTTGGCAGGTCTAATGGCACGCTTCTAGCTTTCAGGGTACAGAGGCTGAAGAATCCTCAAGATTTGCAGGCAATACAGTAGGCCACTGGCTCAAGTCTCAAGAACTGGCTGTCAGATGATGATGCAGGAGAAAAAGCCAGCAACCTTTGCAAGAGCATGTATATATATTTGATGTAGGCCACACTCCTGAGAAAACTCACCTTAAAACTTACTGGCTGATCACTTCAGATCACTTTATGGAGGTGATTACATTCCATCACAAAATGGAGGATAATTTCATGATTACATGATTACATGTCAAAATATACCATTACATAATCGCCAAAACACTGAGAATCTTAGCCTAGAAAACACATATCCTTAACTATCACAAAGTCCTTTGCCCATTTTATGATTGGGTTATTTGTCTTCCTGTTGTTAAGTTATTGAAGTTTTATATATATTTCTCCATTCTGTCTTACTTTTACAGGCTGATATCATTCAAGTACTTTAAATTATTAATAATTTCAGCACTCAGTTTCTATAAAATAGATTTATTTCAAAAACCCTTTAGTTAAATGTATTCAATGCTACTTTCTGTGTTGTGAAGGTCAATTTAATTCTGTTTGGCTCTCTCTATCCAGCAAAACAATTGCTTTTCAGACTCTGGAAAGCATGGTGAATGCAGTCAGGAATGTCCATCTAGAGATGTCTCATAAAAACCTGACATCTGAAGTCTCACTCTTTATTAATCCCTTGTTAAAGAATCAAGATTTCTAAAAAAGTCAATGTCATATAAATCATTATTAATAATTCAATAATGAGTAAGATTAAAAATGGAAGAATGAAACATGTTAAGAGTGCTAGCAAGGCAGTCAGTTTATAGTCAGTCCCTCCCATGAAGGCTCCTACCTGCCTGTCCACAGCCTTCTTTTTTCTGCAGCTCCAGTTGGGGTAGAACTAGTACTATCACACTTAACAAGGCCAAGCCCTTGGAGAGGAGGGCACATGGCTTGGGTTTGGTTGCCTTGGCTCCAGGTCTGGCTTTATTTTAGGGCTGGGCTCCTGGAGAGGGAACAGAGAAGTTAGGAACATCTAAGTGAGGTGATTATTTGGGCAATCCTACTTCCGTAGTGATACTGCCTCGGAAACCCAAGGAGGGGTCGCTATGAGTCGGGGTCGACTTGATGGCAAAACAACAACAACAACAACAACAACAACAAGTGAGGTGAACTTGTCTGTCATCAGTGTGTCATCTTTTGGTGGCTTACATGTTGTTGTGAGGCTGGAGGCTATGCCATTGGTATTGCAAAATGCCAGCAAGGTCACCCATAGTGGATAGGTTGCAGTGGACCTTCCAGACTAAGACAGACTTAGAAGTTGGAAGAGGCCATCCACCTCTCAAACAATTGACCAGTGAAAACATTATGAATAGAAGTGTCAGATATATTACTGGAAAACTTTATGAACAGCCATGAAACATTGTTGGATATAGTGCCGGCAGATGATCCCATCATGTCAGAAGGCACTCAAAATATGACTGGGAAAAAGCAGACTCCTCAAAGTAGAGATGATTTTAATGATATGGATAGAGTAAGTTTTCAGGACCTCCATTGGCTGATGTGGCATGACTCAAAATAAACAGTAACAGATGCAAACATACATTAATAATTGAAACATGGAATGTATGAAGTATGAATCTAGGAAAACTGGAAGTTGTCAAAAATGAAATGGAACACATAAAGATTGATATCCTAGGCATTAGTGAGCTTAAATGGACTGTTTTTGACCATTTTGAATCAGACAAACATATGATCTACTATGCCAGGAATGACAAATTGAAAGGAATAGCAAGGCATTCATTGTCACGAAGAGTGTTTCAAGATATGTCCTGAAGTACAATGCTGCCAGTGATAGGATAATAGCCATACACTGACAAGGAAGACCAGTGAATACTACTATTCAAATCTGTGTACCAACCACCAAAGCTAAAGATGAGAAAATTGTAGATTTCTACCAACTTCTGTAGTCTGAAATTGACTGAACATGCAATCAAGATGTGTTGATTATCACTGGTGACTGGAATGCAAAAGTTGGAAACAAAGAAGTGTTACCAGTAGTTGGAAAATATGGCTTTGGTGATAGAAATAACACTGGAGATAGCATGATAGAATTTTGCAAGATCAACAACTTATTCATTGCAAATACCTTTTTTCAACAACATAAGCAATGACTATACATGTGGACATCACCAGGTGGAATACACAGGAATCAGATTGACAACATCTGTGGCAAGAGGTGATTGAGAAGGTAAATATTTTTGGCCAAAACAAGGCCAGGAGCTGATTGTGGAACAGACCATCAACTGCAAGTTGCAAGTTCAAGTTGAGGTTGAAGTTGAAGACAATTAAAACAAGTCCAAGTTCAAGTTGAAGTTGAAGACAATTAAAACAAGTCCACAAGAGCCAAAATATGACATTGGAAACTCCCTCCTGAATTTAGAGACCATCTAAAGAATAGGTTTGATGCATTGAACACCAATGACCAAAAAACAGAGGAATTGTGAGATGACATCAAGAACATCATCCAGGAAGAAAGCAAGAGGTCATTAAAAAACACAAGAAAGGGAGGAAAGACCAAAATTGATGTCAGAAGAGACTCTGCAACTTTCCCTTGAGTGGAGAGTAGCTAAAGCAAATGGAAGAAATGATAAGAAGAGAACTAAACAGAAGATTTCAAAGAGCAGCTCAAGAAGACAAAGTCAATTATTATAGTGAAATGTGCAAAGACCTGGAGTTAGAAAACCAAAAGAGAAGAACTAGCTCAGCATTTCTCAAGCTGAAATAATTGAAGAAAAAATTTAAGCCTTGAATTGTAATATTGAAAGATTCTATGGGCAAAATATTGAATGATGCAGGAAACATCAAAAGAATATGGAAGAGTCAGTGCACCAAAAAGAATTGGTCGATGTTCATCCATTTCAGAAGGTGGCATATAATCAAGAACCAATGATACTGAAGGAAGAAGTTGAAGCTGCACTGAAGGAATTGGCAAATTCCTCCCTCCAGGAATTGAGAGAATACTCATTGAGATATTTCAACAAATGGATGTCCCACTGGAGGCACTCACTTGGCTATTTCAAGAGATTTTGAAGACAGCTACCTGGCCAACTGACTGAAAGAGATCCATATTTGTACCCATTCCAAAGAAAGGTGACCCTACAGAATGTGGAAATTATCAAATAATATCATTATTATCACATGCAAATAAAATCTTACTGAAGATAAGTCAAAAATGGTTGCAGCAGTACATTGACAGAGAAACTCCAGAAATGCAAGCTGGATTCAGAAGAGGATGTGGAACAAGGGATATCATTGCTAATGTCAGATGGATCTTAGCTGAAAGCAAAGAATACCAGAAAGATGTTTGCTTATGTTTTATTGCCTTTGCAAATGCATTCAATTGTGTGGATCACAAAAAATTGTGGATAACATTGAGAAGAATTGGAATTCCTGAACACTTGATTGTACTAATGAGGAACCTGTATATAGATCAGAAGGCTGTTGTTCAAACAGAACAAGGTGATACTGCATTGTTTAAAATCCAGAAGGGAGTGCATCAGGGTTGTATACTTTCACCACACTTATTCAATTTGTATGCTTAGATAATAATCGGAGAACCTGGATTATATGGAGAAGAGCATGACATCAGGATTGGAGGAAGACTCATTAACAACCCGCAATATGCAGATGACACAAGTTTGCTTGCTGAAAGTGAGGATGACTTGAAGCACTTACTGATGAAGATTAAAGACTTCAGTCTGCATTATGGATTAATTACACCTCAATATTAAGAAAACAAAAATTCTCACAGCTGGTCCAATAAACAGCTTTATGATGGGTGGAGAAAAAATTGACATTTTGAAGGACTTCACATTACTTGGTTCTACAATCAACATGAAAGGAAGCAGCAGTCAAGACATCAGATGACATATTGCATTGGGCAAATCTGCTGTTAAAGACCTCTTTCAAGTGATGAAGACTAAAGATGTCTCCTTGAAGACTAAAGTGCACCTAATCTAAGCCATGGTGTTTTCAATTGTCTGTTATGCATGTGAGAGCTGGACAATGAATAAGGAAGACCGAAGAAGAGTTGATGCTTTTGAGTTGTGGTTTTGGAGAAGAATGTTGAGTACCATGGACTGCTAAAAGGACTGAAAAATCTAACAAATCTGTCTTGGAAGAAGTGCAGCCAGATTTCTCCTTGGAGCTGTGAATGCCAGACTTCGTCTCACCTACTTTAGTCAGTTGTCAGAAGGAACCATTCCCTGGAGAATGATATCATGCTCAGTAAAGTGAAGGGTCAACAAAAAAAAGGGAAGGTCCTCAATGAGATGGATAGACAAAGTGGCTGCAACAATGGGATTAGGTATAGCAAAGATTGTGAGGCTGGCACAGGATCGGGAGGTGTTTTGCTTTGCTGTGCATAGGATCGCTATGAGTCAGAGACGACTTGATGACACATAATAACAACATCAACAACAACTTAACAAATTATCTGTATCTCTTTCTCTCTCTACTCAGCCTCTGCCTATGCTCAGGTTTCTTATTGCTCCCTTTGTTTGCAGTTCTCCAGAAGCTGACCCTCAGACAAGGATTTGAGTTTAAGGAGTTCATTTGAGATGCACCTCCAGAAAGTGCAGGTGGAGAAGAACAGAAACAAGAGAGGGAAAAGAAAGAATCAATATATTTGCATCAAAGAGAAGGTTACAGCTGTGGGCAGCTGGAGCTCAATCCTGCTAGAGGTCTCTGGGATATTTGCAGAACATATCTCAGATTTGTTTCACCTCAGATATGAGGAAGCTGGGGTATATATCTACCTACTCTTGTTTATCATTGGTTGAAGGGCTGAGAATGCTCTTTTCCCTAGAGAACACCCCTTTTGAAATTGCTGGCTTGCATAGGAATTGTGAGTACTGAGAGGATATGGGAGGAGCACTGACTGCTTATATAACACAAGGTGGACTGGACTCATGTTACAGTTCCAAGATGCTCTTGCAAAAGCCTGGCTCCAGCCCTGGCTCTGTGCTAATAGGCTGAGCAGAACTCTGGAAGTCATGCATTTTCCTTGGCCTGTGTTGTGCTGAAATTGACTAAAGGATTCCTTGGGCTGTTCCAAACTCCTGCTGTTCTCTATCACCCCTAAAATACTGCTTTGAGGACTTCTGTCTGAATTGCCTATCACAAAGATTTCTGTACAGCCCATGCTTTACCTGTGGCTATGATCTGGAATTCATGTCCACTTCTTCTAGAAAATAGTTGGTTAGACCGGAGAAGACATCTCATCTTATGGAATCAATCATAAAACTGGTTAGAAACATTTTGTGGTTTGGCTTGAAATGCTGAGCTAGGCCAATCTCATGAATTGTGGGAGCAACAGCCAGAGCAATCAGAGCTGTAAATGCTGTGATATAATCAAAGTCAATGAGGTTAAGAATTTTTGTCTGATAGATTCAATTCTGTACATCCAGGATCTGGAAAAGAGTTTAGCACATAAAAGGGGCTCATGAAACATTTGCCCAATCAATGAGAGAGTCAGCTTTGCAAACTGAAGGAATAGGGGAGCAGCAATTAGGAGTTATGAGAGAAAACCAATTGGAGAGTGAAGCCAACCAAAACCAAACTCATTGCTATTGAGTGGATTCCAACTCATAGTGACCCCAATTGGGTTTCCAAGTATGTACGTCTTTACAGAAGCAGAACACCCCATCTTTCTTCCACAGCGTCGCCAGTGGTTTTGAACCACCAACCTTTTGGTTAACAGCCCAATGACTTAACCACAACACCAGAGCTCCTTAGAGAGAGAAGAATCAGAAATAAAACTTATTTAGGGTAAGATAAGGAGATAAAAATACCAATAATATTAAACCCTATCATATGATGACTGTATATTACAACCTTAAGGAAAAGTTACTAATGAGGCATGAAGAGATTTTGGTATCTTGTCCAGGACAACACAACTAGTACCTAGTGAAGCCAGCATTTGAACTTGCTCCTGAACGTCTGCTCTTAGTGCTATATTTCACTGCAATTTGGAGTCATAGCCCCTGGCTGGTGGAAACAGTTAATATTCTTGACTGGTAACTAAAAGTTTATAGGTTCAAGACACTCAGAGGCAACTGGCAGAGAGGTCTGGCACTCTACTTCTGAAAAATCAGCCATTGAAAACCCTATGGATCACAGTTTTACTCTGACACACAAGGTAGTCAGAACTGATTCAACAGCAACTGGACAAGGTTTAAGAACCCCAGGCCTCCTTGCATCAAGAACTGCTGTAAAGTTAACTGCCACGTGGCCCAACCCTATTCTATATCTGATCTTAGAGTTTTATTTGACTGCATCCTTCTGCTGCTCCATGCTTATTCTTTTATTGTTACGATGATGATGATTTGGGTGAAAATTTACAGAGCAAATACACTTTCCATATAGCAGTTCACATACACTTTGTCTCATGACATTGACCACAATTTACCACAATGCAACAGTTCCCCTCCCACTTCCTCCCAATAGTTATCTCTTCCCTGTGTCCATCCCTCCATGCACTCCTGCTCCCTGAGCTGTCTCCCTGTGCATAAGCAGTGCTTCTTTCTCCCATGCTTGTTCTCTCCAAGGACTGTATCTACCTCAGGTAAATGTTCAATTCATATGCCTGTCTATTGTTTGGCTGGAAGGGGCATGCATTCAATTCCAGACTTGAAGGGCAGCTAGGGGCTATAGTCTCAGTGTTCCACCAGGCTCTATCGGGCCAGCAAACCTGGTCTCCCCACTCTTTTTTTTTTTCCCCAAGTGATTTTGAGATTTTTTCCACATTGTTCCCCCTGTCTATCCAGGATCTCCTACATAGATCCTCTTCCAAGAGGTTGACAGTAGTAGCCGAGCACCATCTAGTTCTTCAGGTCTCATAGTCATATAGGCTGCAGGTCAGATGGTGTACCAGTCACTAGGACTAATTGTTTCCATGAATTTCTGGTTTTCTTCATTCTTCTTTGCTCTGGATGAGGAGAGACCCATCGTTGCATCTAGACGGCAGCTTGCAAGTGTTTAAGTTCCCAGTTGCTACTCACCACAGTAGGAGGTGGAACAATGTTTTGTGTAGTATATTACGCCAATTGAGCTTGATGTCTTCTGTGACTATGATCCCGACCCCACAGGTTCAACTACTC
>NW_006922086.1:1163713-1165004 GCF_000298275.1 Orycteropus afer afer | reverse complement strand
TCCTTCCTTGTCTCCTATGGTGGTTTTTGTCTTAAAGTCAATTTGATCAGAAATTAATATTGCCACTCCTGTTCTCTTACAGTTGTCATTTGCTTGATATATCTTTTCCCAACCTTTGAATTTTAGTCTTTTTTTTTATCTTTATCTCTCAGGTGTGTCTCTTGTAGGCAGCATATTGATAGGTTTTGTTTTCTTATCCAATCTGCAACTCTTTGTCTCTTGAGTGGTGCATTTAATCCACTCACATTCAGTGTAATTATTGGCAAGTATGACTTGGTTGCTGTCATTTTGTTATGTGTTTTTTCATGGTGTCCCTGGTTTCTTTGTTCCATATTATTTTCTGTGCTGTGCTCATTACATTTATGAATCCTGTTATCATTTCCTTTGTTGCTGTTGTTTTAGTATTTGCTGAATATTTGTGGTGTCCTCTTTTTTATTGTAATATAAAGGTTTATCATTTTTCTTTGATGTTTCCTTATGATTTATCATTTTCTCCCTGAGTTTAGAACAGTCCACTCTATCTTGCAACTCTCTTAACTTCCTCACTATTTAGAAGTTCTGTCACTACTCACTCTTTTCCCTCTTTTTGTTTGTTGTTGTCCTCGCTTGCCAATTGATGTGTCCGGTACCTGTTTAAAGTCTTGTAAGCTCATTTTACTTTGGATGTGTCCATAGCTGTGGTTTCTGGGTTATGTCTCTTGTGTATTAATGGTTGGTTGTTATTTGCTCTTTTTGGTTCTCTGTTCAAAGGACTCCCTTTAGTGTCTCTTATAAGGTCTGGTTTAAACAAATTCCCTTAGTTTCTGCTTATCTGGAAATCTCCTAATTTTGCCATCATATTTGAGGGACAATTTTGTTGGATATATAATTCTGGGTTGGAAATTTTTCTCTTTCCGGGTTTTATATATACCATCCCATTGCCTTCTCGCTTGCATGGTCTCTGCTGAGAAATCAGAGCTTTTTCTTACTGGCTGTCCTTTATATGTAACTTTATTTTTCCCATGCTGCTTTCAGGATTCTGTCTTTGTCCTTGGTTTTGGTGAGTTTGATGATGATATGTTTCAGTGATTTTCTTTTGGGGTCTATCTTGTTTGGGGTTTGTTGGACTTCCTGAATGAATATATTCTCATCTTTCATCGTATCAGGGAAGTTCTCCTCCAGCAAATCTTGGACAATATTTTCAGTGGTTTTATTTTTCTCTTCCTGTTCTGGAATTCCAAAGACATGTAGATTATTTCTTTTGATGGTATCCCACATGATCCTTAAGCTTTCTTCATTTTTTTTTTTTTTT
>NW_006922086.1:1159375-1162714 GCF_000298275.1 Orycteropus afer afer | reverse complement strand
CTAGGATATGGGAGGGGAAGAATAATAAATAGAACAAAATTATTCATAATAATAGTAATTTTAAAACAGACAAAATCAAGTAAACTAAACACCAGAATAAAGAAAGACAAAAAGAAGAAGAAAAAAAAAAAAATTGGAGGAGTACAGGGCAGAGCACCAGGCTCCATTTGAGTACACAGACTGGGATGGAGTTCCTGCAGGCTCAGAAGGGGTGAGTGGGAGTGGGGGGGTCACTGCACCTCTGTTTACCAAGCGAGTGTGGGGTATAATAGTAACAAGAAGAATGTTGCACTTTTTCTGTCATGCAGGTCTGGAGACTTCTTGGGGTTACTGGAAAGCAGAAGCAGAACCTCTTCTTAAGCCTCTGGAATCTGGTAGAGCACTGTCTCTTTAGGTTATCTCTAGCTCTTGGTTATGTGTTGATTTGTTTTGTCTTCGTTTTATGGTTTAATATTTTGAAAAGGTAAAGCTGTTGTATTTTATTTTATTATTGATTCGGGTATGTTTGGTCACTCAGCTGTTTTCTTTGTGATGATGGAACCACTGTGTGGAATGTAGATATGTGTTTCTGTTTGTCGTAAAGAGGGTTTAGAATTCGAAGTGGTGGTTTTATGGCAATTGGCTGAATATGGTTTCTTCTATTGAATGAGTGAAGTTATTGGTGGAGAAGGTGGGAGAAGAAGAAGGAAAGCTTGGTGTTGCTAGGGTCGGTTTCTAGGGTTTTGCGCAAGCTATTATTGATGACATACTTATTTACAAGACCGTGGCTCAATCTCAGGAAAGATTCCTGTTGTTAGGGAGTCACCACTTTCCACCAGGCTCAGGCACACTCAAAGACCTGCTTCCGAGGCCCCTCGGCACCAAAAAAGCTGATCCAAAGCAAATTCCCAGGACTGCACTCAATTGTGGCTTCCTCTCTCTCCCCGGCCCATATGCCCAGGGCACTGGCACAATCCCACCAGATCACTAATGGCTCTGGAGGTTGCCTGTGATATCGCCCACCTGCGGTGCTGAAGATGTGCTCAATTTCATCTGTGTTGGAGTTGGGGGAGTACGTGTTAGTAAACTGTGGTCCCAATATCAGTGACAAAGATAAGCACAATGTCTCCCAGGCTGACTCAAGCCCACTCAGTGACCTGCTGAGAGGGGAGTGAGCTCACCCTCCTGGCATAACAGTGAACTCTCCACTTGAGTTTCAGTGGTGCTGTGCATGCCTATCTGCACTTAGATGACCGAAATTACTGACAAAATCAGGTGCTAGAGGCAGATCCTTGGGGCTGTTTGCTGGGATGTTGATGTGGTCACTGATATGTTGATATAGGGTGTCTTCTTTCTTGGCTCATGAGGATCTCAGGTGGCTGCCCTCACCCGCCAGTCAGTGACTGCCCCAGGGAAGTTTTCAGTGGCCTCTCTCAGCTGCCTGTCCATCCTCCACCACGTAGCTCTTTCTTAATTAATCTCCCTGTGCCTTTCCTCTAATTCTGCTCTTCCGTGTTTGGTGCATTCTGATTCAGTGAGCTGTTCAGAGCACCAAAATCCCTAATTCAAACTGCTGTACCTAGTTTTTCAAGCACTTAGATGCTAGAGGGAAATAGCATGGTGCTTACTGACGAGACTCCATTTTGAATCTCTCCATGCTTATTCTTATAACAACTTGTTCTCCTTGTCCTCTTACCTTGAGAGAACCTCAATGGGTTCCATTCTTTGCAATCAAAGAGCAAAACTAAAAACAGAAAATCAGAGGCAGCATAGAACATATAGTCCTTGAAACTCATTTCCAGATAGCTTGCCTGTAGTCTGGCCTTGACCCCTTGTGTACTATTCCCAAATGGTATGGTGCTGATGTCAAAGGCCATGTTCTGGTTACCTAA
This sequence comes from Orycteropus afer afer, assembly GCF_000298275.1. Classification (NCBI taxonomy): domain Eukaryota; kingdom Metazoa; phylum Chordata; class Mammalia; order Tubulidentata; family Orycteropodidae; genus Orycteropus; species Orycteropus afer. Next base: position 1,160,843 of record NW_006922086.1, on the reverse strand, counting down.
TGCTACTCTGACAAGAATATACCACAAATGGGATGGCTTTTAAAAACAGGAGTTTATTCTTTTACAGTTTGGAGGCTTTAAGTCTGCATTAAAAGTGCCAGGCACTAGGGGCTGGATGAAAGCCCCTTAACCTTGGGCTTTAGCTCTGCTCCCAGCCCACTGAATCTAGAGGCTTTTCTTCACTCAGACAGCTGCTGGCTGCTGAAACTGACAAGCCCAAGGTTGACAAGTAAAAAAGGCACAGTCCCAATGTTACTAAACCAAATGCCAGCCCATTAATTCAAGTTCATTAAAGGTCCCAAGGTCAGCAAAGCATGGCATGTTGCTGAACAACGACACAACTACATGTAGGGTTCAAGCATGCCATAAGCTAGAGACCATTCCCAAAGCTTCTGCTTATACATGGGAAGCCGACCACATTCCTAAAGCAGCTACTTGGCTGATTGTGATGTATCTTACCATGAAGTTGATTGCCAGTCTCATCATGGGGAATAACTACCACCAACTGCCCAGCCACTCAAACAGGCCCAGTCAAGTTGACGTACAACTTTAACTACAACAGACCATTCGCTGAATAAATTTTGAGATAGTCACCAGGAACTGACTCATTTGCTCTACCTAATATGTGCTGACTATCTATTGCTAAATAACAAACTACTCCAGAACTCAGTGACTCAAACAATACCACCTCATAAAAATTAAAACTTTTATTCCTAAAAAGACCACCAAAAAAGTGAAAAGAAAATCTACCAACTGGAAAATATCTTTGGAAACCATATATCTGATAATTAATAAACAATATATATATAAAACTTTGACAACTTACCAAAAAGGCAAATAACCCTATCATAAAATGGGCCTAGGATCTGAATAGAGATTTTCACAAGGAGGACATTCAAATACCACCAAACACATGAAAGATCCTCAATGCCATTAGTCATCAGAGATATGCAAATCAAAACCAGAATGAGATATCATTTTGTTCCCACCAGGATGGCTAATATTTCAAAAATAACAACAAAACAGAATATGGCAAATGTTGGTGAGGATGTGGGAAACTCAAACCCTTCTCCATTGCTGGTATAAAAGAAAAATGGTACCGCTATTGTGGAAAACAGTGTAGTCATTCCTCAAAACACTAAAAATAGAATTGCCGTATGACCCAACAATTTTATTCTTAGATATATACCTATAAAACATGAAAGCAAGAACTGAAACAGAGACTTAGACACCAACGTTCATTGCAGCAATATTCACAATAGCAAAAGATGGAAACAACCTAAATGCCCATAGGTACACAACATGTAATACATATACACAATGGAATACTATTCAGCTCATGGAAGAAATGAAGTCTTGATACATGCTACAATAAGGATGGAACTTTAAGACATTACACTGACTAAAGACAAGTTAATCACAAAAGGACAAATATTGTATGACCTCACTTACATTAAAAAAAAAAAAA
>NW_006922086.1:1157870-1159195 GCF_000298275.1 Orycteropus afer afer | reverse complement strand
ATAACAACAACAACAACAAATATATATTTATATATGTATATATAGTGGTAGATCCTACCATGGAGTTGATTGCCAGTCTCATCATGGAGAATAACTACCACCAGCTACCCAGCCACTCAACCAGGCCCATCCAAGTTGACATACAGCCATATATATACATATACATATACAACTATATTTATATACATATACATATAAATATACAACTATATATACACATATACATATACACATACATTCTACAACTTAAAAACAAAAAAGACTAAGTGTGAGCTGGAACCCACATGGTGGGGGAGGGGAGGGGCACCATATCCATTTTCCATGAAAGTGTGTGTGTGTGTAAAGGCTAGAAATAGCAATGAACAACTTTAACTCAGACTGTGAGATGGAATAGATTTCAAATACCAAAATATTTTTGGGTTAGAAAGGAAGAATCTTCAGTCTTCTTATCCCTTTATTCATACTAAATAATTTATGGAAATAACATATGAAATGCATAATATATTAATATTTTACTAAGACTACTACAAGTAAAAATCTGATTACATCCATCAGAGACTAAAAAAGTAAAAAAAGGAAAGAAAATCTGATGAGTAAGTATAAATTCATATGAAAGAAAGGTATCAGTCTCTGGGGAAGTAAAGGTGATCTGGAGTCAATTTGTTTTCAGACATTTTTTATTGCCTGGGATAGGCAAGAAAGGATTTACATGGGGGTGAAACAGAAAGAAGACCCCATTCGAAAGGCTTCCACAGTTATATGCTTTAATTCTTTGCTATGAATTACCCTTTCACATGCGTTTTCATATTACAATTTTAAGGGCATGTGCATTTTATTATGATTTGAACATACATACATTCAGCAACATTGTGATTCCTCTCTTAGAATGCCACTAGCTAGAGGTAGCCCTATATTGGCTGCTAATAGACATATTTATAAGGCAAAGGGAAAAATTAGACAATTGGTTTCTTCAAAGTAGATAGGTACAAGCTGGGAAAAAGTGGCTTATCCATTTTCATTTGGCCAAGGACTCATTTATGGAAAGAATTAATTATAATGCAACTCCCTCCTCCCCCATGATTATGGGGTTTGTCAGGGAAGTATCAGGTTATAATTCAGGATCAGGAATGACTCAACATACAGTTCTTCAATCAGGACAACTTCTCGGCCATGCCCACAGGCAGGCCTCTCTCTCTGGCCCTTAGCTTCTTTATTTTATTTTATTTTATTTTATTTTATTAGGATTTGGGTGAAGATTTACAGAGTAAATTCACTTTTCATACAGCAGTTCACATATACTTTGTCTCATGTCATTGACCAAAATT
>NW_006922086.1:1134577-1152325 GCF_000298275.1 Orycteropus afer afer | reverse complement strand
GTGTCTGTGTTAATTGGTTTCCCTTTTCTTTGTTGAAGAGGGTCTGTGCAATCCTTCTGCCTAGTCCGCCATCTTGCCCCGCCCCGAGAGTGAGCATCCTTAATGACAGCCAGCCAGGTGGAAGCTGTTCCATCTTTTATGACCCAGGCTAAGAAGTCACTCAGTCACTTCTATTCCATTTTATTCATTAGGAGGGGGTCACTGGGGACTATTCATAATCAATAAGAAGGGATGACACCACAAATGGAATGAAAGTAAAAATATAATTGTGAACATGTTTTAAAATCACCTCATTAAACAAACTGAGCAACATCCTTGCTTGAGCAGGACCTTAGAAGACCAAGATACACACCATCTTAAACTCACATCATAGTTCTTCCTACTTTATTCATATGAGTCCAATTTGCAGAAATAATGTGGTAAATCATTTATGTTGTCAACAGGATCTATTGAACTGCATATTGCCAGATATTTAAAGCTAACACAAACTACATGTAATATAAGACTTTAACACTATTAATTAACTGAATAGTGGTAACTCCAACCTGTCCTGTGGTAAAAGCACAACACTAGGTGATGTTTGAAATAATGGGTCACAGGAAATCTACCCAATCAGAAAAGGGCAGTGCCCTGACCCCACCCCATGGGATTGCTTGCTCATTTCTGCTGTTGGGACTTAATAATAAACTAAAGACCTGGTCGAGGTGGCATTTTATAGGCAATATAGACAAGTGAACTGCCTACAGATAATGATTAACAATATTTTACTAAAATTTTATACATTGAAGAAAAGCTTATGAGTAAGAGACAACATGTCAGGGGCAAAGAATTAGAATCTAAAGTTGCAAAGAGACAAATTCAGAAGATTTTGGCTAAGTGCAACTTGTAACTAGAATAAATTCCACCTCTGATCTCATAGACAATAGGGAACCTTCTGGCTGGGAAAAGAAATGAGCCTCTATCTTTCTGTCTCGAATATCACCTACCTCCCACTTTTCTCCACCCTTTTTGCACAACAAAAATCCAAATTAGCCAGTTTGATAGTTGGGAACTACTCCATGAAGGCCATGGATGTTTCTCTCACCAATCCAATTATTCATTTCTATGACAAGAAGACTGATAGCTGCTATTTCCTGAGTGATGACTCCTATTTATTCTCCACAAGGATCCCTACTCATGCCTACAAATCACTGGACACCCCATCACTGTCAGGAAGCATAAATATTAATTAATAGGCACTTGGTCCAGCACTGGGGCCCACATAGCACTTATTATTACAGAGAAGAAAATGCAACACAACTGTGGAAGACATCATTAGGGAAGGACATGGTGTATGCATTATGGTCATGTTCACCATACAGATGCCTGGAAAGGGTAAACTTGAGAACTGAGAGCATCATAGACATTCAACTGGTTTCAGACACATAATTACCAATTGAAAAAGTCTTTTCACTGGATCCAAGTCTGACTCCTCTTATCAATCTAGTAATAGTGTAAAGTTAGCAATATGGTAGCATCTTTGTTCTATCTTTCTTTCAAGGTCCACCTAAATTAATAAAATGGGCAAAGGTAGAAGAAACATAATCCACCTTTAATGAAGTAGAAACCTGAAACAGAATCACAAACTATTTCTGAAAACATTTCTGGCAAATATTAAGAAATTTAGACTGCGATGAAGCTGAAGAGATGAGCCGATGTGTGCTATCTCAAACCTTGATAAGGATGCATACTTCTTCTTAAGTATTTGTCATCACTAAGAAAACCATATCCAAGGATTCTTACAGAGTTAAGATCTAGTGTCTTGGATGGACCAGAGGAAAGGGAGGGAATATCCTCATCTCTATAAGAAGGTGTCCACTGCTTATAGAAAGCCCAGACATGAGGGGTAATTTAAAAAAAAAAAAAAAAAATGGTTCCCTAAATGGTTTTTTTTTTTTTTTTTTTTAATGTATGACTTGGCCTCCCATTGAAGGAAAACTTCAGAGAGGAAGATAGTAGAGAGTATGACCACAACACAGAATGTGCCCTGAAGAACTTTGCTATAAGCATCACTGGTCCTGGAATACAAAACCTTAGGGAAGATGTGAATTAATACACATGGGGGAAAATACCTGAAAATAAAGAAATAAAGATAGTGTGAAGGCCTGAGGTCATCACACAAAATGAAATGGAACAGTCAACTAAATGATGATTGCAAAGATGGTAGATATGAGAGATAATGTAATCCACATATCCATAATTACTCTTTCTGGATGACAGAACAAGGAATTGGAGCAAAATACTCAAGTATGTAGTAGTAGAAAACTTGAAGAACTAAGGAAATATTTATAGAACATAATGTTCCAGAAAAAAAATTATATACAATGATCAACACTAGGATATATCCTGGGGAAGTCATTGAATTCTAGGGCTAAAGGAAGAAACATAAGGTCATCCCAGTAGGAATATTTTAGTAGTCAATGAATATTTTTTGAGAGGTTGCTGTGCGCCATGCACTGTACTAATTTCTGAGGATTCCAGTGATGAACAAGACAATGATTATCTTGCTTTCATGGACTTTCCAGTGTTGGGGTAGGAGTTAGAGAGCTGAAAAACAAACCAAACAAGTAAACAGATAGGACATTTACCATGATCTTTCATCCCTATTGTACTACCTGGGCACAATGGATAAGGCATTTGGCTGCTAACTAGAAAGTCAGTGGTTCAAACCCACCTGCCACTCCATGGAAGAAGATGGGGTGACCTACTTCTGTAAACATTTATAGCCTCAGAAACCCAGTGGGGGTTGCTATGAGTCAAATAGACTCAATGGCAGTGAGGTTTTTTTTTTTCCGGTTTTGACCATATTTTGAAACTTTGAGCTGTATAAGTGCATAAAGAGGTGTTGAGGATTGTGTTCAATAAATGTTGAAAAATTTTATTTCTAGGCAGAGAGTTTGCTCTTTTCTCTGTACTTTTCTATATCACTTAAATGTTTCATAAGGACTATGTACTTTAAAATGTTCAAATCAATATATTCTAAAATTAATAAATGAAAGCGTAATATTAGGGCCAGTTGACTAATGCCTCCTTTCCATCCCTGACCTGTGTTTCCTCCTCTGCTCTTCATGTAGTGCTCCACATGGTGGTATGGCCTAGATAGTGGATGATTTACATGCTTAACAAGCATCTGGACTTAATTAGAAACAAGAGAATGAGACAGATCATCTGGTGGTGTTGCAAGGCTAATAGTAATAATATGGTCTCTTCCTTTCTGGCTTCTAACTTCTTAGGAATGTAATCTCTCAGGCCAAGATTTCTGCTCCAAGGGTAGAGCCAGATCAGAGATTGAGAGTCACAATCCAGAGTACATCTGAAATAAGAAATCTGCCTAACACATGCCAGTTAGCAGGGGGGCCTGCGGAAGATTGTCCTTTTCATATATCCTTAAAAACATCACTGTTTAAAAACTATTGTATCAGTACAATTTTATGGGATAAAATTGACAACAGCAAATTGAAAATTAGATAGGAAACTTAGGGGAAAATTAATTTATGTTAATGGGGTGGAACAGTTCAGAAAAAAAGAGGGTGAGAATTGTTGCACAACTCAAAGAATATAATCAATGTCATTGAGTCAAATCGGACTCATAGGACCCCTCCTTGGGTTTCCAATGTGGTAAGATTGGGCAATCTACTTCCGTAGAGATACTGCCTCAGAAACCCAAAGAGAGGTCGCTGTGAGTCAGAACTGACTTGACAGAAGTGTGTGTGTGTGTGTGTGTGTGTATCACTATAGGAGTAGATTACCCAGTCTTCTGAAGAGTGGCTGGCAGGTTTGAACCACCAGCCTTCCGGTTAGCAGTCAAATGCCTTAGGTACTATACCATCAGAGCTCCCCACTAAATAGTACATGTAGGAATTGTTGAATTGGTGTATGTTTTGCTGTATATTCTCAACAAGAATAACAACATAAATAAAATTTAAACAAACAAACATCACTGGTCCAACTCTTCAAGGAAAACCTAAGTGATTTGGCCTTGAAAACAAAGTTGATCTAAGGATCAAATGGACAATTTTTTGAGTACCTGCATGTACATCATTTCATTTAATTCTCATCAGAACCCTATGGCATGGGTATATCATTTTACAAGTGAGGAAACTGAAATTCATAGAGGGTAAGTAAGAGGCCTAAGTTCACACAGCTACTGAGTGGCAGAGTCAAGAACTGAAATGATATCTGTCTCCATACAAGAAAGACTTCTGCCCATAAAGGTAAGAATACCCTGAGTGTTCAAATACTGATTTTATGAGTCAAACCAATCCAAGAACTCTAGGCGAAGAACAAAGACTGTTCTTATACTTTGTCAAAATATAGTAAGACCAAGTCCTACATACTGATATAGAATGACCTGTAAGACATAAAGTTATGTAAAAAAAAAAAAAAAAGGTACAGATCAGTACATTTATTATGCTTTCATTTATGTTTAAAAAGACAGATTAAATGATATGACATTGCTGCTTTTATAGGTCAAAAATGTTTGAATGGTGTTAACTTCATATGGCTCAATCTTATGTGTGTGTGTATATGTGTGTGTGTGTGTGTACACACACACAAATGTATATAGGAGCTCAGGTGGATAATGCCTAAAGCATTTGACTGCTAACCAGAAGGCTGCTGGTTCAACCCACCAGCCACTCCTCGGAAGGAAGGTGGGGGCAATCTACTTCCATAGTGATATGGCCTTGGAAACCCAAGGAGGGGTCGCTATGAGTTGGATCCAACTCGATGGCAGTGAATGAGTTTTATATATATGTGTGTGTGTGTGTGTGTGTGTGTGTGTGTGTCTCAGAAGGAAGGCTGGGCAATCTACTTCTGTAGGGATACAGCCTCAGAAACCCAAGGAGAGGTCGCTATGAGTCGGGTCCAACTCGACGGCACATAACAACAACAACATGTATATGTGTCTGTTATATATATACATATATATGTATATATATAACAGACACATATACATGTTTTCTTGTGTAAACATATAATAGAGAAGAAACTGGTAATAGGGAGGCATCTTAGGCAAGCGAATGGAGACTAGTGGTCTGGGATAAGAACAGGAAATTTACTACCAGTAACAAATATGACTTTTGTACAATAAAAGTAATAAAAAGGAAGAAGAAATGTAATTGACATCTGCATTCTGAGGTTTCAGGTTTTGTATTTTAGAGAGGTGCTTGATCCAAATTAAAAATAAAGAAGTGATATTTTTTATTTCCTCTGATGTGAGGAACAGACTATATTTACTTTCATTCTGAGAATACTTGAAGCAAGAAGGATCATTTCACCAAAAGCAGATGTTTAAAAATAAGAGAGAAAGCTAAAACTAAGTCCTCAGTGTCCCTCTCCTTTAGTTCTTCCCCTCCAAGGGCACAAATCTCTTTCATTCCTCTTCAGAAACATAAACCATGATGCAAGATGACCATCAAAAGAGGCAAAATTTTCCACAATTTGTCAACCAGATCTCCACTTATTTGGGTCAGAGGAACAATATGGTTTTATTTAAGTGATTGCGTTGAATTATAAAGATGGTTGACCACAGGGGACAAAATGCTTATAGTTCCATTATGTTGTTGTTGTTATGTGTTGTCAAGTTGGCTTCCACTCATTGTGATACTATGTACAACAGAAGAAAACACTGCCCAGTTTGGAGCCAGCCTCACAGTACTTGCTATACCTGAGTCCATAAAAATTCAGTTTTTTTGCATGTCTGTCTAGACATCAGAAAGCAATTGGGATACCATAAGAAAACTAAGGAGATTGTAGAAGAATTGTTATCTTCATAAGGAATTCTAGCCATAGAGGATGATATCAATAGTGGATTATTTATAGTCATGGTCCCAATTTGTTCATGACTCTTGAGCTCCATGCCTTTTGGTAGTTCCATCTCACACTGACTCTAGACTTGGTCAAGTAACTTGCTTTGGCCAATGAAGCCACAGAAAATGTGATGTAACCAGACACACGATAAACCCTTGAATACTGGCCCTTTCACTGCTATTGGCATCTTGCTAAGCTGCCATGTGAACAGAATGCTGGAGGATGATACATCATATGGAACAGAAGTAAGCCATCCTGGAAAAATCATCATGGGCCAGGCAGTGCCCAGCCAACCTGGCAAAAAATAACCAACTGACAGACATCACCTGAGTGTGCCCAGCTAAGGTCAACTGAGGCAGATTCACCTAGCTGAGCCCAGACTAAATTGCCATTCCTTAGAATAGTGACTAAATAGTGATTGTTTTAAGTTACCATGTTTTGGGATGGTTTATTATATAGTAATAGCTCACTGTTATAGCATCCTTGCTTTAAAAATACTAAAAATAATAGATATCTTTTGAATTTACTAATTCAACCAACACAGAATAAATGAGGAATAAGAATGATGGAAAGCCAAAATTCAAAATTCACAGACAACCCAAAATTCTATTATTGATTACTAGTTTCAACTTTATCTGGCCTGAATCAAGTGGGGGACAAAAAAAAAGATGCCTGTGGATCTGATCTCCTTTGTGATGGATGCTAATGAGCAGTGAAAGAGAGACAGGCAAGCAGCTGGTGAGAGTAAGAGAGGAACAAGAGATATGGATAATCAGGTTCTGGTTAATGAGTTCACTAACATCAGGGGTCTACTATAGGTGAATATTGTTCTTTCCTTTGGGAGCTTTTGATCATTAGAAAATCAGTTTGAATCATAACGAGCTAAGATGTACTAGGGCTCCTCAAGTTATGCAACCCAAGGTTTACTTCTTAAATACACTCCAAGTAATTTGTGATAAACTCTAATGAATGAATCTTGTTTTTGAAAAATACTGTGTACTCTGCCTACTCCTAAAAAAGAATTTGATGAGTGGAAAGTCTGCTATGATACAGACATTTGTATCAGGAGCTAGTGGTGAGACATTGCCAGCATTCTGCCAATATCCCCTCGGTCAACCATGGCAATCTCCTGTAGACTGCTCCTGTCCATGTTAAGCCTCTCTTTGTCTCTCTGGGTGGGGCATGCCAGAGCTTCAGGGGAGTAAATGCTCTGGCATGACCACCAGCCAATGAGGAACAAGAAAGGGAGGCAAATATCCATCTTGACCTGTACAGGAACAACTAGAGACAGACTCTACATGGTCACTGAGGGGATTACCAGTCACCCTCAGTAATAACCTGTTCATTAACATGCTTTATGTTAGTTTTTCTCCTTCTCCTGTCTCACTTTCCCACTCCCTCACAGTGCTCCCTGTGATCATGTCACAAAGAAACTACTGGCACCCATTTCTTCACTTCAGAATCAGTTTTGGGGAAACTTAAACTAAGACAAAATTATCATAACTAATATTCAATTAGCTCTCAGCTTCCTGCAAATAAAGTTAAGGAAAACAACCCCACTTTTCAGCAGAGCCAAGTATCAACCATTAGTTATTAAAGTATTCTCCTTTTTTAATTAATCACTTTGGCATTGTAGGGGCCATTCACTCATTCTCAAAGGTCAATGTTGGGGGCCCCTATTCTGCTATTTGGAATGAATCACTCAGGGATCAGGGACTGTCTTGGGTTGTGGAGGATCTTCTCAGGGGATGGAGAGGTTAATAAGGGTTCTGAAGAGAAGAGTAGCTTCCCCAATATGGTTGATATGAAAAGTCTTGTGAGGTGTTTGTCCCAGTTTATCACACAGATGGATGAACAGAGATGACCATAGTTGTCTAGAGCTGTCAGCTAGAAGAAAATGTGCCAGCTGGGATGCTTTTGATGTTTTTTTTTAAATTATTTGAAACTCTTTTCATTAAGATGTGGAGCCTATGTCACCTCCCTTTGAATAAAGGACCCACTTTTGTGACTGCTTCAATGAAGAGAATGTGGTGAAAGTGACACTAACTTCCAGTGCTAGGTTAGTGTTATGGATTGAATTATGTCCTCCAAAAACATGTGTTATAAATCCTAACCCCTTTGCTTGTGATTATAATCCCATTTGGGAATAGGTTGTCATTGTTATGTTAATGAGGTGAGATTGGTGTAGGGTGTATGTTGAGTCAATCTTTTTTGAGATATAAAAGAGATTAAACAAGTGAGCAGAGCAGAGATGGAGAAGATAAATGCCAAGACACATAAAGATCATTCAGAAGCAGAAACTCAAAAAAGACAAGGACATTCCTCCAGAGCTAAAAGAGAGAGAGAGTCTTCCTCTAGAGTCAGTGCCCTGATTTGACACTTATTGTCTCCTACACTGTGAGAAGATAAATTTCTGTTTGTGTAAGCCATCTACTTGTGGTATTTCTATTATGGCAACATTAAATGACTAAGACTGTTAGAAAACGCCATGTTGGTTTCTCTTGGGACATTATCTTTAGGTGCCTTTAGCTTACCATGTAAGAGGGCTGATTTGACTCCACTGAGGCCATCATATGGAGAAAGTAGACAGAAACAGACAGAGAAAGATGTTTTGGGAGTCCCGGCTCTTCTAACCCCTAGCTGTTGAGTCTTCTCAACATACGACATAAGAATGAAAAAGGCTTTAAGGTGACCCCAGCCATATGACTGCAACCTTATGAGAGAACTACCTTATTGAACCAAACCAACCAACAGATTCAAGAACAAAATAAATTCTTGCTTTTCTTTCAAGTCACAATTAATTTTAGGGAAGTTTGCTATGGAAGTATTTTTTGGGGGGTGACAGAATGTCCAACTAAAATCTGGACTCTGTTTTTTGACTGACATGAAGTCTGGAGGTAGCTTGTTCTGGAGTTAGTTAATCCAGCTGTTCAAATGATGTCAGGGCCTTGGGTTAGTGTCTCAGTGAACACTGTGACCTTTTCCCCACAGTAAGACTGCTTCTGCAAATCCAAGTTGCGTATTCTCATACAAGATCCAAATATGGGCAGAAATGGACATTCCACAGTATGTGTCTATTGAAAACTTTTATACAAAGTTCTTCTGTATGTTGTCCCTTGGGTTGCAATGGTCATTATCTAACTGCATGGGAGGCTGGGAAAGCAACTATCTCATAATTTTAGTCTCTAAATTAGGAAGTCATGATAGTTAAGATTGTGTGTCAACATGGCTGCACTATGACTATGAGTGGCTTGGCAGCTGGATGTAGCTATTCCCCATGATGAACTTGGATGTGTGTAATAACTTCAATGATAGAATCTGCTTTGAGCAGTTAATTAGTTGAAGGGGAGTTGCCTTCAGGAAGTGGCCTGCTTCGAGTATATATGGAAAGGATCCTTCTTTTAGCCTATCATCATCTCTAGTTCCTGGACTTGAACCACTGGCCTGCCACAACACCTGTCAATCTTGGGATTGCTGTCTTCACAGCCTGTGAGCTAACAATCTGCTGATCTTGGATTTGCCAGCCTTAGCAGCTGCAGCCTGCTATATTGCCTACCAGTCTTGAGTTTGTCAGCCTCTACAGCTATGTGAATCATGAGACATCTCCAGCTTGCTCCCGTCGGCCTGGAAGGCAAAGCTGAAGCCTTAGGTCAAGGGTCCTCCACTCAGTTTCTTCAGTTGGCACTGTGAACTTAGGTTTTTACTTTAGTCTTCTCCTACAGAAAGCAATCTGAATTCAGACTTCTGACTTCCTAAACTGTAAGGGAATAAATTTCTGTTTGTTAAAGCCATACATTTGTGACATTTCTGTTGTAGCAGCACTAGAGAACTAAGACAGAGGTCCACCATCCATCTGTCAGTTTGTCTTACTGTGATGGCTTTCATGTTGCTATGATGCTGGGAGCTATGCCACCGGTATTTCAAATATCAGCAGGGTCACACATTGGACAGGTTTCAGTAGAGCATCCAGATGAAGAAAGTCTAGGAAGAAAGTTCTGGCAATCTACTTCCAAAAATTAGCCAAAGAAAACACTATGGTTCACAGAATATTGCTCAACACTTTGACTTGCTTACTTTGAACACATCATAAGGAGGGACTAATCACTAGAGAAGGATATCAAGTTTGATAAAATGGAGGGCCAAAGAAGGTAAGGGAAACGCTTAGTGAGATACATTTTGCAGGGAAATTACTTCTCTATCTACATAGCCTTTCTGGCCCTGGTGTGTAGTTTTGATAAGATGATTTGCTAGGTCACAATCATGTAAAGGGATTGGACAAGTTCATTATGCAAATAAAGTACTGATGGCCTATCAAGAAGATTGGTCAGTTCATGGTCTTGGTGGGAGGAGTAGGCTTATAAAAGAACCAGTCCTACAGAGGTTAAGAGGGACTTAACTGTGATCAAGAAGAAGAGCTGCTTTGGTAAAGATTTACAGCCTTGGAAATCCTATAGAGCAGTTCTACTCTGTCCTCTAGGATTGTTTTGAGTTGGAATCTATCCAAGGGTAATGGACTTTTTTTTTTTTTTAATCTTTACTACAGCAGATTGCCACCTCCACCCCCCATGGAGTGGCTGATGGGCTTGAACCACCAACCTTTCAGTTAGCAGCTGTGAGTGTTAATCATTTGAACAATGGCACCACCAGGGCTCCTTAAAATAGACATATCTACATATATTAAAATGATAAAAAGTATGCCCCAATAACAGAAAAATGTGGATTGCATTTATTTATCTTCTAAACCCCTCCTCCCCATCTTCTCTACTCAAGCTGCCTATTGCCAGCACCTAAAGAGGGTCAGAGAGCCAGACATCATGTGCTAATGACACATTAGTAGGGTCATTAACTTTTGAAGGGCATATGCTAAACCTACTCTGTAGCAAGGAGCTATTAAGCTCACTTAAAACCTTTCTCTATGAGCCTCTTGGCTGCTCTCAAGTCTCTATAAATATGAAGAGGGAGATCAAAATTTCTGCCTCCAAGAGGAATGTGTTTGGTACATAAGTAAGAATCGTTGATCACTGGCACATGTTTGTTATGATGATTCCACTTTCTCATATGAGGCACAGGGTGAGACTCAAAACAACTCTTCATTAAATCATAAACAAAGAAGTGAGCTTTCTTGCCTTTTTAGACATCTGTAATTTCTAGTATTTCTATAACAACCACAGACCACTTTTGAATCCCATAGACCTGCAGTTCAGAAGTTGCTGGCTTGGGCTGGTAACTTGACCATGTTGGTTGCTTCATAGCACTCATCAGTCTGCAAATACTCACTCCCTTAGCAACCACTGTTAAAGTTTTTGCAGTAAAAGCTTAAGTCTGTGGTTTGTCTGGGAACCATATTTCTTCCATCTACTTTCTGGATATGAGAAAGATGTTTACTTGTGTTTTATTGACTATGCAAAAACATTCGATTGTGTTGATCATAACAAATTATGGATAACATTGAGAAGAATGGGAAATCCAGAACACTTAATTGTCCTCACGAGGAACCTATATATAGACCAGGAGGCTGTCATTTGAATAGAACAAGGAGAAACTGCATGGCTTAAAATAAGGAAGGGAGTGTGTAAGGGTGTATCTTTTCACCATATTTATTCAATCTGTATACTGATCAAATAATCTGAGAAGCTGGACTATATGAAGAAGAGCACGGCATCAGGATGGGAGGAGGACTCATCAACAACCTGTGACATGCAGATGACACAATCTTGCTTGCTGAAAGTGAAGACGACTTGAAGCACTTGCTGATGAAGATTAAAGACTACAGTCTGTAGTATGGATTATACCTCAACATAAAGAAAGCGAATATCCTTACAACTGGACCAAGAAGCTGCATCATGGTAAATGGAGAAAATATTGAAGCTGTCAAATATTTCATATTACCTAGTTCCATAGTCAATACCAATGCAAGCAGCAGTCAAAAAATCAGGTGATGTATTTCACTGGGCAAATCTGCTGCAAAAGACTTCTTTCAAGTGCTAAAGATCTTTGAATACTAAGGTATGCCCAACCCAAGACATGGTGTTTTCAATTGCCTCACATGCATGGGAAAGCTGGACAATGAATAAGGAGGACCAAAGAAGGGTTGATGCTTTTGAGTTGTGGTGTTGGGGAAGAATACTGAAAGTACCATGGGCTGCCAGAAGAACTAACAAATCTGTCCTGGAAAAAGTGAAGCTGGAATGCTCCTTAGAAGCCAGAATGGCCAGACTTTGTCTCATCTACTTTGGTCTGTTGTTAGAAGAGACCATTCCCTGGAGAAAGATATCATGCTTGGTAAAGTGGAGGGTCAATGAAAAAGGGAAAGGCCTGCAACAAGATGGATTGACACAGTGGCTGCAAAAATGGGCTCAGGTATCGCAAGGATTGTGAGGCTGGCACAGGTCTAGGCAGTGTTTTGTTCTGTCATAATAGGTCACTATGAGTCAGAGCGGACTCCATGCTACCTAACAGCAACAACACAACAACTTTCTAGAACTTCTTTTGGAACCCATTTACTCTTTGCAAACCCCAAACTGGGATACATCTCTCAACAGTAAAATATGCTCACCTGAAACAAAACTTTGTTCAGAAGCAGCTTCCTAACATAGCATAAACATCTCCAAGACCACTGTTGACATTTCACCACAGCATTACAAAGTCTCTGCGTCTTTAGAAGTCTAGAAACAATAGGCCTTTGTTCAGACTTACTGGGGAACCCTTCTTGCCCTCCTCAGAATTGACTTAGTATTATTTCTCCTCAAATTCTATTTTCCACTCTTCCTAGTAAGCACCAAAATAGATACTTGATCTTGAACAAATGCTTGTATGTTTTTCCTTTGGTTGTTTCAACAACACCTGGATATTTAAGTTCCCATTAGAGTATCCCTTTATTGTTTATGTGCTTCATCTCATTTTTCCCTAAGAGATATGGCTTTTCCTTAATAATATTTTATAAGTAGTCACTGACTTACTGAGGGATTCCTTTCCAATGACTTCAACATAAGTTGATGCTGACATAAGTTGAATACCTCATTTTTTTTTTTTTTTTAGTTTTCATTATTATTGCCTTTTATAATCAGTATCATTATAGAGCATAACGTTAACATCTGGGATTGAATATCTGAGAATGATAACATCAGGAAATTACATGTTGCAACATCGTATGCAGTACATATTAAAACCAAACAGACTCACTGTTGTACATATTAGAAATGATAAAAATGTACCAAAAAAAAAAAAAAAAACAGAAAAACATGGTGTGGTCCATTGTAACTCGAATATATCATTAATTCAGGATCTACCTATATTTAGTGTTTTTAGTAGAGGTTTGCACAACAGTTTAAATTCATATTCAACAATTTCTACAAAACTTGTTCAGTGATATTGGCTATATTTTTCATGATGCATGAACATTTTCAGTATTTTTTCTTTTTTCTGTTCCCATTAATCTAGTTTCCTTGTCCCCTTACATTCTTACCTTTGTTTTAAATTAAGTATTGGCTATTTGGTCTCATATAGATGATTTTGTAAAGGAGCACTGTACTCGTGAGTGATAGTCTTTATTTTGTAAACCAATCTGCTATTTAGCTAAATCATGCCCTCAGGGATAGTTTCAGTTCAAGGTTTAGAAAGTATTTCAGAGAAATAGTCTTGGGAAATCGTCCAGCCCCAACTAGTCTAGTAAGTTTTCTTTTTTTTTTTTTAGGAATTTGAGATCTGTTCCACATTGTTCTACCATTCTATCAGAGCTCATCTATTGCAACTCTGATCAGGATGGTTGGAGTGGATAGCTAGGCATCATTTAGTTCTGATTTCAGAATAGATGAGGCTGTGGTTGACACAGACTGTTAGTCCTATAGCCTAGTTTCTTCTTTGAGTCTTTTGTTTCCTCCTTTCTCTTTTGCTCTGAATGAGCAGAGACTAATCAAATTATTTTAGATGGCCTCTCACAAGCTTTTAAGATCCTAGATGCTACTCATCAAATTAGGATGTAGAAGATAAACTTTGTGAACTATATTATGCCAGTTGACCAAGATCCCATGAAATTATGGTCCCAATCTTTCAAACCCAGGAAACCAATCCTGCAAGATGTTTGGTTAGGTCTAAGAAGTGTCCATAACTGTGTCCCCTATGTGCTTTATTATACATATATGAACATAAGCATATAGTCACATACATGAATATACATATGCATATACCTATGTACATATATACGTACTCACATATACATATCCATACACATATATCTACATACATACATATATACCTGCACATATATTTTTAGTTTGTTGTTGGTGTCGTTTCAAAATTATATATGCCATACCAAAACCCACTGTCATGGAGTTGTTTCCAACTCATAGCAATCCTATAAGACAGAGTAGAATTGTCCCATAGGATTTCCAACACCAAATCCTTATGGAAGCAGATTGCCTCATCTTTCTCCTGTAGAGAAATTGTAAGGTTTGAACTGCCTACCTTTGGTTTAGCAGAATGCTTTAACCCCTGAGCAACCAGAGCTCCTTATATATGCCAGAGCAATGACCAGAAGATCCTTTTATCATGTGTAGATTTTGGTGACATCATTTACCTTAGTCAAGTTGGGCACATGTCATCCTCATTTGGTGTTACCTTTCCTATGACCAAAAATAGCAAGTGTCTATTCTAGAAAGTGAATCTTCCCTGTCCCCATCCCTGGTAATCATTAATGAACATTAATTTCTGTTTATTTACTCATTCATATCATTTCACAAAAGTGAGAACATAAAATATTTGCTTTTGTTTTGGATTGACTTATTTTGCTAAGCATGTTTTGCAGCTTCATCCATTTTTCTTAATCACTGGAACTCATTTTTCTTAATCACTGAGTAGTATTCTATGTATGTTCATACTATATTTTACTTATCTATTCATCTGTTGATGGGACTTAGGCTATTTCTATCTTTTTGTTGTTGTGAATAGTGTTGTGATGAAGACAGATGTGCACATGCTTGTGAGATTCCTAGAGTATGTATATATATATATATATGAATGGAACTTCTGTGTCATATGGAAGCTCTACCTCTAGTTTTTTAAAGAACCACCAGACTGTTTTCCACAATGGCTATACTATTTTACATTTGCACCAGAGTGGATGAGAGTTCAAATTTCTCCACATCCCCTCCGACACTGGTTATTGGTTATTTTCTGTTTTTTGACTTTTTTAACTTAGCCATCCTCCAAAAAAAAAAAAAAAAAATGAACTCACTGCCATTGAGTCTATTCCAACTCATAGAAACCCCCAATGAGTTTCCAAGGATGTAAATCTTTACAGAAACAGACCTCCTCATCTTTCTTCTGCAGCATGGCTAGTGGGTTATCAGCCAAAGGCCTTAACCACTACACCACTAGAGCTCCTTCTTACCCATCCTGTTGTTGTTGTTGTTGTTGTTTGCCGTCGAGTCGGCCCCGACTCATAGCGACCCCTCCTTGGGTTTCCGAGGCAGTATCCATCCTAGTGGGAGTGAAATGCTTTCTCACTGTGGTTTTGATTTGCATCTCTCTAAAGGGCTCTGGTGGTGTAGTGCCTACAGCATTTGACTACTAACCAGAAGATTGGTGATTCAAACCCACCAGCCACTCTGCAGAATGAAGACTGTGGCAATCTACTTCCGCAAAGATTTACCACCTTGGAAACCCAAGGAGGGTTGTGGTGAGTCAGAATCAACTCGATGGCAGTGAGTTTAATGGCTAATGACACTGAGCATCTTTTCATGTGCCTATTGGCCATCATTCTTTGCCCAGTTTTTGTTTGGGTTGTCTTCTTATTATTAAGTTGTAGAAGTATTCTATATAATTTAGATATTAGACCTTAATTAAATATGTCATTACCAAAGGTATTTTCCTAGTCTGTAGGTCTCTTTACTCTTTTGTTAAATTCTGTCTTATTTTTATGAAGTTGCAACTATTTACTTTGTTTCCTGGTGCTCGTTCATTCATTGTTGTGTTTGATAATCTATCATTGAAGAAAATTATGTCACAAAGCTTTGTGCCTATATTTTCTTCCAAGAACTTTATGGTATTAGAGTTGACATTTATGTCCTTGATTCATTTGGAATTAATTTTTGTATAGGGTGTGAGGTATGAATCTTTTTTTTTTATTTTGAACATTTTATTGTATTTTTGGTGAGCATTTCCACAGCAAATTACTTTCCCATTCAATAATTTATACATAAATTGTTCTGTGACATTGGTTGCTATCCTTGTAATATGAAATGTCCTCTCCTTATTTCCACCCTGCCCGCTCCATTTCCATTCCTTCAGTTTCCCTGTCCCTCCTTTCCTTCTCATCTTTTCTTTTGGGCAAATGTTGCCTATTTGGCCTGTTATAGTTGATTGTTCTAAGGAGTACATTCCTCTTGGGTGTTATTGTTTATTTTATAAGCCAATCTATTATTTGGCTGAAAGGTGATCTCCAAGAGTGACTTAAGTTCCAGTTTAGAAGGCCTCTCACAAGCTTTTAAGATCCCAAGGTGATAATCTTGAGGCATCCTCCAGTCCAGTAAGTCTGGTCTTTTAAAATGAATTTGAGTATTCTACATTTGTCTCCCATTCTAACTGGCATTTTCTATTGTGTCACTGGTTATACTGATTGGTAGTGATAATCAGGCACCATCTAGTTCTTCTGGTCTTAGCTAGAGGAAGCAGTGGTACTTATGGGCCATTAGTTCTGTGGACTAGTTTCTTCCTTGAGTTTCTTTCACTCTCCTTTGCTCCAGATGGGAAGAAACCAATAGTTGCATCTTAGATTGCCACTCTTAAGCTTTTAAGCCCCCAGATGCCAGTCACCAAACTAGGATGTAAAACATTATCTTTATGAACTATGTTATGCCAGTTGACCTAGATGTCTCCTGAGACTATGGCCCTTAAACTTTAAGCCCAATAACTCAGTCCCATGAGGTATTTGGATATTTCCAAGTAATTTCCATAACTGTGTCCTCTATGTGCTCTATTATGTACAAATATGTGTTGCTTAGCATCCATTAGGGCAACTTCCAACTGCATATATGTCCATGGTCCCATAAGGTTTGTTTGTTTGTTTGTTAAAGGAAAAGCAGCTTTCCTTTTGCTTGTATCGCCTAATTGTTTTAAAGACTCCCAAACCAAACTTTTGCTGCACTTGACCATGAGTGGTATAAGGCAGGTGCCAGCTCTTAGGCTTTACTTAGCAGGTAGGCAGAATGGCTGGCAGGGCTGGGTGCACTCTGCTTCCTCTCTGCTCTCTTCTTGCTCTGCTCCCACAGCTGCTCTCTCAGCTATCTGTACCTCCAGCCACCACTAGCAGCTTCAGCAACAGCAGCAGCAACTTGACAACAATGAGGATGACAGGAAGCCACATCCCATAAGATTTTAATATGACCAAATCACATATTGACTTGTTTCACAGAATGTATTGTGGAAGTTAAGTAATGCATATCTGTATATGCATATATGTGAAGCACATACAAATACATATATGCATATGGCCACAACTATACCTATATGTGCATACACATATGCCCTCCCAACTCGATATAGCATACATATCTATCAATGTAACCATTCACAAAGTTTGTTTATTACTGTAGTTGCAGAATTATATATGTTATAACATTTACTGTTGTTATCCTCTCTTCAGCCCCAGGGACAACTCAGGGACGCCCAAAGCAACAGGCCAGAAGAGCAGGAGAAAGGGGATTAAAAGCCAGGAAGCCAGACAGAGGAACAGTCAGCCACAGGGACCCAGGTAGGGGTGATACAAGAGGTCTCCAACAACAAGACAAATTTGCCTGTCGGTTTGTCCTACTGTGGTGACATGTAGATGTGAGTTTTGAGGCTGAGCCTCTGGTGTTTAAAACCCAGAGAGATGCACCTGGTGCACAGGTAACAGCCCAG
>NW_006922086.1:1110564-1131941 GCF_000298275.1 Orycteropus afer afer | reverse complement strand
CATATGCATGTGAGAGCTGGACAATGAACAAGGAAGACCAAAGAAGATTTGATGCTTTTGAGTTGTGGTGCTGGCAAAGAATGCTGAAATTACCATGGACTGCTAAAAGAACTAACAGATCTGTCCTGGAGGAAGTGCAGCCAGAATGCTCCTTGGAAGCAAGAATGGCCAAACTTCTTCTCACCTATTTTGGTCATGTTGTCAGAAGGGACCATTCCCTGGAGAAGAATGTCATGCTTGATAGGGTGGACGGTCGACGAAAGAGGGGGAGGCCTTCAACGAGATGGATTGACCCGGTGGCTGCGATCATGGGCTCAAGTATAGAAGGGATTGTGGGGCTGGCGTGGGATTGGGCAGTGTTTTGTTCTGCTGTGCATGGGGTCGCTATGAGTCGGAAACAACTCGACGACACTTAACAAAACAAACAAAACAAAATCCTCTCTTCTTGTGTACCTCTCAGTGTCTTAATTTATCTTGGTCATTTTCTGCTGACCTCATCTGTATTGTGTGCATTTTGTTTCATTTTTCTGCATGAGGAAATACAGTTTTGCCAGAACAATTTGTTGAATAGAGAGATATGTCTATCTTAATATCTTGATCAATCCAAATTGCTGTGAACTTAGACAAATTGATGCTTCATTTCCTCTAAGGAACTCTTGGACCAAGATCATGGTTGAATCCACAGTTTGTCCATAAAATAAATAAATTAATTAACAAATAGCCACTTCAGTCAAATTAGGGCACATTCTTTTCTATATTCATTTTTCTTTTGGCAAACTTGACAAAAAATCAAACTATCATAGGGTTGTCTATAGAACCTGAACCATTTTTTTCATTGAATTTTTTAGAAATTTAAATGGAAGCCTGGATCATTGAAGGTTATTTTTTTATGTATGAAGAGGCTAGCTTCTGTGAGCAATAAAGAACAGATTTAAATTAACTGAAGGTACACAAATGTCTCCTGCATTGCAAGATTTTCCTTTCCTCTCTATGCCATAGTGACATGTGCTCCAGCATCAGGGCATCATGATGCTATAAATTTGGCCTTAAAATCTCTAGGTGGGATAAATGATTAACTGCTTCACTACTTACCAAGAAGTTGTTTGTTCAAATCCCCAGAGATGTCTTGGAAGGCAGGTCTGGTGATGTGATTTCTAAAGGTCACAGCCTTGAAAACCCTATGAAACAGTTCTGCTCTGCACACATGGGGTCTATGAGTCTGAATCTCCTGAAGGACAATTAATAACAATAACAACAAAATAGCCATTTTACCATGATGCATGTCAACTCACTATTGAACGGAGTTAAACACACACTATCACACACACACACTACCTACAGACATACTCATACCACATATATCACACACATACACACGTCCTCTATATAATACTACACCCACACTACATTCAAACTCCACACACTCCACACATATCTCACATCACACATATACATCTATAAATACTCCATACACACACAGCACACATACTTCTTGCTTCCCTTACACGTCATCTACCCCCATTAACAAATTACACACACAAACATGTACACACACTCCACACACACAACGTCATTCTGTTCACTTTTTATTGGTCAGAACAAGTTACATTTCAAGCAAGGCTTAGAAATGAAAGAGATCACATGGGTAATAGTTGAGAAATAACCACTGTGGCACTAAAGGAAGACCAATGAGATCCTGCTGTATATGTGCTTCTGCACCCAAGGAAGCAAAGGGTTTATGAAAGAAACAGATTCTTGTCTGTCCTTTGAAGAAATACACAAATGAGTAAACCCTTGCCCCTACTTTACAGATAACACAAAAGTTGATGGTTCAAACCCAACCAGAGGCTCCTTAGAAGTAAGGCTAGGCAATCTGCTCCTGAAACATCACAGCCTTAAAAACCCTGTGGAGCAGATCTACTCTGCACACATGAAACTGCTATGAGTTGGAATTGAAAGGAGGAAATTCTGTCACATGCTTGTAGAGAAAGGGGTGGAGAAAAATTAAAAAGAGCAGTTTGGAAAACAGGGAGTGGGCCAATCTGTTTGGAATATTAGGTCTGTGCAGCTGGTTGGAGCCAGTTCATGAAACATTTTTAACTGCCGTAGCTAAGTGTGGATTTTATCTTCCAGGCAGTAGAAGCCTGTTGATGAGTTTTGTTCAAGGAAATAGCATCATAATCATCTTAATTCTTGAAGCTTCCATTTATTGAAAGCATCTAATGTACAAGGCACCTTTCTGATTGCTTTATGCATATTGTTTTATTTTAATCCCACAATAACCCTGTGGATTTTTCTTGTCTCTACTTTACAGATAAGGAAAATGAAGTTCAGAGAGATTAAATAACTTTTCCAAGATCACACTGCTAGTGTGATCACCACTAGGTGATGGAGAGATGCTAGGTGGTGGAGAACCCTATTTTCTTGAAAATTTAAATTTGTGTGGATTAATTACTGTAAGTATGTTTGTGATAGTTAAGGTTGTGTGTCAAGTTAGCTGGGCCATGATTTTTATTGGTTTAGCAGGTATTATATACTTGTCCCACATGTTGAAATCCAATATAACGTAATAACCACCTCCATGATGAGATCTGCTATGAACATCCAATCAGTTGAAAGAGAGTTTCCTCAATGGTGTGGCCTGATTCCAATATATATGGACGTACTGGCACAGCTCTCTAGCTTTTTGCTCAATCTGGATCTTGTATCTGGCACATCATTGTCTGACCTCTGGTTCTTAGACTTGAACCAATGGCTTGCCGATCTTGGGAATGTTGCCTTCACAGCCTGTGAGCCAACTGCCTGTTATCTTACCGGCCAATCTTGGATTCATCAGCTTCTGCAGCCAGCAGCCTGGTGCATTGCCTACCAATCTTGGGTCCATCAGCCCTTGCAGCTGTATGAATCAGGAGAAAGCTCTAGCCCGACATCTGACCCATGGACTTGAGACTTGCCAATCTCTAGAACTGGTGAACCATTTTCCTGAGATAAATTTTTCTCTCTCTCTCTCTCTTTATATATATATATATATAGATAGATAGATAGATAGATATAGATATATATACATGTACATTTCACAGGTTTTGCTTCTCTAGAGAACCCAGCTTAAGACAATTTTTTTTTTTTTTAAGGCATCATTCAGCTTTGGTGCTTCAGAAATACCAAGAATCTGCTAAAAGTCTTATATAATAAGACAAAAATACATACACAGTTGACTTCATTATTATTATTCTGCTTTGGGTGCAAATTTACATAGCAAACTTGTTTTATATTCAACAGTTCATGCACATCTGGATTCATGGCCCTAATTACTGTCCCCAACCTTAAAAAGCTCTTCTCCCTTCTCTTCCATATGACCACCTCCTTCCTGTGGCCCTCTTATCCATGCATTCCTGTCTGTCCAGCCTTCCCTTTATGTGAAGGCTACCCTTCTGGTGTCTAATGGTTGCTTGATCCAAGGAGTGCATCTCCCTAGAGTAAGGGGGTACATTGACCTGAAGTACATTTTCTGTATGTAGGGCTTTCTATTGTTGGGCTGAGAGCCAATCCATGTAAGTGAGTCCATTTCTAGGCTCGAAGCGTAACCTGGGGCCATAGTCTCAGGAGTTCCACCTGTGTCTTTCCAACCAGTAATTCTGGTCATTTTTGATACACAGTTGACTTCTAATGTGAGTGAAAAACTGAGCACCAACTTAAATGACCTCTATATCTGGACAGGTAAGATTATCAAATAGACTCCCAGAGAAACTAATGAAAGTTGAGATAGGTTTGAAGACTAGGTAATGGGCCCCAGAAATTTTCATTTTGCTTTGGAAAAAAGCCAAGTAATTTTGTTACAGAGTCCAGGCCAATGGTTCATGTTTTTGCCTGCTGAATTGTGGCTGGTTTCCTCTAAACTTTTTTTTTTATGTTAATAGGCAACTTGAGAGCTGTCTTTTTAGGAGGTTCCAAAAAAAACAACCCATTGTCACTGAATCAATTCCGACTCATAGCAACCCCCACTGCGTTTCCATAGAGACCCCCACTGGGTTTCCAAGGCAGTAAATCTTTACAGAAGTAGATTGCCCAGTCTTCCTTCTGTGGAGCGGCTGGTGGATTTGAACCACTAACCTGGTTAGCAGTCAGATGCCTTAGGCACTGTGCTACCAGAGCTCCTTTTCAGAGGTTCTGAATTTGGATGTTCCATGTATTGCTATTCCTCTGGGATGTGATTGTTGCTTTTTTTTATGTGCCATTGAGTCAGTTCTGACTCATAGCAACACTATATACAACAGAATGAAACACAGCCTGGTCATGCACCATCCTCACAATCGTTGCTGTGTTTGATCCCATTGTTGCAGCCATCATATCTTCTTTTTTTTTCGCTGACCTACTTTATCTTCTCCAGGACATCATGCCCAAAGTATGTGATTACTAGAGATAAAAATGCCTTCCTTGAGCTTTATTGTTCATACGAGGAGGGGGCAGTTTTTATCCACATGACTGGCATTTGGCAAATATATAAAAAATATTTGTAGGAGAAGTAGTTGGGAAACAGCACTGGGACAAAGTCTTCACTCCTATGACTGTGGTATCTGACCAGCAGCTGTGAAAACCCATGAGCACACTTCCCATGGGTTTCAGCACCTTCTTGTTTTCTCTCCACAGGAAGCCACATTGGCATGATGTTCCACATGCTGAAGGTTCAGACAGCTCAACATCTTCCCCTCCAGTTTTCTTTCAGTGACTAGTCTTTGAGAGAAGAATGTGCCTGGTTCTTAACAATAACCCATTCCCAGATTCCATATAAGCAAATCATCAGCTGGTGGTCAGTGAGGGAGCCTGTGGTCTTGGTACAAGATGATCTGTCCTTCCTCCCTCTATGCTGTAGGGGCAGGGTGAACACACAGGGTGCTGTGTCACTGAGGCACAAGTGGTTCTTACATATATTAAAAACATTAAATCTAAAGTGATTTAAAACATGTAATAAAGGTACATGGAGAAAAACAAAAATCAGTGAATTTTTAGAAACCAAATACATGAGTATAACCAGCTCTCAGATCAGGAAGCATAAAATTCCTTGGTCCAAGAATGGCCCCTTTCTGCCCTATTCCAAACCCTACGTCCACCAAGGACAACCACTATCCCAAATTCTCACCACAAAAGGTAGTTATGCCTACTTTTGAACCCGTTTGTCAGTTTGTCATACTGTGGTGGCTTGAGTGCTGCTGTGATGCTTGAAGGTATGGTATTTCAAATACCAGCAGAACTACCCATGGAGGATAGGTTTTAGCAGAGTTTTCAGACTAAGACAGACTAGGAAGAAAGGCCTGGCTTTCTACTTCCGAAAATTATCCAACAAAAATTTTGTGGATCACAACAGACCATTATTCCATTTGCTTGTTTTGGACACATCATTAGGAGTGGTCACCTAGAAGAGAGGACATCATACTTGCTGATGTGAGGGAGACCTTTAGTGAGAAAGACTGGAACAATATCTGTAACAAGGGATTCAAACATGCTGGCTACTGTGAGGATGTCACAGGATTGGGCAGTGTTTTGTTCTGTTGTACAAAGTTTGACAACAGTTAACAGCAATTCCAATAACTCTTATATATGTACCCTTTATGATTAGCAAGTTTCATTCAGCATTATGTTTGTGATATTCATCCATTGTAGTTGTAGTTCATTCATTCTAATGGCTGCCTAGTAGTTCACTGTATGGATACACCCTACTCGGTAAATCTGTTCTACTGATCATGGGTATCTGGATGGATTTCATTTTGGTGCTATTATAAAGGAGGCTACTATGAATATTCAAGTTCATGTCTTTTGTTTAAAACATGAATCTCTGTTGGATATCTACCTAGGCATAACATTGCTAGGTTTTCATACTTGGCTTTAGTTGAAACTGTTGATTTCCCAAAGTGTTTTTAGAAATTGACACCAAGAGTGTAGCATTCTGTTTGCACCAGATTCTCATCAACACCTAATATTTTCCAAATTACATATTTTTGGCTCTGCAGCAATATTCTCCTCAAATAATAATAAGAAGAAATTAGGCCTGGGGTAAGAGTAATTTGGTTTGATTTAGTTAATACCCTGGAGATATATTCCACCATCCATTCACCCCCCCCTTGCCCCTAAAAAAAAAAAAAAAAAAAAAAAGGAAAGAAACTCACTGCCATTGAGTCCTTACCCACTCATAGTGGCCCCTCCCTTCTTGGGTTTCTGAGGTGGCATATCTACAGAAGTAGATTGCCCAATCCTCCTGAGGAATGGCTGGTGTGTTTGAACCACCAGCCTTCTGATTAGCAGTCAAATGCCTTAGGCACTACTTAGTCACCAGAGCTGATAGTATACCAGTAATTATAAGTTCCTGCCAGCCCTGCCTCCTTGAACAAAACAGACTGTCCCAGGAAATCCTTCTAGAGGCTAATTTGTGCAGATAAGGGAGAGATTAGCCAGTGGCTACACTTGCACAAGAGTGTCCCCACCTTTCCCTCTCCCCATGCCTCCCTCTTACAAGCCCACCACAGAAGGCACCACAATTAAGCAGACTAGTACTTCTATTTCCTAATAACATAGCATCTCTACTGCCTGTCGACAGATGACAGACCCAGCTTGCTCCTCTGGCAGGCACACCCCTCTGGCCAGTTTTCCAAGATGGAGCACAGCGAAGCTTCCACATAATCATTTCCAAACATTAAAATGGCCCCATTGTCATTACAGCAGGGAGATTGAATTCGCCTCATCAAAGCGGAGTGTGACAGGTGACTCAATAGGACAGTGCCAAGCGCAGAGGCAAGAAGATTAGCAGGGCACTGATATCATTATTTCCGCCTATCACAGATTCGGCAGGGAGGCAATTGTAATTTCTGGGCTTATTAGTCTACATTCGGAGGGAAAAACCGAGTGAAAACTCACGGTGACAGCTAGGCATTTGTATAGCAAGTGCTGTCACGGTGACACTTAGAAAATGCCAATGTGGCTACGTCCTTATAATCCTCACTAATAGAGGGTAAAGCCCAGCACAAAGACACCCTTATCAGTGATCAGGCCACTAATAACATTTGCATTTTTAAGTTAAATATAGTAAGTAAAAGAGTAAGTAGTTCTTTGCAGTTGGGACAATTAATTTCACACTGGAATTAGAAAGCAAAGTCAAAATTTCCAGCGGCTTCTGTCTCTTCAATCACTTGCAAGAATCCTCCAAGGAAAGAGATGAGTGAACAGTGTTAAGAACAATGTTCCCGACAGTAACTATAGCCTATGAAACCGTGGATAGGAGAACATCACTAAACTCCTGAAATTAGATTTCTGCCCCCTCCAGCCAATGGACTATGTGGCTCAAGGACTTAAAGCTAACAAATGCAGTAGAAAATATCTTTGCATGCTTAAGATATTCTGTCTTAACACTCCCTATTTTGCCAGAAGTATTTTAAATCACGGAAGAAGGCCCCAAAGAGCTGGGGAGGGTGAGACAGTGTAACTATTGGGCTCATACATGGCATGAGCCTGTTCTGAGGGCCACTTCCTAAAGAAAAAAAACCTGCCTAGCCCAGCTGATTTACATAAATCTCCCTAAATTAACACTGCTCTATTGAGGGATCCTTGGTGGCACAGTGGTTAAGTGATCATCTGCTAACATAAAGGTCAGTTGTTTGCACCTATCACCTGCTCTGTTCTTCCATAAAGATACAGTCTTTGAAACCCTATGGGGCAGTTCTACTCTGCCCATAGAGTCACTATGAGTTGGAATTACCTTGACAGCAATGAGTCTGGTTTTTAATTTTTACACTGGCATTTTTAGAGCATCAGTTAAATAAATAAATAAAAGTTCCTTTTTTGAGATAATACTAGAGCTATTTCTAGCATTTTTATGGCCCCAAACTAGAATTTTCATGGCCAATTCTTGAGGAAATCATCTAGACTGAGGAAATAAAATTAGAATTACTTTTTCAGTTATTGTTGGAAGTCGTATTATTAGCAGCAAGCCATTACTTTGTCACATTTAGATAAGAGATCAGTTAAAACCCACTCTTGTGGCTTCCAGCCAAACAACAGGCATATGAGCTGAACACTTACATTAGGGTAGATACACTCCTTGGAGAGATCAATCACGGGAGAATAGAAGGGCAGTGTATACACAGGGAGACAGCTCAGGGGTTAGGAGTGCATTGGAAGGAAATACACCGGGTAGAGGTAACTATGGGGAGGAAGTGGTAAGAGAGATGTTGCATTATGGGAAATTGTAGTCAGTGTCATAAGACAAAGAGTGTGTGAGCTGCTTTATGGAAAATGAATTTGCTCTGTAAACTTTCACCCAAATCACAATAAAAAAGAGAGAGAGAGAGAGATCAATTAAGAAGACTATGCAATTTAATTCTTGAGTGAGAGCCACTGAAACTTGTTTCTGGTCAATGAAAATAAGGTAAAGTCATTAACAAAAAGGTCAGACGATGTGTAGGAAGCCTACACACAGGATACAACAGGGGTAATTAGTACATATTTTGAATGCTGGCATATGGTGGAGAAAATCTTAATGGGATCAGATGTTAATAAATTCTCAAGTCAGTTCTTCTTCCACCATGCCCTTGTAAAATAGCCCTAAATTGGCTGCCCCTTCTCTCATCAAGCACAGGAGACTGGTTCAGAAAACCACACATCTCTAGAAGGGCAGAGACAACAATATTACTTCAGCATGGCTTTGGGAATTCCCACAACTTGGAATGGTGTCTGCCTCCATATTGAAGAAGAGCTGGGAATAGTTTTCTGGTTCCTTAGGTGTCACATTTGTCATCATTCTTGGTTAAGTGACCAATACTTCAAGTTTACCAAAGGAGGGGAAAAGGATAGAAGGGAGCGTGGTGCAGTTCCCAACATTATTTTGTGGAGGAATGTGATAATGGGGGTTGTTTGTCAACTTGGCTGGACCATGATTCTAAGTAGTTTAAGCAGTTGTGATGTGGTTATTCCCATGATGAGATCTGATGTATATGCTTTGAGCAGCCAATCAGTTGAAAGGGAGTTTACCTAAGGGTGTGGACTTGTTTCAATATACACATGGAGATCCTGGGAAAATTCGAAAACCTCCTGTGCTCTGGTCCTGTTGTGCTGCTTACAACTGTCCATGAGCAAACAATTCAACATTCTGCTTGGTAATCTTGGATTCATCATCTGCTGAAGTTAACAGCCATAATATTACCTGCCTACCTTGAGGCTGTCAGCCTTTGCAGCTGTACAAGTGGGGAAAACCTCTAACTTGACATTTCATCCAGGAACTTGAGACTTCCCAGCCTCTATAACTGTGTCATCCATTTTCCTAAGATAAATTTCTATATACATATGTATATGAGTTTTACTGGTTTTGCTTCTCTAGAGAACCCAGGCTAACACAAGGAGGAATGAGAAACAGGAATGAGGAAGATTTGCATTCCCAAACTTTCTGGCTAATTTTTTTTTAAATACTGTAAAAATGTATATAACACAACATTTTCCAATTCAATATATTTCACATGCACAGTATGTTATTATGTGTCGTTGAGTTGGACCTGACTCATAGCGACCCCTCCTTGGGTTTTTGAGGCAGTATCACTACGGAAGTAGATTGCCCCATCTTCCTTCCAAGGAGTTGCTGGTGGGTTTGAACAGCCAGACCTCTGGTTAGCAGTCCAGTGCCTTAGGCACTACGTTACCAGAGCTCCCCATGTACAGTATAGTGACACCAATTACATCAATCATGTTGTGCAACCATCATCAATATCTGTTTCCACCACCATGGACCAGATACTCAATGCTTCCTAAACAATGAATCCCTTTTTCCCTTTCTCATCAATATATCTCGCATCTGGTGGCCACAATTAAATGCTGATCTCTATACACTTGACTATGCTAGATATTTCATGTAAGTGAATCATAGAATATTTGTTCTGTAATTAACTTACTTCATTTAGCATGTTTTCAAAATCCATCCATGTCATAACATATATTTGAACTTAATTTATCTTTACAACTGAGTACTGTTCCATTGTATGTATATATCACATTTTGTTTATCAATTCATCTATTGAGGGATATTTAGGTTGGCTATCATTAAAAGTGATTCAATGAACATTGGTATGCCTAGCTATCTTTTAAATCTTCTCTGGGAATAGAATATGACAAGAAATGCCACTTTGTGGCACAAATGCATCATTCCCACTCAAGCCCAACTCATGACAATGTCATTGGAGCCCCAGGACTAATTTTGCCCTACTGTGTTTCTGAGAAACATTTTAATTTCAGGAACAAATATGATCAAGATCTTACAAGTCTCTACTGACCAGCAGCCATTCTTTTTCAGGGATACCTCATGTTGGTGGAAAGTTGCTTTGCTGAGTCTCACATTGAAGAAATGTGGCCTCCTGTGCAATCTGGCATGGACTTTTCCAAAGACACAGATCCATTTATTCAAGAAGAGGGACAGCAGAGGTTGTGGGGTCATGCCCACAACATGTGGGGTCATGTATCTTTTTAATGGTCCCTTCCTGATCCATCCATTCCTCATTGCTGAGAGCAGGGAATTTAAAGGATAATGAAAGGTCCTTTCACTAAGGTTATTCCCTTCCTTAATTTTCCTAAAAACAACAGTGTTCCTCACAACAACAGTTTTCCTCATTGATCAAGTTTATAACCCTATGTGGCCTCTTTTGAAATAAAGTATTACACAGAAAGGCAGCTATTAACATAAAAACACACTCACTGAGAAGGTAAACACCACAACCTTTTATCACCACCACCACCACAATAGTAAAGTTTGGAGGTTAAAGTCCTCCCAGAGGTGCCTCAGAAGAAAGCCTGGTGATCTACTGCCAAACAATCAGCTACTGAAAAGTCTATGGAGCAGAGTTCTACTCTGACACATCATGTCAGAGTTCCACCATAAGTTTGTCTGTTTGGTTTATCAACTTTGTTTTTTAAATACTGTAAAAATATTACAGTATTTTTTATTACAGTCTTACGACTGACTGATCACTGTATTAGGAAGAGGTGTCCAGGAAGAGACCAGGCTCATAGGTTTTGCTGAGCTTAGGACAGATGACTAGTTGGCGAAGAGTGGATTTATTGGAGTCCTGGGAACCCAGGATCAGTGTCAGGACCTGTAGTACCCAAGCTTGAGGGCCATATGACAATAAGGACGGAGGAGGCTACTGAGGATGAATTTTCTCTGCTACTTGCTTGCTAGTGGATCCAGCCCCAAGCAGACCAAAGAGAACCAGTCTTTGAAATAACCAATCAATACCCTATCCTGTGAAGATCCAAGATCCCAGTAGTAATTGATGCAAGAAAGTAAACCATAGTAATAAATAGTTATGAATGTCTCCATATGCCAAGCGATCCTCTCAACACATCATATATGTTAACTCATTTAATCCTCCAAACAACTGCGTGGAGTATGTTCTATAAGTAGACTGATTTTGATAATGAGGAAACTGAGTCATAGAAACGTTAATAACTGAATCAAGGTCACGAGCTTGTAAGTGGAAAAGTTAGGATGGAAACTCATGTTGTAATAGACTTTGTCATTGCTGTGCCCAGATGTCCTCCCTTTTTGGTGCATTTCTCCCCTCTTTTCTGTGTGCTTTTCTTCTAAATGATGTTCTTCAGAAGACTCTCCTTGGGCTACTGGAGTCATTTTGCTTACATGTGCAGAAATCCAGATGTGCCTGGGAATCCACATTCCTTGTAACTTCTCTCACCCCGCCATACACATGTACATGTGCCGGGGACACACACACGCAGAACAACCATTAGCCAATCACTAACTGGTGTTGTTATAAGGTGTGTTGAGTTGGCTCCAACTGATAGCTACTTTATGTACAACAGAATAAAACACTGCTTGGTTCTGTGCCAGCCTCACAATCCTTGCTATACCTGAGCCCATCATTGCAGCCACTGTGTCAATACATCTCATTGAGGGCCTTCTTCTTTTTCACTTACCCTCCACTTTACCAAGCATGCTATCCTTCTCCAGGCAATAGTCCCTTCTGAAAACATGACCAAAGTAGGTGAGACAAAGTCTGGCCATTCTTGTTTCCAAGGTGAATTCTGGCCGCACTTCTTCTGGGACAGATTTGTTAGCCCATAGTATCTTTAGCATTCTTCGCCAACACCACAACTCTGAAGATCAATTCTTCTTCAGTCTTCTTTATTCATGGTACATCTTTCACATGCATATGAAGCTGTTGAAAATGCCATGGCTTGGGTTAGGTGCACCTTAATTTTCAGATATTCTTGCTCTTGAGCACTTTATAGAGGTCTTTTGCAGCAGATTTGTCCAGTGCAATACATCATCTGATGTCTTGACAGCTGCTTCCATTGGTGTTGATTGTGGAACCAAGTAATAAGAAATTTTTGACAACTTCAATCTTCTCTCCATTTATCATGATGCTGATTATTGGACCAGTTTTTTTTTTTTTTTTTTTTTTTTTATTGAGGTGTAATTCATACTGCAAACTGTAGTCTTTAATCTTCATCAGTAAGGGCTTCAAGTCATCTTCACTTTCAGCAAGCAAGGTTGTGTCATCTGCATATCGTAGATTGTTAATGAGTCTTCCTCCAATCGTTATGCGATGCTCTCCTTCACACAGTTCATATTCTCGTATTATTTGCTCAGCATACAGATTGAATAAATATGGTAAAAGGATATAACCTTGATGAGCTCCCTTTCTGATATCTCCTTGTTCTGTTTAAATGACAGCCTCCTGGTCTGTGTACAGGTTCCTCATGAGCACAATTAAGTGTTCTGGAATTCCCAATCTTCTCAATGTTATCCATAATTTGTTATGATCCACACAATCAAATGTTTTGCATAGTCAATAAAACACAAGAAAACACTTTCTGGTATTTTTCACTTTCAGCCGAGATTCATCTGACATCAGCAATGATATCCCTCATTCCATGTACACTTCTGAATCCAGCTTGCATTTCTGGAAGTTTTCTGTCAATATACTGCTGCAATTGTTTTTGAATTATCTTCAGCAAAATTTTACTTGAAGGTGATATTAATGATATTGTTTCACGTGGGATCACTGGCATAGGGGAGTGAAAACCCAGCTCACTTGCCTTGAGTCTGGACAGATTATGAGATGTAATTAACACTCCAGAGCTTCTTGTGTGGTCAGGAGGAGGCTGGGACTTTGCCTGAAGTTATACCCTTTCTTGCCTTTTTACCTTTTCCTTTTCTGTATCCTCTGCTTCCTTACCAGATTTCCATGGGAGTACTGGAATCCCCTAAGGATCCACTTCTGCACAGGTTGCCTGACTCCAGACCACTTTCCTGTCAACAAAGAGAGACACAGAAGAGACAGTCTCCAGGCAAGGCAACATGGAGATAACCAAGTCTGTGCTTGTGAGGTGGTGCTTGCTTCTACCTTGGAGAAAAGTGTAGGTGAGGAAAGGGTCATGAGCTTTCTCTTCTATCTACTCTCTGCCGTGTTCTAACATTGCCATCCTTTTGGGTCCCACATGCTGCTGAACAAAATCACACATCCTTTCCAAGAACTATCATTGGACCCTAACTTTCTAGAAGGCAGAGAGAGGCTTTTCCATCTCTACTCACTTCCCTGTGCTTGGCTTAACATTGGCTTTCAATATCTTCGTAATGAATGAATGAATGAAGATTTTTCACAGGCTTTCCTTAATCTCTTGCTTCCTTTCCCGTGAGAAACAAAACAATATTTAATCAAATCTTAGACCAATACACCCTGTGGTAGCAGTGACTACAACCTTATTGCCTTTTTGGTTGTTTGAATTTTAAAATGAAATGACTTTTACTAATTTTTTTCTGTCTTTAATGGTAGCACAGCCTTGGCTAGGACTCATGCCAAAGCCAGAGTGGGTTTGCCTTATGACCAAGTGAAAGAGCAAATTCATACCTTTCTGGTTAATCTTCAGTAGGTCACAGGTGAGATTAAAGCAACCAGAACAGAAATCAGAAATACAAGAACAACAACCAAAAAAATCATGCTTTTTGAAATGCAGATAATTTAAATATATATAAGATGAAATTCCCCTGTGACTCCACTAGCCTGAGACTTAGACAACTTAAAAAAAAAAAAAAAACTAGTATATTTATTTATTTGTAGGGTGTTTTTTTTCCCCCCACTAGGACCTCTGGTAGCATAGTGCCGAAGGCACTTGACTGCTAACCAGAAGGCTGGTGGTTCAAACCTACCAGCCACTCCTCAGAAGGAAGACTGGGCAATCTACTTCCATAGTGATACTGCCTCGGAAACCTAAGGAGGGGTCTTATGAGTCAGGTCAAACTTGACGGCACATAACTACAACAACAACACATTGTTTTTCACTAGTCAGAATATTTTTATAGGATTCACCCCACCTCACTGGCAGGATAGACTTGAGTAGCATAAATCAGTAGGTATACCCAGTCCCTTGGACAGAGTAGTTCATTCTGGAATTGAGAGATAGTCCACTCAGAGCAGGGCTAGCCAGCATCTATTGAACGTTGCCTCACATTTTAGTCATTTTCTAGTTTTGAATCTAGCCTTCCCAGGTAAAGGCTAGAAGTTTCCATTGGTTAGTATCCCTGGTACCTGTAGCATAGGCATGTGACCAAGTTTCTACTAATCAAATTTACTCAAGTATGGCTTCAAATCAAAGTGAGCAATGAGAGGAAGGCACATGGCTCTTCAAGGACTACTAGTGAAGTTTCTGGTTTCAAGCTCGCTGTTAGTGTCACTGGTGCTGAGTTGTGATGGCAGTGGAGTTTTCCCAGAAAAATCTCAAGGCAAATTTTTTTTTTTTTTAATTGTGATTTGGGTAAAAGTTTACAGAGCAAATTCACTTTCCATACAGCAGCTCACACACACTTTGTCTCATGACATTGACTGCAATTTCCCACAATGCAACAGCTCCCCTCATACTTTCTCCCCATTGTTACCTCTTCCCTGTGTCCTTCCCTCCCATGCACTCCTGCCCCCCAAGCTGTTTCTCTGTGCATACACTGCCCTTCTATTCTCCATGATTGAGCTCTCCAAGGAGTCTATCTACCTAATGTTCAGCTTATATGCCTATCTTTTGTTTTGCTGGAAGCCACAGGAGTGGGTTCAATTTCAGACCTGAAGGGCAGATAGGGGTTAAAATCTCAGTGGTTCCATCAGGCTCTATCAGACCAGACTCCTCCTCCTCCTCCTCCTCCTCCTCCTCTTCTTCTTCTTCTTCTTCTTCTTCTTCTTCTTCTCCTCCTCCTCTTTAAATGATTTTGAGTTTTGTTCCACATTATTCTCTCATTCTATCCAAGATCTCCTACATAAATCCCCCTCCAAGTGGTTGACCATGGTATCCGGGCACCATCTAATTCTTCTGGTCTCATAATTGTATAGGCTGAGGATTGTATGGTGTACCAGTCACTTGGACTAATTCTTTCCATGCATCATTGGTTTTCTTCATTCTTCCTTGCTCGGGATGAGGAGAGAACCACTGTTGTATCTAGATGGCTATGCAAGCTTTTAAGATCCCAGTCACTACTTGCCAAAGTAGGATGTGGAACAATGTTTTTGTGTAGTACATTATGCCAATTGAGCTTGATGTCCCCTGCATCTATGGTCCCGAGCCCACAGGTCCAACTACTCTCTCCTTCTGGGTAGATGGCTGTGGCCAAGAAGTGACTACAACATTGTCCCTTGTCAGCTCTACTATATACTTGGAATTCTTACAGAACATATAAATACACTTGTAGAAAGATTGTCTGCTAACCCTATACATACATGGTCATGAGCACACTACTCCCTGCATAGACATACCTAATCTGTCTGCCTGTCCACCCACCTATCCACCTGTAGATCAATGTTTGCCATCACTGACAACACAGTACTGTATGTGCAAAAGGGTTCTTCTTTGTTGTCTGTACCTCCCATGCACCTCTCTATGCCTTCCTCTTCCTCAATGCCACCATGTTGATCACTCACACTTGGTACATTGCCCTTCTCCTCACCTAAATCAATATTGGTCTCTACCTATCTAACAGTTTTTCTTCCCCTCCCCTCCCCCTCATGGTAACTAAAAGAAAAAAAAAAATCCTTCCATATATAAACCTTTCCTTGACTTTTAACAATAACGGACCAATAACAATATTTGTCCTGTGGTTGACTTATTTCACTCAGCATAATGTCCTCCAAGTTCATCCATGTTATGTGGTGTTTTGCAGATTCTATATTATTCTTTAGGGTTGCATAGGGTGTATGTACCACAGTTTTGTTATCCATTCTTCTGTTGATGGGCACCTACGTTGTTCCCATCATTTTGTTATTGTAAATAGTGCTGCAATGAACATGGGTGTGCATATATCTGTTCTTGTCCTGGATCTCACTTCTTTAAGATATATACCTAGTAATGGAACAGCTGGGTCAAATGGTATTTCTAATTCCAACTTTTTAAGGAGTCACCTTACTGCCTTCCATAGTGGTTGTATCATTTTAAAGTTCCACCAGCAGTGTATCAGAGTTTCAATCTCTCCGTATCCTCAACAGCATTTGTTATTTTCTGTCTTGTTG
The DNA here is from genome assembly GCF_000298275.1 of Orycteropus afer afer. NCBI lineage: Eukaryota > Metazoa > Chordata > Mammalia > Tubulidentata > Orycteropodidae > Orycteropus > Orycteropus afer. Next base: position 1,115,406 of record NW_006922086.1, on the reverse strand, counting down.
AACTTCAGTACTATTGCTGGGACAAGATGGTATATCATTGTTGTTTTGATTTACATCTCTCTAATGGCTAGTTATAGTGACCATTTCTTCATATGTTTGTTGGGCACCTGAATATCATCTTTGGTGAAATGTCTATTCATATCTTCTGCCCATTTTTAAATTGGATTATTTTTCTTTTTCTTGTTGAGGTGTTAGAGTTTTCTATAAATTCTAAAAACAAGTCCTTTGTCACATATGTTATTGCCAAATATTATTTCCCAATCTGTAGGCTCTGTTTTGACTCTTTTGAAGAAGTCTTCAAAAGCACATAAAAATTTAATTTTTAGAGGTCCCATTCATCTACTTTATCTTCTGCTATTTGTGCATTTTTGGTTATGCTTGATTGTCTCTTTATGCCAAATATTAGGGCCCCTAAATTGGGAGCTATGTTAGCATAGTGCCTAAGGTGTTTGACTACTAATCAGAAAGCTGATGGTTCAAACCCACCAGCCGTCCCTTAGAAGGAAGATTGGGCAATCTACTTCTGTAGTGATACTGCCTCAGAAACCCAACGAGGTGTCACTATGAGCTGGATCTGACTTGACAGCAGTGAGTTTGGTTTTTGGTTTTAAATTTGTCCCTAGTTTTTCCTTGAGGTACTTTATAGATTTTGTTTTTGTTTTTGTTAGGTGCCACCGAGTTGTCTCTGATTCATAGTGACCTTATGCACAGCAGAACAAAACACTGCCCGGTCCTGCTACACTTGAACCCATGGCTGCAGCCACTGTGTCAATCCATCTTGTTCAGGGTCTTCCGTCTTTCATTGACCACCTTACCAAGCATGACATCCTTCTCCATGGAAAGGTCCCTTCTGACAACATGACCAAAGTAGGTGAGATGAAGTCTGGCCATTCTCGCTTCCAAGGATCATTCCATCTGCACTTCCTCCAGGACAGATTTGTTAGTTCTTTTAGCAGTTCATGGAACTTTCAGCATTCTTTGCTAGCACCACATCTCAAAAGCATTGATTTTTCTTCTGTCTTCCTTATTCATTGTCCAGCTTTCACATACATATGAGGCAATTGAAAATATCATGGCTTGTGTCAGGTGCACTTTACTCCTTGAGGAGATATCTTTGCTCCTCATCATTTGAAAGAGATCCTTTGCAGCTGACTTGTCCAGTGTTATATGTTGTCTGATATCTGGACTGCTGCTTCCATTGGCATTGATTCTAGAACCAAGCAATGAGAAGTCTTTGACAACTTCAATCTTTTCTCCATTTACCATGGTGCTAGTTATTGGTCCAGTTGTGAGAATTTTTGTTTTCTTTATGTTGAGATGTAATCCATACTGCAGACTGTGTTCTTCAAGCTTCATCAGTAAGTACTTCAAGCCGTCCTCACTTTCTGTACGCAAAGCTGTGTCATTTGCATAGTGCTGGTTATTAATGAGTCTTCCTCTAATCATAATGCCATGTTCTTCTTCATATAGTTCAGCTTCTCAGATTATTTGCTCAGCATATAGATTGAATAAGTATAGTGAAAGGTTACAAGCCTGAAACACCCCCCTCTTGATTTTTAACCATGCAGTGTCCCCATGTTCTGTTCAAATGACAGGTCCCTCATGTGTTCAATGAAATGTTCTGGAATTCCCATTCTTCTCAATGTTATCCACAATTTATTATGTTCCACACAATCAAATGCTTTTGCATATTCAGTAAAACACAAGTAAACATTTTTCTGATATTCTTTACTTTGAGCCAAGATCCATCTGACATCAGCAATGATATCCCTTTTTCCACATCCTCTTCTGAATCCATCCTGAACCTCTGGAAGTTCTCTGTCAGTATACTGCTGCAACCATTTTTGAAGTATCTTCAGTAAGATTTTACTTGCATGTGATATTAATGATATTGTTCAATAATTTCCACATTCTGTGGGATCACTTTTCTTTGTAATGGGTACAAATATGGATCTCTTCCAGTCAGTTGGCCAGGTAGCTGTATTCCAAATCTCTTAGCATAACTGAGTGAGTGCCTCCAGTGGGGCATCCATTTGTTGATATATCTCAGTGGGTATTCCATCAGTTCCTGGAGCTTTGTCCTTTGCCAATTCCTTCAGCACAGCTTTGACTTCTTCCTTCAATACCATCGGTTCTTGATCACATGCCACCTCCTGAAATGGATGAAGATCGACCAGTTCTTTTTGGTATAGTGACTCTGTGTATTCCTTCCATCTTTTGTTGATGCTTCCAGCATCATTCAATATTTTGCCCAAAGAATCTTTAAATATTGCAACTTGAGGCTTAAATTTTTTCTTCAATTCTTTCAGCTTGAGAAATGCTGAGTGTGTTTTTCCCTTTTGGTTTTCCAAGTCCAGGTCTCTGCACATTTCATTGTAGTAATTGGCTTTGTCTGCTTGAGCTGCTCTTTGAAATCTTCTGTTCAGCTCTTTTATCTTGTCATTTTCTTCCATTTGATTTAGCTAATCTATGCTCAAGGGCAAGTTTCAGAGTCTCTTCTGACATCCATTTTGGTCGTTTCTTCTTTTCTTGTCTTTTTAAAGAACTTTTGCTTTCTTCATGGATGATGTTCTTGATGTCATCTCACGGTTCTTCTGGTTTTCGGTCACTGGTGTTTAATGTATCAAATCTGTTCTTTAGATGATCTTTAAATTCAGGTGGGATGTATTCAAGACCGTATTTTGCCTCTGGTGGACTTGTTTCAATTGTCTTCATCTTCAAGTTGAACTTACATGTGAGCAATTGATGGTCAGCTCCTGGCCTTGTTTTGGCTCAAGATATTGAGCTTCTCCATCATCTTTTGCCACAAATGTAGTCAATCTGATTCCTGTGTATTCCATCTGGCAAAATGCATGTGTATAGCCACTATTTGTGTTGTTGTAAAAAGCTATTTGCAATGAATAAGTCATTGGTCCTGCAAAATTCTATCATGCAATATCCAGTGTTATTTCTGTCACCAACTCCAAATTTTCCAACTACCGGTGATTCTTCTTGTTTCCAACTTTTGCATTCTAGCCACTAGTGATAATTGATAGTTAACATACCTTTATTGCATGTTCAGTCAGTTTCAGACTGCAGAAGTTGATAAAAATCTTCAATTTCTTTATCTTTAGCTTCGGTGTTTGGTGCATAAATTTGAATAATAGTTGTTAATACTATTAAGTAATACTGGTCTTCCTTGTAGTCATATGGATATTATCATATCACTGACAGCATTGTCTTCAGCACAGTCTTGAAACATCCTTTGTGATGATGAATGTCACACCATTCATCTTCAAATTGTCTTTACTGGCATAGTAGATGATATTGTCTGATTCAGAATGGCCAAAACCAGTCCATGTCAGCACACTAATGCCTAGGATATCAATGTTTATGTGTTGCATTTTATTTTTGACAATTTCCAATTTTCCTAGATTCATACTTTGTACATTTCATGTTCTTATTGCTAATGGATGTTTGCAGCTGTTTCTCCTCAATTTGAGTTATGCCATGTCAGCAAATGGAGGTCTCAAAAGCTTACATTATCCATATCAGTAAGGTTAGTCTTACTCTGATGATGCAGCTCTTTCCTACTCATATTTTGAAAACCTTCTGACCTAAAAGGCTTGTCCTCCTGCACTGTATCAGACAGCACTTCCAGGCTAATCATATAGTTGCCTAATAATGTAAGAGACAGTGTTTATCTGAGATTCATAAGGTTTTCCTTGGCCAATTCTTTGTGACGTGGATGGCCTCTTACTTCTTCCTAGTCTGTCTCAGTCTGTAAGCTGCATTGAAACCTGTGCACCATGTGTAACCCTGCCAGCACTTGAAACACTGGTGGTACATCCTCAAGCCTCACAGCAACATGCAAGCCACAACAGTACAACATTTTTGTCTTCTTTAGCTGTTCAAAACTTCTCAGCCCTACTGTTACCTGGATCCCAGGTGTTGCTCTGCTTTGTTGTCTGCCTGGCTTTGTTTTCCCCTGCTTTCCTGCCTGGTGAGGGTGGGGTCTTGGTCCCTCCCCTTACCTGGATCCCTAGATGTTGCTCTGCTCTGTTATCCCCTCTGGCTTTCCTTTCCCCACTTTCCTGCCTGGTGGTGGTGAGACCTGATTCCCTCCACTCACCTGGACCCTGGCTGCTGTTCTTCTCTGTCATCCCCTCTGACTTCGCTTTCCTCTGCTTTCCTGTCTGGTGGGTGTGGGGTCTGGTTCCTCCCCTTACCTGGATCCCTGGCTGCTGCTCTGCTCTGTCATCCCTCTGGCTTCACTTTCCCCACTTTCCTGCTTGGTGTGGAAGGGGACTGAGTCCCTCCCCTTACCTGGATCTGTGGCTACTTCTCTGCTCTGTTGTCTCCTCTGGCTTCACATTCCCCTCTATCCTGCCTGGTGGGGGTGGGAGCTGGGTCCCTCCCCTTACCTAGTTCCCTGGCTGCTGCTCTCATCTGTTATAGTTTTAGGTTTCATATTTAAGTCTTTGATCCATGTGGAGTTAGTTTTTGTATATGGAGTGAAGTATAGATCTGTTTCATTTTTCTGCAGATGGATATCCAGTTTTGCCAGCACCATTTGTTAAACAGATATTCTCTTCCCCATTTAATAGATTTCAGCCCTTTGTCAAAATCAGCTGACCATAGGTCGACAGATCTATTTCTGAGTTCTCAATGCTATTCCCCTGGTCTATGTGTCTGCCATTGTACCACTACCAGGCCATTTAGATTACTGTGACTCTATAGTAGATTTTGTAAGCCCAGCTTGTAGTTGCTATGTGCTGTTGAGTCAGACCCGACTCATAGTGACCCCTCCTTGGGTTTCCGAGGCAGTATCACTACAGAAGTAGATTGCCCCATCTTCCTTCT
>NW_006922086.1:1108903-1109974 GCF_000298275.1 Orycteropus afer afer | reverse complement strand
TCAATGATTGTTTTTTTCCATATCCCTAAAGAATGTTGATGGGATCTGGATTGGGATTGCATTGAATGTATAGATTGCTTTGGGTAGAATTGATATTTTCACAATGTTCAAAGTTCCTATCCACAAGTGTTGTTATGTGCCATTGAGTTGGACCTGACTCATAATGACCCCTCCTTGGGTTTTCAAGGCAATAGCACTACAGAAGTAGGTTGCCCAACCTTTCTTCTGAGGAGTGGCTGGTGGGTTTGAACCACCAGGCTTCTGGTTAGCACTTGCTTTAGGCACTACGGTACCAGAGCTCCTCTATCCACAAGTATGGTACGTTCTTCCATTTATGTAGATCTATTATGGTTTCTTGAAGTAGTGTTGTGTAGTTTCCTTTGTACAGGCATTTTGTGTCCCTGGTAAGATTTATTCCCAAGTATTTTATTTTTACTTTTTCATTGGTAGCTATTGTAAATAGTATTGATTTCCTTATTTCTTTTTCAGCAATTTCTTTGCTGGTGTAGAGGAATCCAACTGATTTTTGGATGTTGATCTTATATCATGCCACCATGTTAAATCTCTCAATTAGTTCCAGTAGTATTTTTACTGAGTCTCTAGGGTTTTCTAGGTATAGGATCATATCATCAGCAAATAGAGATAGTTTTCTTCTTCCTTACCAATTTGGATGCCTTTGACTTCCCTTTCTTACCTTATTGCTCTACCTAGGACTTCCAATACAATGTTGAATAGAAGTGGTGGCAGAGGGCATCCTTGTCTGGTTCCTGTTCACACAGGTTTCAGTCTCTCTCCATTGAGAATCATGTTGGCTGTTGGTTTTGCATATATACCCTTTATTATATTGAGGAATGTCCCTTCTATTCTTATTTTGCTGAGAGTTTTGATCAGAAATGGGTGTTGGATTTTACCAAATGTCTTTTCTGCATCAATTGATATGATCATGTAGTTATTTTCCTTTGTTTTATTTATGTGATGGATGATGTTGATTTTCTAATGTTGAACCATCCTTGTATACTTGACATCAACCCCACTTGATCATAATGAATTTATTTTTCTTTTTTTTTTAGA
>NW_006922086.1:1101907-1108803 GCF_000298275.1 Orycteropus afer afer | reverse complement strand
TACACAATCTACTTCCATAGTGATACTGCCTTGGAAACCCAAGGAGGGGTTGCTATGAGTCGGGTCCAACTCAATGGCATATAACACAACAACATGTTATTGGAGCCTGTTCTGGTTACCTAGTGCTGCTCTGACAGGAATATACCAAAATGGGATGGCTGAACAAACAGGAGTTTAGTCTCTTACAGTTTGGAAGCTTCAAGTCCAAGTTCAAAGTGCCAGACTCTAGGGGCTGTGAAAGCCCCTCACCCTTGGGCTTCAGCTATGCCTCCAGCTCCCAGCCCACTAGAGCTAGAAGCTTTCCTTCACTCAGTCAGCTACTGGCTCCAGAGACCAACAAACCCAAGGTTGACAAGTAAAAAGGCACAGTCCCAATGTTACCAAACCACATGGCAGGCCATTAATTTAAGTCCATTGAAAGTCCAAGGTTAGCAGAGCATGGCAGGCTGCTGAACAATGACATGACTACATGCAGAGTTCAAGTTTCCCATAAGCTAGAGACCATTCCCAAAGCTGTTTCTTATATATGGGAAGTCGACCACATACCAAAAGGCAGCTGCTCAGCTGCTCACAGTAGAATCAACTCCATGGTGGAATCTTGTCTTTCTATTTTCTGTTTCACTGATTTCTTCTAGAATCTTTATTATTTTCTTCTCCTGGTGACTTTTCTTGCTGCTCTTTTTCTATTTGTTAGAGATGTTGGTTTCAAGTGCTGATTTTAGCTCTTTCTTCTTTTTTGATATGTTAGCTTATTGCTATAAATTGGCTTACTGCTTTTCCACATCTCAAAGATTTTAATATGTTGTGTTTTCATTCTTATTTGATTCAAGGAATTTTTTAAGTTCATTTTTTTTTAATTCCTTCTATTACCCAGTCTTTCTTAAGGTGGGTGTTGTTCAGTTTCCATGTGTTTGCCCTTTTTCCATTCATCTACCTATTGTTGATTTCTAATTTTATAACATTGTTATCTGAGAAGATGCTTTCCAGTATTTCAATGTTTTTAAATTTATTAAGGCTTGTTTTATGGCCTAACATATGTCTTCATGGACAGTGTTCCATATGCACTGGAAAAGAATATATATTGTGCTGTTTTTGAAGTGCTCTGTAGATGTCTATAAGGTAATCTTGGTGGATTATATTGTTTACTTCTTCTACATTTTTGCTTAGTTTCTTTCCAGTTGTTCTACCTATGATTGATAATTGTGTATTGAAGTCTCCTACTATGATTGTGTAGTCATCTGTTTGTCTTTTCAGTTGTGTTAGAGTCTGGTTTATGTATTTGGGGCTCTTTCAGTGGGTCCATAGATATTTATTATTGTTATGTCCTCTTGCTCAATTGATCCTTTAATCATTATATAATGTCTTTTCTTGTCTCGTATGGTGGTATTTGTCTTAAAGTCAATTTTATCAGAAATTAATAATTCCACTTCTGCTCTTTTTGGTTGCCATTTCCTTGGTATATCTTTTTCCAACCTTTGATTTTTAGTCTATTTTTGTCTTTGTCTCTACGGTGTGTCTCTGGTAAACAACATATTGATGCATTATATTTTCTTATCCAGTCTGGAACTATCCATCTCTTGAGTGGTGCATTTTATCCATTGACATTCAGTGTAATTATTGATAAGTATGAATTGGTTGCTGTCATTTTGTTACGCGTGGTTTTTTTTTTGTGTGTGTCTGTGGTGTTCCTGGTACTTGTTCCATATAATTTTCTGGGCTGAGCTCATTTTGTTTATGAATCATGTTATCATTTCCTTCATTGCTGTTGTTTTAGTATTTGGTGAATATTGGTGAATATCTGTGCCTGTCTGTTCTCTTTTTTATTGTGATGTGAAAGTTTATCATTTTTCTTTGAGGTTACCCTGTGATTTATAATTTTCTCCCTGAGTTAAGAGTTTATCTTTCAACTCTCTTGACTTCCTCACCATTTAGAAGTTCTGTAATGACATTATTTTTCCCCTCTTTTTGCTTTGTACTTGGCCTCATTAGCCAATTGATGTCTCTGGTTACCTGTTTACAATCTTGTAAGCTTATTTTACTTTGGATACTTCAATAGCTGTGTTGGTTTCTGAATTATGTCATCTAGTGCACTAATAGTCGGTTGTTATTTGCTATTTTTGGTTCTCTGTTCAAAGGACTCCCTTTAGCATCTCTTGTAAGATTGGTCTGGTTTTAACAAATTCCCTTAGTTTCTTCTTTTCTGGAAGTCTCCTAATTTGACCATCATATTTGAGGGACAGTTTTGTTGGGTATACAATTCTTGGTTAGAAATTTTTCTAACCATCCTATTGCCTTCTCATTTGCATAGTTTCTGCTAAGAAATCAGAGCTTATTCTTATTGGTTGTCTCTGTAGTTAACTTTTTGTTTTTCCTGTGCTGCTTTCAGGATTCTTTCTTTGTCATTGCTTTTGATGAGTTTGAGGATGACATGTCTTGGTGATATTTTGGGGGATCTATCTTGTTTGGGGTTCATTGGACTTCTTGAATGGATATATTCTCATTTTTCAATATAGCAAGGAAATTCTCTTCCAAAAAATCTTCAAAATTTTTCTCTGTAGCATTATTTGTCTTTTCCTGTTGTGCAATTCCAATTACATGTAGGATATTCCTTTTGATTGTATCCCACATAAACCTTAGGCTTTCTTCGTTTTGTTTTGATCTTTTTTCTGATTGATCCCTTTCCAAAGAAGTATCTAGGTATTTGTCTTCAATCTCCTTAATTCTGTCTTCCATTGATTTGATTCTGCTCCTTTGCCCTTTCAATGTGTTATCTATTTCTGAAAATTTAGTATTAATCATCTGGATTTCTGTCTGTAGATTTTGTATCATTTCTAATTTTTCATTTATTTTGTCATTTTGTTTTTGTATTCTCTTTTGAAATTTTTCTAAGTTTTTGTGTGTGTGTGTGTGTGTGTGTGCTTTCCTTAATTTTTACAGTATATTTCTTGATCTGTCTCTCAATCCTTTGAAGGTACCTAAGTATAATTCTTTTGAATTCCTTATCAGGGAGTTCCAATGCTGTTTCTTCTTCAGGGACTTGTTCTGGGTCTGTATTCTGCTCTCTTGTTTCTACCACTTTATCTTGCTTCTTTGTGTGAACTGTTATGGTATTTTGTCTCTTAGACATTGTGACATTGTTTTATTTATATTTAACTGGTGATTGTATGTCTGAGTAATTTGCCTAAGATTTTCTTTTTTTTTTTTTTTTTTGTGAATGTATCTGAGGAAGCAAGGTATTGTGTTCCTCTAGTCACTAATTTTCAGGACTTATGCACTCAACACCTGTTTTTTCATGGTTGTGATAGAAAATGAGAGTGGCTGAACAGATTTCTGTTAACTGTTTGTAAAGAACAGTTAAAGATGAGTCAGGGTTTTCTTGGTGGTTGTTTATTTTTGGCCAGCTGGTGGAGAAGGAAGTGGTGGCTCTCACTCAGTAAGTAGAGCTGCAGGAGGCATGGGTGTGGTTGTGTCATATGGGCACAGTTGCTGTCTCCCACTCAGGCAAAAACAACAATTGAAAAATCATCAAAAAAGTGAAATCAAGTGGACAAAAAAAAATGCATAAACACACAGGAACAATCACCAAAAAGAGAGAAAAATAAAAAGGAAAAAAAAGAAGAAGAAGAAGAAAAGCAATAAATGAGAGAAATTATTTAAAGAAATACGTTAAAAAACCAGAAGAAATATGCATAGAAAAAAGGAAAAAAAGACAAAGAAAAAAACCCTGCAGTGCCTGGAAATGGGGCAATAAGAGAAAAGCAGTAGATTAGGAGAATATTGAAGGAAAAAATGGGAAAAATGCAAAAAGAAAAACAAGGAATAGGAGAACCACAAGAAAAAAAAATGAGAAGCAGGAACAGAGAAGAGAGAAAAGCTGAAAACTCGAATCTGAGAAGGAAAGAATAAAGAATAATAATAAAAAGGACTACATAAAAGCATAATAATAATAATAATAATAATAATAATAATAATAGTTTTTAAAAACAAACTAAAAAAAAGGGGGGAAAAAAGTCTTAGCAGGGCTGGACAGGGCTCTCAGCCTCCATCAGAGCACACAGACTGGAATGGAATTCCTGCTGGCCCAGAAAGTGGGTGAGAGTGAGGGATGGCTGCCTCTCTGTTTACCAAGAGGGTGTGGGGTAAAGAATAACAAGGGGGAATGAACCACTTTTCCAGTCTTTTGGGTCTGGTATGTCCTTGCACTCCCTGGCAAGTGGAACCTATTCTTTGGTCCCTAAAATCTGAAAGAATTCTGTCACTTTAAATATTCAAAATGGTTGAACCATTTGTAAACATTCAAAATAGCTACACCCTCTGGATAGCCAAAAGTCCACAACTTGGCCCGTCTCCCTTTTTGTGCTTCCCCTTTTATCCACCAGCCACCAGTGCAGTCATAAGTGCAGCCCCTGGCTAGCAGGGCCAAATTTTAGGTTAATTCTTAGGTCCTAACACCACTTGGCAACATCCAAGCTGTTCATGCCATTAGGCTCACTGACAGACCACAGCTCCTTATATCTTCTTTTTTGGTGTTTTCATGCAAGTTCTTCTACTAGTTGAAGTTTAGTCCACTTCTGTATCCTTCCTTTCAAAGTTCAGGTCTCCAGGATTATTTTCTGTATCTGTTAATGGTTTCTCCTTTTCTTTGTTGAAGAGGGTCTGTGTAGTTTGTCTGCCTATTCCAACATCTTACCGGAACTCTCTCAGTACAAATTTGATTTTTGTTCCTGCATGCCTAACTTCTATGCTTTCCCAAACACTCTGAAGATGTCTTCTTTGCCTTTAACAGATTCTTTTCTTGCTCACACTAGCAAGAGTGGATTCTGTTATTTGCAATGGAGAACTACAGTCAAGGAGCTGTGAGGAAAAATTTCCTAAGAGTCTGAGAAAAAGTCCTTTCCCTGGATGATGTGATATAAGGGAGTGAGGCACATCCTCAATCATTTCCTTGACCATGATCAGAAAGCCTGGTGGCTACAATGGTCACCAGATGAAGTTAATGTTGAGAACTAAGTCTACATACATTTGAGCCACTGGATCAAGCCTTCTCTAAAAGCAGAGATATATAGACTTTTTAGTTAATTGTGCCAGTAATTTCCTATTATTCTTTAAGCTAATTGAGTTACATTTTCTGTCAGTTATAATGAAAAAGAGATCTAGTAAAATAGAAAATCTAACATAGCCCCTATTACTGTATTTGTATGTTTATTCTAAGCTGTTTTGCTATTACAAACAATGTGGTAATGTACATACATTTTTCACACTTATCTCTGTGGTTTGGTAAAATAACTCTAAGGTATAGCAATTAATGTCCCTGGACACATCCATACCCACACACACACACACACACACACACACACACAGGAAGGGAAGGCTGTTAAATACTTCCCCATAAAATTGTCAGTGGGAGAAGGGAGAAAGGTGTGCTTGGCCTGTTTTTCTCAAACTTATAGAGCCATGTGTGACATTGAGCAAGTCAGTTAATATTTGTTTTCTCATCTGTAAAATGGGCATAAAAGACATAATATTCAGGTATTAAGTTAGTTATTTTATGCAAAATTCCAAGAACATTGTTAGCTCATAAAAAATAAGACATTGTTAATATTCTTGAGGAACAAAACTCCCTCCCCTTCAGAAAGAGACCTCTGATAAGCAAAGCACTAGAGAAGAAGAACAGAGCAGAAGGTCTCACACTCTCAGATCTCAAAACCTACTATACAGCCACAGTAGTCAAAACAGCCTGGTGTTGGTACAACGACAGACATATAGACCAATGGAATTGAATTGAGAACCCAGAAATATATCCATTGACCCTATGGTCAACTGATTTTTGACAGAGGCCTGAAATCCATTAAATGAGGAAGAGATTGTCTTTTTAACAAATGGTGCTGGCAAAATTGGATATCCATTTGTAGAAAAATGAAACAAAATCTGGGCCTCACACCATACAAAAAAACTAACTCCAAATGGATCAAAGACTTAAATGTGAAACCTAAAACTATAAAATTCCTCATGGAAAAAATAGGGGCAATTTTAGAGGCCCTAATTTATGGCACGAATAGACTGTCAAGTATAACCCAAATATACAAACAGCACTTCTGCTAGAGTGCGTTTTGTGAATACAATCTTCTGAAAATTAAATTTTTATGTACTTCAAAAGACTTCTCCAAAACAGTAAAAAGAGAACCTACAGAATGGGAAAAAATATTCGGCAATGACATATCTGACAAGAGACTTATCTCTAAAACTTACAGAAAAGTCTAACATCTCAATAACAAAAAGACAAACAATTCAATTAAAAAACTGGGTAGAAGACATGAATAGACACTTAACCAAAGATGATATTCAGATACTCAACAAACACATGAAAAAATGTTCATGATCATTAGCCATTGTTGTTGTTATTGTTGTTGTTAGGTGCCATCAAGTCAACTCTGACTGATAACAACCTTAGGCACAGCAGAACAAAACACTGCCCGGTCCTGTGCCAGTCTCACGAGTTTTGCTATACCTGAGCCCATCATTGCAGCCACTTATTAGTCCATCTCATTGAAGGCCTTCCTGTTCTTCATTTACCCTCCACTTTACCAAGCATGATACCTTCTCCAGGGAATGGTGTCTTCTGACAACATGACAAAAGTAGGTGAGACCAAGTCTGGTCATTCTTGCTTTCAAAGAGCATTCTGGCTGCACTTCTTCCAGGACAGATTTGTTAGTCCTTTTGGCAGACTGTGGTGTTGTTGTTGTTGTTGTTAAGTGCTGTCAAGTCATTTCCGACTCATAGTGACCCCATGCACAGCAGAACGAAACACTGCCCGATCCCACACCAGCCCCACAATCCATGCTATACTTGAGCTCATCATTGCAGCCACCATATCAATCCATCTCGTTGAAGGCCT
>NW_006922086.1:1094760-1098960 GCF_000298275.1 Orycteropus afer afer | reverse complement strand
TCACCCCCACCTGGCTCACTGTTCCTCTGTCTGGCTTCCTGGCTTTTAATCCCCTTTCTCCTGCTCTTCTGGCCTGCTTCTTTGGGCGTCCCTGAGTTGTCTCTCCTCACCTGTATCCCTGGGGCTGACTGCTCTGCTGTCTGGGTTCAAGGCTTTTATCCCCTTTCTCCTGCTCTTCCGGCCTGCTACTCTGGTGTCCCTGCATTGTCTCTCCTCACCTGTAACCCTCGCATTCTTCTCCAATACTACAACTCAAAAGCATCAACTCTTCTTTGGTCTTCCTTATTCATCCTTATTCATTGTCCATCTTTCACATGCTTAAGAGGTGAGTAAAAATACCATGGCAAAACTTAGGCACACCTTAGTTTTCAAGGAGACATCTTTAAAATACATCACTTGAAAGAGGTCTTTTGCAGCAGATTTGCCCAATGCAATACGTCATCTGATGTCTTGATTGCTGCTTCCATTGGTGTTGATTGTAGAACCAAGTAATATGAAGTCCTTGACAATTTCAATCTTTTCTCCATTTATCATGAAGCTGTTTATCGGACCAGTTGTGAGGATTTTTGTGTTCTTTATATTGAGGTATATAATCCATACTGCAGACTGTAGTCTTTAATCTTCCTCAGTAAGTGTTTCAAGTAATCTTCACTTTCAGCAAGCAAAGTTGTGTCATCTTTGTATCATAGTTTGTTAATGAGTCTTCCTCCAATCCTGATGCCATGTTTATTACCCAGTACCCACTTCTGTTGAGTTGGATCCTACTCATAGCAGCCCCTCTTTGGTATCCAAGGCAGCATCACTGTGGAAGTAGATTACCCAACCTTCCTTCCAAGGAGTGGCTGGTGGGTTTGAAATAAGTGACTCCATTTTGCAACTCTATTTTTGTAATATCCAGCTATGACTGGCAATATCTTGTTAAAACTCCATTTTATGTAGCTGAACTAAACATCTCATCCTGCCCTCACTCTCAGTGAGTTAGGGAGTGCCCCTTTTGTCTTTTTCTTCTCCTTCCTCCTAGACAAGTAAAACAGCTAAATCACCCCTCAATGAATGCCTTGCTAGAACACATACTTTAAGGTGATTATCAGAACTAACTCCCCTCATCCCTGATGAATACCTGTGCCAAAGCATTTACTCTTAGACCTTGAAATCGCAACTTCTGCTTCTGTATTATTGCTTGCTTGCCTGCTTTATAAAGCCTACCTAAAATCAGACTTGTTGCTGCAGCATAGGAGTGCACATCAGTTCTCTGTAGTCAGCTAGCCTAAATAAATCTCTTTTACCCAAAAGTGGACATTATAGTGGCTATTAATTTGAACTGAACCCATAACATTTGGGGGCTCGTCCGGGATAGCCGCTGTGTCCCAGAGCTTCTGCCTGGTGGCCACCCATGGGAGAAAAAGGATCTCTAGAGGAGGCGCCCCTGGAACTCCATTCTCCCAACTTGGTGTCTGCCTGGAGTTGTGGAATTCAGCTGATTCGGCCTGAGACACCTGATTGCTCCAGAGGTAAGCCTGTAAACCTGCAAGACCAGTCTCCCTGTTGATGGAGAGAAAGGATTGCATGCGATCATACTTTCTCAGATTTTTTCTCACCAGGACACTGCTTGAGAAAATCTGTCTGGTGAAAACTTGTTTTCCTGGAACCTGATCAAGTAAGCCATTGGTGAACTGACTTTGTTTTACTAGAGTTCCTGTTCTGTCTTTTCGAGAGTGCCTGTTACTTCTGAAACCTACCACGTGCCTGTTTTATGTTATGTCATCTCTTCCATGGAATAGTTACTTGGTCTTCTTTTCTCTTTGTCTGCCTTTGGCTGGTGTTTTGACTTGTGTAGTTGTGACCATTGTCCCAACTGACTGGACTGTTGAACAGAAAATTTTCCTTGGATTGCATTATTTCTTTATATGTTTCATGTTTGCAGGAATGAGCTGTTACTCATAGTAAATGAGTTTTAATTCTGAAATATTATATTGAATTGAGAAGTTTGAGCATTTCATCCAAAACCTCTTAGAAACTCTTTATTGGTTTTACCCCAAACTTGGGATTTTTGTTGTTTAAATGAATGGAGCATTGATTTGACCACTCAGGAGACCTTAACATTCCAAGATAGACAAATTGGCTGGATTACAGTGTTGGGCAACTCAAGAAAACGATTGCAGATACATTACTGCCAGCTCATAAAAAATATGGGAAATTCATATGTAAAGGAAAAAGTCCCTCTCCAATGTATATTAAATAATTTTAAACTAGCCTACAGGGGGGATTAGGGTCTTAAATTCAGCCCCAAGTGCCTCAGGACTTTGTATAAGTTGGAGTGATTTTAATGACTGACTAATCAATATTCTAACATTAGAAATTTACATTGTTTTCAGTTTTTTACTGTTACTGGTATTGTGGGATAAAATTCTCTGGGCATTTAATTTGCCCTTACTCTTGAATTCTATCATCTCATTATTTTTTGATTAATTATTGAAACAACATAGACCAATTAAACTGTTTTTACAGGTAAAATTCAGTGATATTAATTATGTTCTTTGAGTGATGTTTGGTTAAACTTAGTCCAAACCCCCCACCCCAATTCTGGTCTGGCTTCTAACTGACAAGGAACTTAAAATTTTGATCCTTAGTAAGTAACCTTAATTGAAATCATCTCCACAACTGGAACATTGTTACTTTGATTCAACTTTACTTGATTTGTTTGTATGTAAAAAGTGTGTGTGCTTGGTACCGGTGCAACAGTTTTGAGTGGATGTAAGTGTGACTGAATGAAGGTAAATGTGATTGGAAATTAAGTAACCAAGATTTTGTACCAGAATGGGACCCCTTAACTGTATTCTGAAAAACAGAACCTTCAGAAGTTAAGGAAAAGAAGTTATAATTCATTTTTAAGTCAGGCAAAATCTTTTCTAAATCCATTTTTAAACTAAACTGTTTCAGCTGCAACCATGCCTGCCAGCACTTACTCTCCTTCTCCTTTTGACTTTTTCCCTCCCTCAGGAAAGCACGTTAACTGTTTATCACCCACTGTGCCTCCTTTATCACCTATACAAACTATGGTGCAAAAGGAGAGGACTATAAATTAGGACATTCCATTAGAATTAAAACATGTTTCTCCCTTAACAGAATACATAATCAACAGACTAATAACTGATGCGAGGACATAAAGCATTTTCTTTTAAAACTCTTAAATATTTGAAACAAGCTGCTGCTACCTATGGGCCAACAGCACTGTTTGTAAAAACCTTAATAGAAACCATTTCTCAAGAAGTTTTGTGTCCTTATGGTTGATATATGCTGGCTAAAACTGGATTAGAAGGAGGAGATAATTGATCCAGAGGCAAGGGCTTTTTGTTACACCCAACCAAAAGCCCAAAGCCATATACATAGAATGGAGTGGTAATCAAGGTGAAGAGATGAACCTGGAATATCTTTAAAAGGATTATGTGTTTTGGATTATGTATTTATCTGAATGTACTTTGACTATTAAATGTTCTCTTACTTGTTTGTACATAGAAATAATTATGGGGTATGTGGATAACACAGAGTGTGTACATCAGCCTTTAGCCAATACTTAATTGGATATGTTAAAAGGGGAATTAGAATTTGCCCAGAAGAAACACAGGCTTTTATTTCAAACCCTGTGTGTAAAGTATAGGGGGCTTAAGTAAAAAACCTGAGCCCCACCCAGTACTACTGAGGGAACAGAAGATTTACATTTGAATAAAGAGCTGAAGAAGAAAAAAATAATAATAATGACTGTTTAGCTCTTTGAATTTCGAGCAAGCAGACTGGTTTTGGGTGCATCCAGACAAGAAAGTTATGGTCCATGAGAGAAACCCCTTTCAGGACTGAAAGTTAAAGGAAGCCAATGAGTAGTAACTTGTATGGTACTCACTTGTGACCACCTGAGTCCACCTGAGAGGAAATGGGGGACATGCAACAAAGAAGAAACAGGCTGAGTTTGGTACTCTTTAACCTAAGCCACAGAAGCTGCGGATAAGAGGAAGGGCTGGCTGGTCTCTGGTAGCACAGTGCCTAAGGCACTTGACTGCTAACCAGGAGGCTGGTGGTTCAAACTCACCAGCCACTCCTCAGAAGGAAGATGGGGAAATCTACTTCCATAGTGATACTGCCTTGGAAACCCAAGGAGGGGTCACTGAGTTGGGTCTGACTTGATGGCACATAACAACAACAACA
>NW_006922086.1:1092031-1093128 GCF_000298275.1 Orycteropus afer afer | reverse complement strand
TAAGCTGCTAGCATTAAATTCCAAAGAGGGTCTATGTCCTGAGGATTGGCTTGGACCCTCGGAGTTGTATGGGGGACTCTTACTGTAACATCAGGAGCTACAGTGCTCGATTCTTTCATTGTCTTTCTTGTAGGGGGTAGGGTTCCTTTTTCTGGGGGGTTTAACACTTCATTTGGACCCACTGGCCTGGTATCTAAGGGTTCTATTTCCTGTAAAATGGTTATCACCCCAGAGGGGTATCCCCTATACCAAATTTGGAGACCCCAAGTAAGCCCGGATTTCCACTTAGCTAATTCCTTCTTTTCCTGTTCAGTGAATGAGACTTTTACCCAGTCACATTCTTTACATTTTCCTAATGTATAAGTATATCTGGGCTTGGCAAAAGAGAATGTTACATAGTCCTGGGCTTTTACATGCCACTTCCATTCCCCACCATTAGAGGTCACACAACTCCAACTTTTGCAGTAATACCAAATGAGCCCCCTGCATTGCTGGACATTTCTTTTGTACCCAGGGCATGCAAAAAACCCCATCTTATGGATAAAACCTTCATCCCAGGAACAGTCAGTAAGTGTCACGAGTGAGAAAAATAAATGAGGCCACCATACATTAAGGGGGGTGGTATGGGTGGTGGAGCTTAAGGTCTCATGGGTTTCTCCATTGTGAATTCGCCATGTAATTTTATAGGGTTGGTGAGCCGCAATACTTATCGCGAGGCGGTAGAAGTTTAGGGTGAGGGCGAGAAGGACTCTAATCTCCATGGTGCTGCATTAACTTGACTTTCAGCGGGTTTTCAGGATTGGAGTATGCTTTCCAATTCGCTCGTGCAGACTGCTGTTCCATCTGGTTAGCTCTCCTGATATGGGAGTGGTGTGTCCAGGAGCTGATTCCTTCTAACAGCAGTGGGGGTCACAAGAACAACAACATAAGGTCCCCTCCACTTCGGTTCCAGTGTTTTTTTCTGGTGCCTCTTTACCCATACCCAATCTCCCGGTTCGAGCCCATGGACAATCCCTTGTTCACTAAGAGGACCTTCATATACGGCCCGGAGTTTGGGCCATAATTCCCTCTGAATTACTTGGAGAGTTTTCATCTCC
>NW_006922086.1:1089218-1090539 GCF_000298275.1 Orycteropus afer afer | reverse complement strand
ACCCCCGTGGCTATTCCTTTTGTCTCATCAACAGATGAAATGGTTTAGTGGGGTCAGGTAATGTCAATGCTGGGGCTTTAAGGAGTGCTTCCTTAAGTTCTTTAAAAGCTGAGTCCCTTTCAGGAGTCCAGTCCCACTCCGACCCTTCCCTGCTGAGCTCATAGAGTGACTTCACTTTTGTGGCGAAATCTAAAATCCACAGCTGGCAATAACCTACTGTTCCTAAAAATTCTCTCACCTGCCTTGGGCTTGTGGGTTGGGGAATCTGTAGGATCATCTGTTTCATGGCTTCAGTGAGCCACCTCTGCCCAGCTCTTAACTTATACCCCAAATACGTGACTTCTGGCTTAGCTATCTGAGCTTTCTTGGCACTAGCTCGATATCCCAACTCTCCCAGTGGTGAGCAGTCTCCTGGTTGCTTCAAGGCACCCTGCCCGGTCAGCAGCTGCTATTAACAAGTCATCTACATATTGTAGTAAGGTTATTTGCTGGTTTTGGCCCCGGTACTCACGTAGGTCGTCACTCAAGGCTTCGTTAAACAAAGTGGGTGAGTGCTTGAACCCTTGGACCAACCTTGTCCAGGTCAGCTGGCCGAGGATTTTATCCGCATCAACCCATTAGAAGGCAAAAATGTCTTGGCTCTGCGGAGCTAGGGGCAGGCTGAAGAAAGCATCCTTCAAGTCCAGGGTAGTATACCACACATGATCTGGGGGAAGATTGCTGAGCAGCGTATAAGGGTTAGGGACTGTGGGATGTATGTCTTCAACTCGGCGATTTACCTCTCTCAGATCCTGCACCGGTCGGTACTCTCCCCCGGTTTCTTTACCGGGAGGAGAGGTATATTCCATGCAGACCGGCACCTCTTCAGTACTCCCTCCCATAACAGCCACTGGATATGGGGTTGTATGCCTTCCTGGGCTTCCCTGGGCATGGGATACTGTCAGACTCTTACTGGTGTGGCAGAGGGTTTTAAGTCCACAATAATGGGTGGTCTGTGTTTTGCCAATCCAATTCCTCCAGTTTCTGCCCAGGCTTGGGGGAACTCTTCCAGCCACAGAGCCATATCCGTCAAGCCTGCACATTGGTCTTCTACATCTTTATACAAGTGGTATTCATCGTGCAAGGTGACCGTCAGGACCCTAGAGGGGAGCCTTCCCCATCAGTAAGCTGGACACCATTTTTGTGAAAGAATATATGGGCTTGGGCTTTGGATAATAAGTCTCTTCCTAACAGCGGTGCAGGACAATTGGGTACAATTAAGAATGAATGGGACACTTGCTTAGTTCCCAGATTCACTTGCCGCTGCATTGTCCAATGATAC
>NW_006922086.1:1050702-1083533 GCF_000298275.1 Orycteropus afer afer | reverse complement strand
GACACCCAGAAGAGATCTCGTTCCAGCACCACAGATTGGAGGGGCCTCTCCCCTCCCCTGAAGTAGGCTGCTCTTACCAAAAAGAGCCCACAGCCTGCCTGTGAGTTGAGGAAGGGCTCCTTCCCCCACTCATCTGGCGCGTCCGTCAGTTTCCAGCCTTTCCTGATGGGCTAGTGTCCCTACGCAAAGGACGTCTAGTCCTGCTGGCTTCCTGAAACTCTCCTATTATCGCAGCAACTTCACTCGTTCTGAACTTTCCTTCCCGGCCAACGCACCAAATGTTGGACCCAGGTTATGAAGGAATTGTTCGGGGCGAGGAATATGCTAACACATGACAATGCAAGTGCAAGAAGGAGAGTTTATTAGCTAGCTCGAGCTAGGGTCCCTGCTCTTGCCAACGCAGTGGCCAAGGCAAAAGACCTCATGCTCCTTTACTATCACACTTTTATAGGAAAATATGGGGTGGAGTAGCACCAGGACAAAGGGGTACAGATGATTGGTTGTTGCTAAGGGGTTTAGGGCAGGGGTCTGAGATGTTGGGGGACGTGTTGGAATCCCCTGGCTCCAAAGTCTACTTAGGGAATTATTATCTAGGGAGGATGCAGAGCCCTGATAGGTGGGAGACTTCAGGAGCCAGGTAAATCTCTGATATGCACTGAATCCGGAGGAAATCTCTGATACATGCTGAGTCCGGAGGGTAGATAAAAGCCCTGAGGCATGGGGAGTGTTAGAATCCCCAACACTGAAAGACTTCTGGTTAAAGATATACCTGGAGGCCATTAGGACTCAGGACTCACATTGTGAGAGAAGGTGCTGGCTGGTCTGAAGTGAAGGGAAGAGTATGACTCCCAAACTTGGCAGCTTGTGCCCATGATCTAGCTGGGATGGCTAGGGCTGAGCCAACCAGGACCCAACCAAATGAAGAGGAATATGTTTGACATTGAGCTAATGTTAAGTTACTACAATTTGATGACTTGAGCTAGGCTGGACTTTGCTTGTTTATGGATCCAGATGCCTGAAATTTCCAAGCAGAACAGAAGATTCTCCAGAGAGAAAGGATCATGCTTATCTCCTCAGAATACCAGTTTGATAGGAATGGGCAAATTAAAAATTATTTAAAATGAGGGGAGATAAAGGCATAAAGTGGCTGGCTTACACGCTTTCATGGGTATGGTTAATCTTAAACTGATGGTGAAGGGAATGTTAATTTTTGAAGTATAAAATGTATAATGGCTAAAAAAGCCAGGGGGTGGCCTGTGGTATATGAATTACTTGGTGTGGCTTTTCTAGTCATAACTCTTTGTAAACTCTGTGGTGGAATTTGCTGTGAGCAACTGAGGAGGTCCTAATTATAAATGTTATCCATCTGGGGCATTTCTGGGGCATTTGGGAACAACACAAAGTAATGTTTTGGGAAGTTCACTCTCTTTCAGGTGCTTAGAATTCTGATACTATGATTAGCTAGTTTGGCCACTCTGCCAGGCTCAAAAGGAGGCCTCCTAGAGGAAGAACTCTCTCTGACTGCTGGCTGAGAAGGACGTGCTGCTGAAAGAGACACACACTCCTGGGAAAGAGAGGCAAGAGACATACATTGCTGAGAGAGACACTGAGGGACACACATTACTGGGAAAGAGATTGTGAGAGACTGTTGGCTGAGAGATGGTGGGTTGAGAGAGACTGAGCATTTTTCTTGGGCTTGGATTGCAACCTATTGCTTCCCTAATGGGCCCCATGGTCTGTGAATTCTATGTGACCACTGCAGTGAATTGTCAACCCAGCAGAAGTATGGTGGGTGCTGTGGGAGGAACAATTGGTGTCAGGTTTGGTAAAAGGGCTGGAGGGAGGTAACATGTCGACCTCACAGTAATGGGCCTTGGGCTACTGATAGTGATTCTATTTTCCTTTTGTGAGGTTAGAGGAGGTCAGAAGATGTAGCCTCCCTGCCCCTTTAGCAATCCCAATCAAGTTGTAAACACTATACTTAATGAATTTAAGCTTTGACTACTGAGGTACATCTACTGCATTTATAAAATATAAAAGAAAGGCAAAATACACTAAACTCAAGGAAAGGATGGTACTAAAACTTAATTGATGGTCACCATGGGCAACAATCCTTGTTACCAGCCTGATAGGTCCACTAGTGTTACTTCTACTTCACCTCATTATTTGACCCTGCCTGTTCAATGCCCTAATCAAGTTCATACAGAATAGGATTGGGGCTGTGAAACTCATGGTTCTTAGAACCCAGTACAAGACCCTTGATACTCAAGAACAGAATAATGAATCAATGATTTGATTTTCAAACAAAAACAGTAGGGAATTAAATAAGTGACTCCATTTTGTAACTCTATTTTTATAATGTCTATCTATGGCTGGCAATATCTTGCTAAAACTCCATTTTATGTAGCTGAAGTAAACATCTTATCCTGCCCCCACTCCTGGTGAGTTTGGGAGTGCCTCTTTTGTCTTTTTCTTCTCCTCCCTCCTAGACACATACAGCAGCTAAATCACCCCTCAATGAACACCTGTGCTAGAACATGTACTTTGGGGTGATTATCAGAACTAACTCCCATCACCCCTCGATGGACCTGTGCTAGAGCATGTGCTCTAAGTTGGTTATCAGAACTAACTCCCCTCATCCCTTGATGAATACCTGTGCCAAATCATTTACTCTTAGACCTTGAAATCGCAACTTCTGCTTCTGTATTATTGCTTGCTTGCCTGCTTTATAAAGCCTGCCTAAAATCAGACTTGTTGCTGCAGCATAGGAGTGCACTTCAGCTCTCTGTAGTCAGCTAGCCTAAATAAATTTCTTTTACCCAAAAGTGGATATTATAGTGGCTATTAATTTAAACTGAACCCATAACAGGTTTGAACTGCCAGCCTTCTGTTAGCAGTCAAATGCCTTAGGCACTACACCACTAGAGCTACCTCATTATCCATTGTTGTTGTTGTTGTTATGTGCCGTGGAGTCGGCCCTGACTCATAGTGACCCCTCCTTGGGTTTCCGAGGCAGTATCACTACGGAAGTAGGATTGCCCAACCTTCCCAAAACAACAATGAGATACCATCTTGCCCCAGCACTAATAGCAAAGTTCAGCAAGACAGAAAATAACAACTGCTGGTGAGGATGTGGAGCTCTGGTTGTATAGTATCTAAGGCATTTGACTGCTAACCAGAGGGTTGGCAGTTCCAACCCACCAGCCACTCCTCAGAAGGAAGATGGGGCAATCTACTTCCATAGAGATATCACCTCAGAAACCCTAGGAGGGGTACCTGTGAGTCGAGTGGACTCAAGGGCAGTGAGTTTGTTTTTGTTTTTGGTGAGGATGTGGAGAGATTTGGGTTTTCATACATTGCTGGTGGGACTGTAAAATGATACAATCATTGTGAAAACCAGTATGGTGATTCTTTAAAAATTTGGAATTAGAAATGCCATTTGATCCAGCAATCCCATTACTAGGTATATATCCTAAAAAAGTGAGAGCCAGGACAAGAACAGATATATGCATACCTGTGTTCACTGAAGCACTGTTTACAATAGCAAAAGGATGGAAACAACCTAGATGTCCATCAACAGAAGAATGGATAACCAAATCATGGTACATGCACACATGGAATACTATGCAACACTAAAGAATAAAGAAGAATCTGCAAAACACCATATAATGTGGATGAACTTGGAGGACATAATGCTGAGTGAAATAAGTCAATCACAGAATGACATATATTGTATTAGTTCATTATTGTAAAAAGTCAAGGAGAGGTTTATATATAGAAGGAAATTTTCTTTGTTGATCACCAGGGGTGGAAGGGGAGGGGAGGGAACACTGCCAGATAGGTAGGGACAAGTACTGATTTGGGTGAAAGGAAGGGCATTGTACCAAATGTGAGTGATCAACACAGTGGCTTTGAGGAAGAGGAAGACATAGAGAAGTAGATGGGAAGTACAGACAACAAAGATAAACCCTTTTGCATTTATAGTACTACATTGTCAGTGATAGCAAGCATTGATCTACAGTTGGATAGATGGGTGGACAGGCTGAACGATCAGGTATGTCTAGGTCGAGGGTGGTGTTCCCATGACCATGTGTACAGTTGACAGACAATATTTCCAATGTGCTGTGGGACTGTCCAGTTTTGTAGTGGGGCTGATGAGAGACAGGGTTGTGGTGACTTTTTGGCCATGGCCAACTGCCCCTGAGGGAGTGAATGGTTCAACCTGTGGGATCGGGACCATGGTCACAGGGAGCATCCAGCTCAATTGGCATAACATACTATACAAAAACATTGCTCTACATCTTACTTTGGTGAGTAATGACTGGGATCTTGGGAGCTTGCAATTGGCCATCTGAATGCAATGATGGGTATCTCCTCATCAGGGCAGGAAAGAGGGAGGAAGACCAGGGATGCATGGAAACAATTAGTCAGGAGGACTGGTAGACTGTGAAATCCTTAGCCTCCATGACCATGAGGCCAGAGCGACTGGCTGTGGGGCTGCCACTGTGGGTCACTTGGAGGAGGACATCCTGGATGGAGTGGGAGAGCAGTGTGGATCAAAACTCAAGGTCATAAGAAGAACTAGGGTTGCTGGTCTGATGTAGCCTGGTGAGACCCTAGGGACTATGGCCCCAATTGCCCCCTTCAGATTTGGATTTGGAGTTGGACTCACTCCTGTGGCTTCCAGCCAGGCACTGGACAGGAATATGGGGTGAATATTTGCATTGGGAATATTTGCTTTGGGAAGAAGAATCATTAACAACCTGAGATACGCAGACAATACAACTTGGTTTGCTGAAAGCGAGGATGACTTGAGGCACCTACTGATAAAGGTTGAAGAATACAGTCTGCAGTACGGATTATGTCTCAATATAAAGAAAACAAAAATCCTCACAACTGGACGAATGAGCAGCAGCACAATAAATGGAGAGAAGATTGAGGATGTCAAAGAATTCATGTTGCTTGGTTCTACAATCGATGCCAATGGAAGCAGCAGTCAGGACATTAGACAATGTGTAACATTGGGAAGGTCAACCGAGAAGGAACTGTTTCAAGTGCTGAGAAGCAAGGATGTCTCCTTGAGGACTAAGGTGCGCCTGACACAAACCATGATATTTCCAATCACCTTGCATGCATGTGAGAGCTGGACAATGAATAAGGAAGACCGAAGAAGAGTTGATGCTTTTGAGTTATGGTGCTGGCGAAGAATGCTGAAAGTACCACAGACTGCTAAAAGAACTAACAGATCTATCCTGGAGGAAGTGCACCAGAAATGCTCCTTAGAAGCAAGAATGGCCAGACTTCGTCTCACCTATTTTGGTCATGTTGTCAGAAGGGACCATTCCCTGGAGAAGGATGTCATGCTTGGTAGGGTGGAGGGTCGATGAAAGAGAGGGAGGCCTTCATCCAGATGGATTGACATGGTGGCTGCGATGATGGGCTCAAATATAGCAGGGATCATGGTGCTGGCACGGGATCAGGCAGTGTTTCATTCTGCTGTGCATGGGGTCACTATGAGTCGGAAATGTCTCAACGGCACCTAACAACAACAACAACATATGAATTGGGTGGGTGTACTCCTTGAAGCCATCAATCATGGGAGAGCAGGGGAGCAGTATTTTCACAGGGAGACAGCTTGGGGGGTAGGAGTGCTTGGGAAGGGGGAACATAGGGAGGAGGTGAGCAAGGGAAGGAAGTGGGGAAGAGCTGTTGCATTGTGGGGAATTGTAGTCAGTGTCATGAGACAAGATGCATCTGGACTGCTGTATAGAAGGTGAATTTGCTCTATGGTCTTTCACCCATGTCACTTTATGAATTTGGAGGGGGGGAAAAAGCACCTCTCTCCTCTTTATATGTATTTAATAACTTAAACAATATATATTTAATGTAAAAAAAAACAAAAAACCCTAGAGATTGTATATAAGAAAAATCATTCCCCAGTTCTATCATGCAAAGACAACTGTTTATATTGATTTGTACTTTCTAGACTCATTTCTTAGCCCACATAACCTTATTTATTTTAATAATTGTGAGCTTGTATAATACTGCATAATAAGCTGAACTGTATACATACCAACAAATTTTTAAAGTTTACCTCTTTATATAATCTCATATATTATGAATTTTTAGAAGACAATAATATTCTATTACACATAGGCTGACCACATAATTTATCACTCAAACAGATAATTTTTGAGTGAAAACCATATGCCAATTCAAATTGCATAGTGGTATATGGAGTAAACTGGGATGGAAGGTCATTCTACTGGCTAGGCTTTTCATAGTTAATCTGCTCTTTATTGGGCTTTTAAGTTACTACCCAGGTTTTGTTATGGGAAACAATATGGTGTGCTTCCATATATATGCAGTCTTGTATATTTTTCCAGTTATTACTTTAGATTAATTACAAGATGTATAATTGCTGGGTCAAAGAGCATACACACACACACACACACACACACACACACATATATATATAAGAAAATTTGACATGTAATAATTTTTAAGTGCACAATTCAGTGACATTAATTACATTTACCATGTTGTACAACCATCACCACTATATATTTTCAAAACATTTAAAATAATTCCAAATAGAAACTCAGTATCCATTAAGCACTAACTCTTATTTCTCTGTCTTCCCAGCCCCTGGTAACCACTAATAAACTTTTTTCTCTATGCTTTTGCCTATTTTAGATATTTCATATAAGTGAGCTCATACAGTATTTGTCCTTTTCTGGCTACCTTATTGCTCAGCATAATGTTTTCAAGGTTCATCCATGTTGTAACATGTATTAGAACCTCATTTCCCTTTATGATTGAATGATATTCCATTCTCTCTCTATATATATCACATTTTTATTTATCCAGTTATCTGTTGAAAAGGGGCTCTCATGGTGCAATGTTTAAATGCTTGGCTGCTAACCAGCTGTTTGAACCCACCGGTGGCTCCACAAAAGAAAAGACTTGGAGATCTGCTCCCATAAAGTTTATAGCTTAGAAAACCCTATGGAACAGTTCTACTCTAAAGAAAAGTTCTACTCTATGGAACAGTTCTACTCTGTCCTATAGGTTGCTATAAGTCAGAATGAGCTTGTCGCCTCCCAACAACAACACTCATCTGTTGATAGATACTTGAGTTGTTTCCACTTTTGGCTATTTTGAATAATTGTACAATGAACATTAGTACACAAATATTTGTTTGAATACTTGCTTTCAAGTCTTTTGGGTATATACCTCAAAGTGGAATTGCTAGATCATACAGTAATTCTATGTTTATATTTTTGAGGAAACCCCAAATATTTCTTAACAGCAGCTGCAGCATTTTACAATTCCACCAGCAATGGATGAGGGTTCTAATTTCTTTATGTATGCACCAACACTTAATGTTCTCTATTTTTTTAAATAATAGCCATCCTTGTGGGTGTGAAGTGTATCTCATTGTAGGTTTTATTTACATTTCCTAATGATGTTGAGTCATCAGGAAGAAAAATTGCTAAAAAAAGACATCCTGTTTGATAAAGTAGAGGGTCAGTGGAAATGAGGGAAACCCACCATGAGATAGATTGACACAATAGCCACAACAATGGACTTAAACTTACTTTAGTGCAATGGTTTCTTGTCTATTTGGCCTTTCTGGGTATTGGGTTTATATGTTGCCAATCTTGCAAATTCTACTACTGTCAGAAAAGATGAAAGAGTTGAAAGTGCAAATATGTTTGCTCTCCACCTCAGAGGAATCAGCTTTATGCTTATTTTGATTTTATTCTTTTAAACATCTTATTGTGATTTGGGTGAAAGTTTATGGAGAAAATTGATTTTCCATTCAACAATTCATACACATTTTGTTTTATGACATTGACTTCAATCCCCACAATGTAACAGCGCTTTTCCAACTTCCTGTGTTTACCATTCCCATTCATACTTCTATCCTATCCTATCCTTCTGAGCTTTATCCCTGTGCAAAAGCTTCATTTTTTATGTCATATGGTTGATTGTTTTAATAAGTGCATATTTCCCTGGTGTTATTGTTCATGTTATGGAACTGTCTATTATTTGGCTGAAAGTTGAGCCATGGGGATGAATTCAGTTCCAGGCTTGAAGGGTGTCTAAGGGCCATAGTCTCAGAGGTTCCACCAGTCTCTATCAGATCAATAAACTTGTCTTTTTTATGATTTTGAGCTATGGTCCACATTTTTCTGCCACTCTATCCAAACCTCCTATTGTGATTCCTTTCACAGTGATTGTAAGTGGTACCCAGGCACCAAATAGCCCTTCTGGTCTCAGGGTTCTGGAAGCTGGGGTTCACATGGTCCATTAGTCCTTTGGTCTAAGTGTTTCCACATATCTTTGATTTTCTTCACTCTTATTTGCTTTGGAAGGGGTGAGATAAATTGTTGCATTTTAGATGGCCATTTACAAGCTTTTAAGACCCTAATCTCTATTCACCAAGGTAAGATGTAGAACATTGTCTTTGTGGACTCTGTTATGACCTTGATGTCCCTAAGACTATGGTCCTGAGTCCCCAGGCCTAGTAACTCATTCTATCAAGATGATTAGTTATGGCTAAGAAGTTTAAATATCTTTGTCCCTTATATTCTCTACTATATTCATAGATGTATTTGCAGTGCATATAAATACATATGTAGAAATATCCTCTGTCAAACCTATACATATTTGTGATGTAGTCGCATTTGCCTTCCCATACTTGTTCAACTAGAGTGTCTATCTATGTACTCCCTTATTGATTATTGTTGTTACTCTTATTGAAGGATTGTTGTCTTAGGCTTGGTTCTCTAGAGAAGCAAAACCAGTGAAGCTTATACATACATATAGAGAAGGAGAAATTTATCTTAGGAAAATGGCTCACACACTCATAGAAGTTGGCAAGTATCAAGTTCTTGGATCAAATGTCAAACTGGAGATTCTTCCCAGCTCACACAGCTGCAGGGGCTGATGAGCTCAAGGTTAGCAGGCAGTAAGTATACTGGCTATTGACTCCAATGAATGATGAATCCAAGATCTCCAGGCTGAATGGTGGATTGTTCATTCATGGACAGTTGTAGGCAGAACAGTAAGATCCCAATCGACAGAAGAGTGTCTCTTTTTCCAGGATGTCCATAAATATATTGGAAGCAGGCCACACCTCTAGGGAAACTCTCTTTCAATGGATTGGCTGCTCAAAACATATACGTCTGATCGCATCATGGGAATAACCCACATCACAACTACTTAAACCACACAAAATTATGGTCCAGGCAAGTTGAGACACAGCTCCAACTATCACAGTCCACCCCTTGTCAACTTGGCAATTGTACACATCTTCTTAACCACACATGACCTCTAAATAAGGACAATTATAAGTCATATTTGTGCCTAACAGGATATGCTAACACACATACAACAAAAACACATTAATCTTATTTACATCTCACAGTTCATAACAGAGGGAAACAAAAATATTTGATGCACATATACAATGCACATATACATATAAAAATCACAGTCCTCATTTCTGCAACTGGGTCACACAGTCATAGCTCATATTCAAAACTACCTTCTCTCACCACCTATTCTGTATTTCCCTTGCCCTCAGCAGGCACCTCAGCTAGTCATGGTTCTTTGCCTGGTGGCATGACCCAAAACTTCATTCCTGAAGGGTCTAGGCCAATAGTAGTCATGTCAGAATTGGGTTGCTGTAATTTTCCATTGACTTTAATCACAGGGGATGGTAGTACTAAGAGGTATCTTAAAGGATCTCCTGTATTCCAGACATATTCTTCTTTGCCTCCATTATGTAATGTCAATCCAATTTCCCCTTGGTAATCAGGATCTATCACATCTGATAGTACAGTAACACCCTTCTTTGTCTGTTGATCCAGAGCCATGAGAAAGCCAAAATGTCCAGGTGGCATTCTTAACTTCCAGTTCAGTGCAATCAGTATTGTGTCTCCAGGTGGGAGTGTTCCTCCTTTTGGGATGAAGATCTCCAGACCCATAGAGCATAGGGTAGCAGGGACAGGAAGCAAAATTTTTTTGAGTGAGTCACTAGGGGTAATAGTGAGTGGTATCACTCCCGTTTCCCCTCCTTGGCTCCTGGACCTGTGAATCCGTGCTATTGGAGAAACAGCACCATATATCAGATGCTGGATTAGAACATATATAGCTTCCTGGAGAACACTGCCCCAACCCTTCAAGGTATTACTACCTAGCTGGCACCGTAATTGTATTTTTAGTAGGCCATTCATTGTTCTATCAAGGCAGCTGCTCCTGGGTGATGGGGAACATGAGAAGACCAGTGAATTCCATGAGCATAGGCCCATTGCCACACTTCATTTGTTTTGAAGTGAGTCCCTTGATCTGAAGCAATGCTATGTGGTATACTATGACAGTGGATAAGGCATTCTGTAAGTCCACAGATGGTAGTTTTGGCAGAAGCATTGCATGCAGGGAAGATGAAGCCATATCCAGAATAAGTATTTATTCCAGTAAGAACAAAGTGCTGTCCTTTCCATGATGGAAGTGGTCCAATGGAATCAACCTGCCACCAAGTTGCTGACTGATCACCCTGAGGAACGGTTCCATATCACAGACTCAGTGTGGGTCTCTGCTGCTTGCAGATTGGGCACTCAGCAGTGGTGGCAGCCAAATCAGCCTTGGTAAGTGAAAGACCATGTTGCTGAACCCATGCATAACCTCCATCCCTGCCACCATGACCACTTTTTTTCATGAGCCCATTGAGCAATGCCAAGAGTAGCTGGGCAAAAAGGGTGGCTGGTTTTCACTGAACGTGTCATCCTATCCACCTGATTATTAAAGTCCTCCTCTTCTGAGGACACCTTTTTGTGGGCATTCACATGAGACACAAATATCTCTACTTCTTTGGCCCATTCAGAGAGATCTATCCACATACCTCTTCTCCATACATCCTTGTCACCAATTTTCTAATCATGCTCCTTCCAAGTCCCAGACCATCCAGCCAAGTCATGAGCCACATCCCATGAATCCGTATACAATCACACATCTGGCCACTTCTTGTTCCATGAAAAGTGAACAGCCATATGCATGGTTTGAAGTTCTGCCCATTGGGAGGTTTTTCCTTCACCACTGTCCTTCGAGGAAGTCCCAGAAAGAGGCTGCAGTGCTGTTGCTCTCCACTTTCGAGTGGTGCCTGCGTATCATGCAGAATCATCTGTAAACCACGTGCAAGTTTTCTTTTCCTCAGTCAAATGATCATAACGAACGCCCCATGAGGTCATGGGTGCAGACTGGGAGTGGGAGGGTAATGTGACTGGAGTGGAGACCATAGGCATTTGGGGCACTTCCTCATGCATCTTACCTGTGCCTTTAGGTCCTGCTCAAGCCTAATCTCTGATGTACCACTTCCATTTAATGAGGGAGTGCTGCTGTGCATGTCCAACTTTATAACTCTGTGGGCCAAACAACACTCAGTTCATGATGGTCATCTCAGGCCTCATGGTGAGTTGGTAGCCCATTGTTAGGCATTCAGTCTCTACTAAAACCCAGTAACAAGCCAAAGCTGTTTCTCAAAAGAAGAGTAGTTATCTGCAGAGGTCGGCAGGGTTTTGGTCCAAAATCCCAAGGATCTGTGCTGTGATTCACCAATAGGGACCTGCCAAAGACTCCAAACAGCATTTCTATCTACTCAAGACACTTCAAGAACTGTTGCATCAGCTGGATCATATGTCCCAATTGGCAGATCAGCCTGCACAGCAGCCTGAACCTGTAGCAGAGAGTTCTGTTGTTCTGGGCGCCATCCAAAACTAGCAACTTTCTGAATCACTTGATAAATAGGCTGAAGCAACACACCCAAATGAGGGATATGTTGCCTCCAAAATCCAAAGAGACCCACCAGACATTGTACTTCTTTTTAGTTGTGGGGGACACCAGATACAATAACTTATCCTTTACTTTAGTAAGAATATCTCAACATGTCCCACACTATTGGACTCCTAGAAATGTCACTGAGGTGGAAGGTGCCTAAATTTTTAAGTTAATTTCCCTAGCATGTAGATGTCTCACCAGTAAGTCTAGAGTCATTGATACTTTTTCTTTACTAGGTCCAATCAGCATAATGTCATCAATATAATGGACCAGTGTGATGTCTTGTGGAAGGGAAAGGCTATCAAGATCCCTATAGACTAAATTACGACATAGTGCTGGAGAGTTGATATACCCCTGAGGAAGCACTGTGAAAGTATATTGTTGGCTTTGCTAGCTGAAGGAAAACTGCTTCTGATAGTCCTTTGAAATTGGTACTGAGAAAAAGGCATTGGCCAGATCAATAGCTGCATACTAAGTACCAGGAGACATACTAATTTGCTCAAGCAATGAAATCACATCAGGAACAGCAGCTGCAATTGGAGTCACCACCTGATTAAGTTTACACTAATCTACTGTCATTCTCCAAGATCCATCTGTTTTTTGCACAGGTCAAATAGGTGCATTAAATGGGGATGTGGTGGGAATCACCACCCCTGAATCCTTCAAGTCCTTGATGGTGGCAGTGATCTTTGCAATCCCTCCAGGGATGCAGTATTGCTTTTAGTTTACTACTTTTGTAGGTAGAGGCAGTTCTAATGGCTTCCACTTGGCTTTTCCTACCATAATAGCCCTTACTCCACATGTCAGGGATCCAATGTGGGAATTCTGCCAATTGCTCAGTATATCTATTCCAATTATGCATTCTGGAACTGGAGAAATCACTGCAAGGTGGGTTCAGGGACCCATGGGACCCACCATGAGACACACCTTAGCTAAGATTCCATCATTAACTTGACCTCCATATGCCCCCACTCTGGCTGGTGGGCCCCAATAATGCTTTGGGTCTCCTGGAATTACTGTCAGTTCAGAGTCAGTGTCCAGTAATCCCTGAAAAGTCTGATTATTTCCTTTTCCCCAGTGAATGGTCACTCTTGTAAAAGGCCTCAGATCCCTTTGGGGAAGGATGGGAGGAATATTGACATTATACATTTTTGGCAATATAATGGGGTCCTTCCTTAAGGGGACCTGGCCTTCCCTTCATTCAAGGGGTTGTGGGTCTGTAAATGACTCAAGTATGGGAATTGATTGAGAGGCCATGACTCTGTATTCTGGCAATTCAGTCTAGGCTGTTGTTTATGTGACTTAGAATTCTTCTGTCTATACAGATGAAGCAAATATTTAGTAGGTTTGCCATGCATTTCACTACTAGGAACACCATGACTAAGCAGCCAATGCTATAATTCCACATGAGTCAGAGTATGCTGATTACTGTTCTGACTCTGCTGTCCCTTATGGTAGCCATGCCCACCTTTCTTTGTTGATCAGCTGCTGCCACTTGGCCCCTACTACCACAGGGTCCAATCAGCCCCATTGTAGTTAATTGTCTTAGTTCAATTAGGGAAGTTCCCACTTTCAATTCTGCCTTACATAAAATAGCAATCACAGCACTCTTCAAGGATGCTGGAGCTCCCTTCACAAATTTATTCCTCACTATATTGGTGAAAGCCGTGTCCTGTGGACTCTCCATTTCTGGCTCTAGGGGTCTAATCTGATAAATCCATTCTAACAGGCTAATTTCCCTAAATCTTTGGATTCCTTCTTCCACATTATACCAAGGCAGTCTGGTACTTCAACTTGATGTAAGGTAGGACACGGCATAATCCATGCTACAGTAAGCCGACCAACTAAACAATTAGATCCTTTCCTAACCTCTCAAGCTGAAACATTGGATGAAGAATCCGTACTTAGTTGGCCTCAATCAAAAAACTTAGACTGATCCAATGTTACATTCCTTGCACCATTATCCCATACCATCAGTATCCATTCCCATACATATTCTCCAGGTTTCTGTCTGTACATGTTAGCAAAATCAAGTAGCTCTTTTCAGGTGTAGAGTACTACATCTTCAGTCACACTTTGTAATTCACCTTTTGGGGCTTGCTTGGTCCTAACTTTAGTTATAGGTCTAGTACCAACAATGGGTGGTTGGGGAAGTTTCCGAGAACATTTAGCAATGTCTTCCATGGCCTCTGCCTCAGGCAATGACCCACCAGGAACAGTTGGGTTAATCCCATGAAACTGAGGTGGAAGGGATAATGATTTTATAGTAATCACCATATGGGAGGGATTTAACAGAATTTACAGGCTCCATATCCTGATCTTCCGAGTATCTGCCCATATGTCCCCATTCCAGGTTTCAGGATCCCATTTTTTTTCCCAATCAATGCCCTCACTTTATTTTCAAACACCATTCTGTGTTGGCAATTTAATTGGCATTGTAATTCAGCCACCCTTACAATAAGACTCTGGGTTTGGTTTTCAGCAATATCAGCTCTGTTACCAGAAAAATAAGGCTTTCTTTCACAGCACAACTGGAAACATTGAGGTCTCTTATGTGACACTTAAGCTGTGACACAATAGCCCTGAACTCATGTTGCTCTTTTACCACTTTGTCTACTGTAAGTAGGACCAAACAACCAGATTCGTTATATTCCTCATGCTGATAAGTTGCAGCAAAGTATTCGATCACTCAGAGCCTCACTTCTCAAAAGTACTTGATCTATTGGTGGGGCTATTTTGCATATTAATGTTGCCACCTCATGCCACAGATCAGCAGGGCCCTCTTTACTAATGGAGGCAGGGTCACCAGTGCCTTTACAATTAATCAAATTGGAGAATCAAAACAGAATCAGTGAGAATGAATTTAGGAAGCCCATCCTTATGATTTTGTCTCTCTAAAACTATCCCATTCTTGCTACCAAATGTGTTAGGCTGTGTTCTCTAGAGAAGCAAAACTTGTGAAGCTTATATATACATGTAGAGAAAGAAACATTTATCTTAGGAAAATGGCTCACGTATTTATAGAAGCTGGCAAGTCCCAAGTTCTTGGATCAAATGTCAAGCTGGAGGTTCTTCCCAACTCACGTAGCTGCAGGGGCTGACAAGCTCAAGGTCAGCAAGCTGTATACTGGCTATTGACTCCAACGAATGACAAATCCAAGATCTCC
The DNA here is from genome assembly GCF_000298275.1 of Orycteropus afer afer. NCBI lineage: Eukaryota > Metazoa > Chordata > Mammalia > Tubulidentata > Orycteropodidae > Orycteropus > Orycteropus afer. The sequence continues at coordinate 1,068,522 of NW_006922086.1, read as the reverse complement.
AGGTGGATTGTTCACTCATGGACAGTTGTAGACAACACAACAGGATCCCGAACCACAGAAGAGTGTCTCTTTTCCCAGGATGTCCATAAATATATTGGAAGCAAGCCACACCCCTAGGGAAACTCCCTTTCAATGGATTGGTGGCTCAAAACATATATATCTGATCCCATCATGGAAATAACCCACATCACAACTGCTTAAACCACACAAAATTATGGTCCAGACAAGTTGACACATAGCTATCACAATTGTTTAAGTCATAGTTCCTTTATTACCTTTTAAGGAGCTCTGGTGGTGTAGTGCCTAAGGCATTTGACTACTAACCAGAAGGTTGGTGGTTCAAATCTGCCAGCTGCTCCACAGAAGGAAGACTGGGCAATCTACTTCTATAAAGATGTACCACCTCGGAAACCCAAAGGGATCACTATGAGTCAGAATCAACTCTAAGGCAGTGAGTTTTTTATTTCTTTTATTTTTTTATTACCTTTAACTCTTGTGCTCCTTCCAGTGTATTCCTTTGACTTCATCATTTTGTGCTGACCTCTTCCTTAATGAATATTGGTTTTCTCTTCACCCAAGTTGGTATGTGTCTACCTTGTAGTTAGCAGTTTACCCTACCTTTTCCTTTCACTCCTTGGAAACTTCAGATAATGTTTCTTTTCTTGTGTGTAAACCTTTTCTTGACTTCACTTTTCTTGACGGTAGCAGTCTCATTTGTCTTTTTGTGATTGACTAATTGCACTCAGCATAATATCCTCAAGGTTCTTCCATGTTATGTGGTGTTTTGTAGATTTGTCATTATTCTTTAATGTTTAGTATTTCATTATGTATATGTACCATAGTTTGTTTATCCAACCACCTGTTGATGGGCACTTAAAGTGTTTCTTGTTTTATTGATTTTTTAATCGTTATCTAATGTTCCTCCTTTTCTATTTTGCTTTTTTTTTGCCTTAGAGTGTATTTAATCAGAAATAAATATTGCCATTCTTGCTCTTTTTTGGTTGCCATTTGCTTGACATTTTTACAAGTTTTGATTTTAAGATTATTTTTGTCTTTGTTGCATAGGTGTGTCTCGTGTAGACAGCATATTGATGAGTCATGTTTTCTTGTCCATTCTTCTACTCTCTGTCTCTTGACTATTGCATTTAATCCATTTACTTTCAGTGTAATTATTGATAGGTATGAACTTATTGCTCTCTTTCTGCCATGTGTGTGCTGATGGTTTCTTTGTTCCAATTTTTTTTTCTGTGTGTGTGTTTAGTTCATTTTTTTTTTTACAGGTTTTCTTATTTTCTTCATTGTTGATTTAGTGCTTATTGAATCTCTATGTTTGACCAGCTGCTGAGTGGGTAGCTGGGGTGGGGAGGCTGCATGCACCTCTGATCACTGGGAGGTTGTGTGGGATAAAGGGGCAATCATACTTCTCTGGTCACCAGTCACCAATGTGGGTGTCAATGGAATCCTGGGTGAAAGGTTCCTGCCCTAACTGGAATGCAATAATTCAAAATGGCCACTCTGCTGGACCACTGGCAATTCATCATTCCTTATGTCTCCTTGTTTGGTGTATTCATTCAGTTTCTTCTTCTAATCAATATTTGATCTACTTCTCTAGCATTTCCTTCAAAGTTTATGGTTCCAGGATTGTTATCCATATATATTTCATTTGGTTTCTCAGGTCTTTGTTATAGGGATCTGGGTAGTATATTAGCCTAGTACACTATCATGGACCCTCCCCTTGATTTTGATTTTCATCCTTTCTCTTGAAGTTAGACAAGTCTATTGCTAGTGGCTTACATATACCAATGATCATGAAGATGTCACAGGACTGGGCAATGTTTTGTTCTTTATGCATAAAGTCACCATGACTTGCAGCTGACTCTAAGGCAACCAAGAACAACAATGATCTTGAGCATATTTTCATGGGCTTATTGGATATTTGTATACCTTCTTTGAGAAGATATCTATTGAAGTTTGCCCAATAAAAAAAAAAAAAAATTAAATTGTTTGCCCTTTTTTTTTTTTTTGCTAAGTTGTACCTTTTTTTATGTATTCTGGATCTTAAACCTTTATCAGATCTATGATTTCCAAATATTTTTCTCATTCTATAGATTGTTCTTTCATTTTCTTCATAATGCCCTTTGATGTGCAAAAGTTTTTAATTTTGATGATGTTCAACTTATCTATTTCTTTATTTGGTACTTGTGCTTTTGGTATCATGTCAAAGATTCCATTGTCAAAAACAAGATCTTAAATATTTACCCTTATGTTTTCTTCTAAGAGTTTTATGATTTTAGCTCTCATATATTTAGGTCGTTCTTCCATTTTGAGTTAATTTTCATATGCAACTTTTAAAAGAAGAAGTTAGCAAAATAAAATCTCACTTTATATTAGAAAAAAATAGGTCACATGCATATTAAATAAGTCAATGAAGAAAATATGTTTTATTTTTTTAAAAATGTATTTTAAAAGACTTTTTATGCTAACCTACTATTTATAGAGTACCTATAGGAATGCAGGGGAGTTCTGGTAGCACAGTGCCTAAGGCACTTGACTGCTAACCAGCAGGCTGGAGGTTCAAACCCACCAACCACTCCTCGGAAGGAAGGTTGGGCAATCTACTTCCATAGTGATACCATCTTGGAAACCGAAGGAGGGGTCACTATGAGTTGTATCTGACTCCATGGCAGTGAGTTTGGTTTTGGTTTTGGTATAGGAATGTATAAAATCAAATGGACTTTTCCTGCTTTTTTTCCAAAACAAATTGATGATTTTGCTTTTCCAATGTTATGACTATCAATGAGCATCATCATGATAAATGGAGAAAATATTGATACTTCAAGGATTTCACTTTACTTGGATCTACAATCAATGCAGCAATCAAGAAATTAAATGATAGATTGCAGTGGGGGAATCTACTGAAAAATATCTCATCAAAGTGTCACTTTGAGGACTAAGGTGTGCCTGATGCATGCTATTGTATTTTATTTAGTTATTTAAAAAAAAATTAAGGAAGAAGGCATGTGATATCCTTAATTACTCACAGAAAGAGTCTTGCCTTATGAGGTTGGGATTCTTAGCAATTGTCCTAATTTCAGGAATATAACAGATATAACAGAAAATGGAAAAAGAAGGAACATATGGACATCTGATCTCAGTTTCTTTTGCCTTTATGTCCAAATTAACTAGAAATAGAGGAGAAACTAGCAGGAATAGCTTTCTTTTGGTCAAATGATCTTATTCAACTTATTTTGGTCTCATGAAAGCCATCCTCTTTCAGGTTATTTAACTACTTAAATATTAGAGAATCATTCTTTTTAGTCTAAATGTGATGTATTTTAATTTTTAATTACAATCAATAACCTGAGCTGAATATTTAAACATGGATTCTACTTTTTTAGTTACCTGATATGCATGGGAAAATGGGACAATAAAGAAGGAAGGTTGAAGAAAAATTTATGCACGTGAATTATGGTATTGTAAAAGAATATTGAATATACCATGGACTGCCAGAAGAATGAACAAATCTATCCTGAAAGCAGTATAACCAGAATGCTCCTTAGAAAGGGGATTGTGAGACTTTGTCTCACATATTTGGGACATGTTTTCAAGAGGGATCAGTCTCCGGAGAAGGACATTATGCTTGGTAAAGTAGAAGGTTAATGAAAAATAGGTAGACCTTCAATGAGATGGACTGATACAGTGGTTGCAACAACAGGGCAAAACATAGCAACAATTATGAAGATGACACAGGACCAGACAGTGTTTCATTCTGTTGTACATGGGTAGCTATGGGTCAGAATTGTCTCTTCAACACCTAACAACAACAACAACAACATATTTAAAAGTAAAACCACTCCCTTTTGAAACATTTTGATAAGTAAAAGCTGGAACTTAAAAGTTTGGGCTATTTATTTCTTTCTATGTTGCAAGTTTTTATTGTGGCTGGTTATTTTGTCAGCAGCTTGAAATGTATGCATATTTTGAGGATGGTGTATACACATTGTAAATGTGGTAGAGGTAGTGAAGTGTTGACCAAAATCAATACTTTCTGTTCCTAAGATTTTGTTGTAGTTGAGGGGGCTGCCCAGTCAAGTCTCATTGCAAACAGATGTGGACATGTGATCAACTCTTATCATGGAGATGTGAATGGAAGTGATGTGTGCCACTTCTGCACCAAGACTGTTAAGAAATGGGGGTGATTCCACAATGCTCTTTTTTCTTTCCATCAGCTGGCTAAAAATAGAGATGAGGATTTAGGGAATGATGGAGTCAGAAGAGTGAAGGAACCCAGCACACTAAATTATGGCATGGAGTGGAGGTGTCACCTAGTCATCATAAAAAAAAAAAAAAAAAAAACCTCATTGCCATCGAATCAGATCTGACTCATAGTGACCCCTCCTTAGGTTTCCAAGGTGATATCACTACAGAAGTAGATTGCCTAACTTTTCTTCTGAGGAGTGGCCAGTGGGTTTGAACCACCAGCCTTCTGGTTAGCAGTCAAATGCCTTAGGCACTACACCACCAGAGCTCCTTCCAACTATCATAGAAATGAAAAATCGTTTTCTATTGTATTTTGGCTTTAATATATTTTGGGGATATACTTGTTATAACAGTTTACCCTGACTAATATAGCATGAAGAATTGGTGACTCAGTAATAGAATTCTTGCTTTCCATGCAGGAGACTTGGGTTTGATTTTTCAAGTAATGTACCTCACGGGCAGCCACCACCCATTTGTCAGTGGAGGCTTGCATATTGCTCTGATGCTAAACAGGTTTCTCCAGAGCTTCCAGATTAAGATGGACTAGGAAGAAAGATTTACTTCCAAAAACCAGGCAATGAAAACCCTATGGATTATGATGGTTTGATATGCATCCAATCATGACAATGGCACAGGACCAAGTAGTATTTCATTCTGTTGTGCATGAGGTCACCATGAGTCAGAAGCTGACACTATGACAATTACCAACAATAACTACTAATTGTTAGTTGCCACTGAGGAGATTCCAACTCATGGGAACTCCATGTGTTACCGAGTAGAACTTCTCCATGGAGTTTTCTTGTCTATAATCTTAACAAAAGTGGATTTCCAAGTCTTTTGTTCCATGGTTCCTTTGGGCGGGGTCTAACTGCCAACTTGTAGGTTAACAGTCAAGCACAAATCATTTGCACCATATAAGGAAACTTGCTATATTAACAACTATCTGACATGAGAAAGGCATGATTCCTTGTGGCAAGATTCCTCATCAGTCAACTCATTTGAAGGTGCCTTTGGTGTAACACTTCTTATTTTTTGAAAACGATATTCATATGCTCTATTTGGAATTCTCTCCTCTTCTACACCCTTGGGAGACTCCCACTTATTCCTACAGAATTGTCTCAAGGATCACCTCCCTTATGAATTCTCTGAGATTGTATCTTTTCTTCAATGCAGTTAATAATCCCCTCCATTGTACCATACAATTCTATTTTTGCATCTACCATATACTATTACAACTACTTGCTTATATCTGTCTCTCCAACAGATCTAAACAGATTCCATGAATGCAGCAATGACATGGAATTCAATTTTATACCCCTAGCTAGTGACTTGCACATAGTAGAGGTGTAATAAAGGCTTATGGAATGAATGAGAAATGACTCCCATATTTGTTAAAGAGTTGCTGGCTTTATAGTAATCAACAGGTGAAAAGCATCATTCTGAAATTCTGATTTGGAATTTTAAATATTCTTGATACCCATGGTTCCCATTTTGGAGGCAATGATTTCTGACTCAGAACAAAGGTAACCTCAGCTGGTAAGGTTTTAAACAATTGGATATCACTGTGTGTCCAAGGATGTTGCTTGTAAGCTACAATATATACTGGCTTATTGAAAGAAATCCCTGTGATGGGGGGACTTGACAGCATTTGTAACTGAGGGTGTTCTCAGTTCAATTATGACATGCTCAGACCTTTGCTAGGACACATTTCCACCTGGTTTTGGGGAACACACACCTCCCTTGAACTGAGAATCAGTTTTAGTTAAGCAGAGAGTGCAAGGTGGGCTGTGAAAGCTGAATAAACCAACCAGTTGCCATTGAGTCATCTTTGATTCATGGAGACCCAATGTGGGTCAGAGTAGAGCTATGTTTAATAGAGTTTTCAATGGCTGATTTTTTTTTTTTTTTTTTTTTTTTTTTTTTTAGTAGATCACCAGGACTTTCTTCCAACCACCTCTGGGTGGACTTCAACCTCCAACCTTTTGGCTAGTAGCCTAGTGCCTTAACCATTTTCACAACCCAGGAACTGAAAAACCTGGAGGAAGCCTTAATAATCAATGGGTCCAACTCCTTTGCAAAAGAGAGTTTTGATTTGTCTACTTATGATCTCTCTTCTTCTGGGAACTTCCCCATACCCTCATCACGGTTATGGAGGGATCTGCTATGTTATCAGAAGACTGTAACCCTGATCATAGTTAATTGGTAAAAGATGAGCCAATTAGAGTCTTTATTTGGGAACACTGGAACTGAAACTAAGAAGGAAAAATCAATTGTCTTCTTGGTGCTTGACTTCAAGACATAACACTTGGAAATTACCCAAGGCTGTATTTTTTAACCTTATGGATCAGAGAAACAAAAGAAATGAATGAATGAATGAATGAATGAATGAATGAAGCAGGTGTGCAGAGAGTAACCTATTCAAGAGTTGGAGAGAAAGTTTACCTGGAGACTGAGTATGCTTCTGGACCCATTTATTCCTGACTCCAGACATATTCCTCTCACAACTCTAGAGACTTAGCTATATGGCTGACCTTTGAAATAGCCCGAGATCATTACAATACAGTCCACTTTATGTTTAAGCCAATTCTTGTTAGGGTTGTACCATTTGCAATCAAAAGAGTACAATTAAATTTTCAATCAGAGACTGATTTCATTTTTTTTTTTTTTTTGTCTTTAGTTTTCTGGAGTTGGGGTAATCCTAATCCTAGAGAAACTGGGCTGAATGGAGGACCCAGTTCATTTTCCTTCTTCCAACCTTCATTTTTCATCCCATAGCCTGGGCTTCTGAGGAAGAGGAAAAGACCCACAACGTTGTCTACATCCTTTGTGGGATCATCAAGAAACTAGAAAGCCAATCGCAGTAGAACTCTTTATCTCCTGAAGCTGTGAGTCTCAAGCCAAAGAGCAATTATAATTCTCTCCAAAATCAATTAAACAAAGGCCATTTTCATTGTACACAGGATTGAAATGGGAAATTGAGAAATTTCTGAGGTAGAGCCAAATGAATTTTCACAAAAGCTTTGGAGTTTATTCATAACACAAGGGGATTTCTTATTATCTACAGGAAAATAGGTACAGCTCCCCTTAAAATAAAAAGAAATTTATGGACACTGGATTATAGCTATCCCAACTGCCAAAAATTTTGTACTTGTACAGCCCAAATCCTACTTCTAAATCCAAGTACTACATTTTGCTTCTGATATTTGTATTGGAACTATTACCCTATTTTCTCTACTTCCTGCCATGCATAGAGACTGTACAAAAGGAAAGACCAGAATGTTCAAAAGATTCCCAAGAAACCTTTTGCTTTCTGTTAGGCATTCTCAGAAATAATGCAAAAAAAAAAAAAAAAAAAAAAGCAAACTCATTATGGTCTTCCTTAAGGCCAATGCAGATGCGTAAACTGAGATTGATTGAAAAACAAAAATAACTCACTGGTTTAGCCAAGGGAGTCAAGTGAAATCTGAAGGAGTAAAAAAATGGTGTATGAAGGACACTTTTTATGCCCTGCACAACACATTTTCTTCTTGTTTTAGTTGTGGTAGATACTTCCTTGAACTCCCTGGGTAGCTCAAACAGTTAGGTTGGTAACCTAAAAGTTTGAGTTTCAAGTCTACCCAGGCATGCTTGTGAAGAAAGACCTGGATGTCTACTCCAGAAAACTCAGCCACTGAAAACTCTATGGAATACAGTTCAACTCTGATATACATGCAGTCACCATGAATCAGTTAATTTGGTGACAAGAGTTTTTTTTTTTTTTTTTTTTTAAGAAATCTCCTCATATATCTCAGAATCACAATTCTTGGTCCCATTACACACTTCCACTTGCCTTTGTTAGGGTTGTCTGGAGCTGTGGAAACTTGCTCAGCCATGGCTGCCCCCATGTAGGCTGATAGCAATGCCTTCATGAGTAATCCTCAAACAAAGGCTGAGAGGAATTTTAAAATAAAATTTCTAACTTCTAGTGCTTGAAAGGACAATGATGAAATGCATTCTATAGGATTTCCCAGCTGAACTGAGCCTCAGTTGCCCACAGCAGTAACACACTTGATAACACACGTTTTACTTTTCTCCTCTATCACACACTCTCCTGGTTCTTGGGGTCACCTTTCAAATGTTGTTGTTGTTGTTATGTGCCATCGAGTTGGACCAACTCATAGCGACTCCTCCTTGGGTTTCCGAGGCAGTATCACTACGGAAGTAGATTACTCCACCTTTCTTCCAAGGAGTGGCTGGTGGGTTTGAACCACCAGCCTTCTGGTTAACAGTCAAGGGCCTTAGTCACTATTCTACCAGAGTTCCTAATAAACCTGTCCCTAACTAGGTCTCTGCTTTTGTGGAATCCAAACTAAGACAATGCAGAAATCTAGTTCCTTGTTTTCATTACCATAACATCTCAGGCTAAATTCCTGCTCTTTGTAAAATCCTATTGCCTAAATGATACATTTTTAAAGTATTATATGCATGTACTCAGTATTCTTTTATGCCAGAGTCACCAAGTGAAACTACTCTATGCTCAAAAAGCTCTCACAATTCAACTGGCTAAGACTATCTTGCATGAACCTCAGTGTGGGGCATCCCATTGGTAATATCTATAGAAAGAGCTACTTGTTCAGTTACACACACCTTGGTGTCATACCTCTCTGACACATCTATATATTTTTAAGGCTGGGGCCTGAGGTAGGCAAGCCCAGGGCTTGGGGGCTGCTTTTCACTTGTGGACAGATCTATTTTAAGGCCAGGGCCCAACATAGTTGGGCACAGGATTCAGGGGCTGCTTTTGCTTGGTGGTGGCTCTATTTTAAGGATGGGGCCTGAGGTAGGTGGGTGCAGAGAGATTAGGAACAAATAAGGGAGACAAGCTTGTTTATCAGTTTGTCATCCTGTGGTGACTTACATGTTCCTGTGAGACTGGAGGTTATGCCACCAGTGTTGCAAAATGCCAGCAGGGTTGTCCATGGTGGGCAGGTTTCAGCAGAGCCTCCAGACTAAGACAGACTCAGAAGAAAGAAGAGATTATCCACTTCTCAAACAATTGGCAAGTGAAAACGTTATGAATAGCAGTGAAACACTGTCTGATATATTACTGGAAATCTTTAGGAATAGCCATCAAACATTGTGTGATATAGTGTCAGAAGATGAGCCCATCAGGTTGGAAAGCACTCAAAATTTGTCTAAGGAAGAGCTGACTCAAAATAGAGACAACCTTAACAATATGGGTGGAGTAAAGATTTCAGAACTTCCGTTTGCTGATGGGGCACGACTCAAAATGAAAAGAAACAGATTCAAACATCCATTAATAATTGGAACATGGGATGTACGAAGTATGAATCTAGGAAAATTGGAAGTTGTCAAAACGGAAATGGAATGCATGAAGATCGATATCCTAGGCATTAGTGGGCTGAAATGGACCAGTTTTGAGCATTTTGAATCAGACAAACATATGATCTACTATGCCGGGAATGACAAATTGAAGAAGAATGGTGTGGCATTCATCATCACAAAGACTGTTTCAAGATCTTTCCTGAAGTACAATGCTGTCAGTGATAGGATATTATCCATACTCCTACAAGGAAGACCAATGAATTATTCAAATCTATGCACCAACCACCAAAGCCAAAGATGACGAAATTGAAGATTTCTACTAACTTCTGCAGTCTGAAATTGACCAAACATGCAATCAAGATGTGTTGATTATCAATGGTGACTGGGATGCAAAAGTTGGAAACAAAGAAGAGTTACCAGTAGTTGGAAAATATGGCCTTGGTGATAGAAATAATACTGGACACCACATGATAGAATTTTTCAAGACCAATGACTTATTCATTACAAATACCTCTTTTCAACAATATAAGTGATGACTATACATGTGAGCTTCACCAGATGGAATACATAGGAATGAGATTGACTACATCTGTAGCAAGAGGCAATGGAGAAGTTCAGTATCTTCAGCCCAAACAAGGCCATTAGCTGCTTGTGGAACAGACCATCAACTGCTCATATGCATGTTCAACTTGAAGTTGAAGACAACTTGTTTTAATTAAAACAAGTTTAATTAAAACAAGTCCACAAGAGCCAAAATATGACCTTAAAATATCTCTCCTGAATTTAGAGACCATTTAAAGAATAGAGTTGATACATTGAACACCAATGACTGAAAGCCAGAGTATTCGTGGGATGACATCAAGAACATCATCCATGAAGAAAACAAGAGGTCATTTAAAAGATAAGGAAGAAAAGACCAAAATGAATGTTAGAAAAGACTCTGAAACTTACCTGTAAGTGGAGAGTAGCTAAAGCAAATGGAGGGAATGACAAGATAAAAGAGCTGAATGAATAGAAGATTTCAAAGAGCAGCTTGGGCAGACAAAGCCAATTACTATAACGAAATGTGTAAAGACCTGCCCTTTAAAATCTTCTGTTCAGCTCTTTTATTTAATCATTTCCGCCATTCATTTTAGCTGCTCTCCATTAAAGAGCAAGTTTCAGATTCTCTTCTGACATCCATTTTGATCTTTTCTTCTTTTTCTGCCTTTTTAATGACCATTTCCTTTTGTCATTTATGATGTTCTTGATGGCATCCCACAACTTGCCTGGTGTTCGGTCATTGGTGGTAAATGTGTCAAATCTATTCTTCAGGTGGTAGCTAAATTCAGGTGGGATATAATCAAAGTTGTATTTTGGCTCTCATGAACTTGTTTTAATTTTCTTTCCTTTTCTTTTTTTCATACTTTTTTTTTGTGTGTGTGATTTAGGTGAAAATTTACAGAGTAAATTCACTTTCCATACAGTAGTTCACATACACTTTGTCTCATGATATTGACTACAATTTACCCCAATGCAACAACTCCGTCCCACTTCCTCCTGATAGTTACCTCTTCCTTGTGTTCATCCCTCCATGCACTCCTGCCCCCTGAGCTGTCTCCCTGTGCATAAATAGCCCTTCTTTCTCCCATGATTGTTCACTCCAAAGAGTGTATCTGCCTCAGGTAAATGTTCAACTCATATGCCTGCTTTTTGTTTGGCTGGAAGCCACAGGTGTGGGTTCAATTCCAGACCTAAAGGGCAATTAGGGGCCATAGTCTCAGTGGTTTCACCAGGCTCTATCAGACCAGCAAATCTGGTCCCCATTTTTTGCCCCCCAAATGATTTTTAGTTTTGTTCCACATTGTTCTCCCACTCTATCTAGGATCTCCTACATAGCTCTCCCTCCAAGTGGTTGACAGTGGTAGCCAGGCACCATGTAGTTCTTCTGGTCTCATAGTCATATAGGCTGCAGATCGCATGGTGTACCAGTCACTAGGACTAATTGTTTCCATGAATCTTTGGTTTTCTTCATTCTTCTTTGCTCTGGACAAGGAGAGACCCGTCATTGCATCTAGATGGCTGCTTGCAAACTTTTAAGATCCCAGTTGCAACTCGCCAAAGTAGGAGATAGAGCAATATTTTGTGTAGTATGTTATGTCAATTGAGCTTGATGTCCCCTGTGACTATGATCCCAAGCCCACAGGTTCATCTACTCACTCCCTCTGGGTAGCTGGCTGTGACCAAGAAGTGACTACAAGCTTGTCCCTTGTCAGCTCTACTATGTTGTTGTTGTTGTTATGTGCCGTCGAGTCAGACTGACTCATAGTGACCCCTCCTTGGGTTTCTGAGGCAGTATCACTACAGAAATAGATTGCCCCATCTTCCTTCTGAGGAGTGTCTGGTGGGTTTGAACCACCAGGCTTCTGGTTAGCAGTCCAGTGCCTTAGGCACTATGCTACCACAGCTCTACTATGCATCTGGGCATTCTTACAGATCATACAAATATAATTGTATAACCATCGTCTGCCAACCCTATACATGGTCTTGGGTACACTCCCCACAGCATAGACTTACCTAATAGTTCAGCCTGTCCACCCATCTATCCACCCATATACCCATGTTTGCCTTCACTGACAATGCAGTACTGTACATGCAAAAGAGTTCTTTGTTGTTTGCATCTCCCATGTACCTCTCTATGTCTTCCTCTTCCTCAATGCCACCATGTTGATCACTCACATTTGATACATTGCCCTTCTCTTCACCCAAATCAATACTTATCTCTACCTATCTAACAGTATTACCTCTCTCCCCCTCCTACCCTTGGTAACCAACAAATAAAATTTCCTTCCATTTATAAACCTTTCCTTGACTTTTACAATAACTAACTAGTACAATATTTGTCCTTCTATGATTGACATATTTCACTCAGCATAATGTCCTCCAAGTTCATCCATGCTAGGCAGTGTTTAGCTATTTTAATTTTCTTCAACTTCAACTTGAACTTGCATATGAGATATTGATCTGTTTCACAGTTGGTGCCTGACCTTGTTTTGACTGATGTTATGGAGCTTCTCCATTATCTCTTTCCACATCTTTTATATATCTTTTCCAGATGTAGTCTATCTGATTCCTAAGAATTCCGTATGGTGAGGTCCAAGTGTACAGCTGCCATTTATGTTGTTGAAAAATGGTATTCACAATGAATAAGTCATTCATCTGAAAAAATTCTATCATGCAGTCTCCAGAGTCATTTCTATCACCAAGGCTATATTTGCCATCTACCATTGATTCTTCTTTGTTTCCAATTTTAACATCCCAATCATCAGTAATTATCAATATATCTTGATTACATATTTGGTCAATTTCAGGCTACAACATTCGTAAAAATCTTCAGTTTCTTCATACTTGGCTTTAGTCAGGTGCGTAAATTTGAGTGATGGTAGTATTAACAGGTCTTCCTTGTAGGCTTATAGATATTATCCTATCACTGACAGCATTGTACTTCATGATAGATCTTGAAACTCATTTTAATATGAATGTGACACCATTCCTCCTCAATTTGCCTTTCCCTTCATAGAAGACCATTTGATTGTCTGATTCAAAATGGCCAATATCAATCCATTTCAGCCTATCAGTGCCTACAATATTGATCTTTATGTGGTCCGTTTCATTTTTGAGAACTTCCAATTTTCCTAGATTCATATTTCATACATTCCACATTCCAATTATTAATGAATGTTTGAAGCTGTTTCTTTCCATTTTGAGTCCCGCTGCATCAGCAAATGAAGGTCCCAAAAGTTTTACACCATCCACATCATTAAGGTCAACTCTACTTTGAGTTGGTAGCTCTTCTTCAGTCATATTTTGATGTGCTTTCCAATCTGAGGGTCTCATCTTCCAGCACTATAATCAGGCAGTGTTTCATGACCATTCATAAAGTTTTCCAATAATATATCAGATAGTGTTTTACTGATGTTCATAAGGTTTTCAGTGGCTAGTTTGTTTTTCAGAAGTGGATGGCACCATTTTTTTTCTCAGTCTGTATTAGTCTGGAAGCTTCATTGAAACCTGTCCACCATGGGTGACACTGTTGGTTTTTCAAATACTGGTGATGTAGGCTCCAGCCTCACAGCAACAAGCAAACCACCACAGTATGACAAACTGACAGATAAGTGGTTGAATAGACATATAGATATATTTTGCTCTGCAGAAGAAAGGTGAGATAGATAGATAGATAAGTAGGTAGATAGATAGATGGATAGATAGATAATTTGAATTGTCCTTAAAAGGGAGGTATTTATAGTCTCATTTTACAGATGACTACATTGAGGCTTACATGGCAATGAGTGGTGAAGTAGGGATCCAACCCAGATATGCCTGGATCTTTCTCTGTATCTGGAATTTTTGTGTGTCCCTTCATTGAAAGTTCCTCTGCAATCTATTTGGTTTTCAGTTATTTAGACAACTACGGTCATTTGTCATAATAAGTGTTTGCTAGAGAAAAGGAAAGGAGCTCTGGTGGTGTAGTGATTAAAGCATTTGGCCGCTAACCAAAAGGTCAGTGGTTCAAACACCCCAGTGCTCTGCAGAAGAAAGATGAGACAATCTGCTTCCATAAAGATTTACAGCCTTGGAAACCAAGTGGGGGCTGCTATAAGCTGGAATTTACTTGATGGCAGTGAGTTTGGTTTGGTTTGTTTGGAGGGAAAATGAAATATCCAGGCCTTTAAAAGGCTTTTTGATATACCTGATACCTGATACACCTGAGCTGATGCTAATACCAGTATCTTACTGGGACAGATAAATAGAACCTCTGGAAGTTGGTATACTCTATTGTACTTGATAATATGTTCTTTTTAATCGCCATCAGGAATGAGGGTAAAAAACAGTGCACTTTTACATGAGAAGGACAAGAGTACACACTTCCCCTGAGGAAAGATAACTTTCCTACTTTCTGGCATAATATAACCCATATGAACTTTTATTGAAATGATCTGGTGAACAAGAAGTTGAAAGTACTCTTGATGCCCTAATAAAACACATATGTGCTAGAGGATAGGACACAATCCTTAACAAGATTCAGGAGATAGTCCTATCAATGACATCAATGAAGTTTTTAGGGGTTCATAATGAGACATCCTCTCTTAGGTAAACATCAAATTGCTGAACTTCACACTACCTACCTTTCGAAAAGAACACAGCATTTGATGATTCTCCTGGCATTCAGATCCAGCATACATCATGCTTGAGAATACTACTTGTTTATTACATGACTCTGAAGACTGCAAGAGCTCTGGTAGCGTAGTGCCTAAGGCACTTGACTGCTAACCAGAAGGCTTGTGGTTCAAATCCACCAGCCACTCCTCAGAAGGAATGTTGGGCAATCTACTCTCATAGTGATATTGCCTTGGAAACCCATGGAAGGGTCACTGAGTCAGGTCCAACTTGACGGCACATAACAACAACTGAAGACTGCTAGTGAGAATGGGCTTTGGAGTAGGTTCAGACTGCCCAGACCATATAATCCATCAGATTAGATGATGTTGGAGGCATCTGGGATGGACAAGGGTGTTGTGTGAAATTTATAGAAAGTCCCAATAACAGAATTTCATCACCTCTCTTTAGGGTGGTGGAGTAAGGCTAGACCATCTGCAGCAGGTAACTACTTGCCACCTGTTAAACAGCTCCTATTATGTTTATAGTAGTTAGTAGAGACTGAGTATCTGGTCCTAGGACATCAACTGATGATGTAAATTGGAACTAGCCAGGTTAAACTGATATCATCAGATTTACCAGATTATGGATTGGCAGACAAGCACAGTATCATTCAAATGAATAGAGAAGGTATATTTTGGATTGGACTTTAGTAGGTCCAGAGTGCACATAGTTTCGTAAGTGTGTGGTTCATATTGTGATGTCAAGGCTCCTATAACCCTGATACCTCACTCTCAACTCATACCTTTTGCCTCATGATGGTGGCGGGATATTCCTCAGGACTGATGAAGGAAATACATGGGTTTGACTCACTAAAGCCCAGCTTGACAGGTACTAGTTAGAATGAACTGCTGCTACACTACAGCTCTCCCTTAGGGATGTCCCTGAAGGACAGTGATGAAGGAAAGTCTTCCCCATGGGAGAGATGAAAGCAGTGATTGTCTACTTTGTATTGAGGGAGGGGAGACCTGAGATAGGGAAACACAAGAACTCTTTGACAGTTGTGAATGGTTTGGTTGGTTGATCAGGAGTCCAGGGCCAACAAGACCAAAAGCGTGACAAGGGGGAATAGTATGTGAATTGAATTATGGGGGTAGGCAATTTGAGTCTTATCTTAATGTCCCCCAGAAGTGGAACTCTTCTATGGATAACTCTTCCTATGGATATCACCTGACCTCTTTCTAGGCTACACTAGGGCTTATGAAATGGGTTCATGAGTGTATGACCCTCATAGTATGGATGAAGGTTATGTATGTGCTCTCTGAATAAGGTGACTCTAGATCCCTCTACTGCTTAATATCCAACCTGCCACCAGTAAAGGCTGATGTTGCTGCAAGTATGGCACCATCACTCAAGGAACTCAGCCAGCTATTAAATGGCAGATTGATTACATTAAAACGTGAACTGGGAAGCAATTTGTTCTTACTTGACACTACTTTGGATATAAGTTTGTTTTCCTTGCACTCAGTATCTGTGCCAGCAACACTATCTCAGGTTTACTGAAATGAGACCTTTCACAGTATTGCCTCAGACAAAAGGCTATTTTATGGAGAAGGAGATATGACAGTAGAAAAAAGACCATAGGATTCACTGGTACAACCATAAAAAGCTAGTATGATAGAATGATAGAATGGTCTATTAAATACTCAGCTCTATCACCAGCTTAGAGTTGTGCTCTGTGGAATTGGGATGCAGTTAATCAATAAACAACATAGTCTATGCTATGCTTCAATAATTAGAATTAATTGGTAAAGAAACCAAGAGACAGACATATTACTGGCTCATTTTTTTTTTTTTTAATATTTTATTGTGGGAAAATACACATAACAAAAATATGCCATTTTAAAGAAGAATGAAGAAAACCAAAGACACATGGAAATAATTCGCCCAAGTGACTGTTACACCAGGTGATCCTCAGCCTATACAACTATGAGACCAGAAGAATTAGATGGTGTCAGGCTACCACTATCAACCATAGGAGGTGAATCTATGTAGGAGATCCTGGATAGAGTGGGAGAACAATGTGGAACAAAACTCAAAATCTCTATAAAAAAAACAAACAAACAAGGTTTGCTGGTCTGATAGAGCCATGTGGACTCCCTGAGACTATAGTCACTAGCTGCCCTTCATGTCTGGAATTGAACCCACTCCTGTGGCTTCCAGCCAAATAAAAAACAGGCATATGAGCTGAACATTTATATTTGGTAGATACACTCCTTGGATAGATCAATCACGGGAGAATAGAAGGTCTATGTTTTAACAGGGAGACATCTTAGTGGGCAGGAGTGCATGGGAAGGAAGGACACAGGGAAGAGATAACTATGAGGAGGAAGTGGGAGGGGAGTTGTTGCATTGTGGGAAATTTCAGTCAATGTCATGAGACAAAGTGTATGTGAATTTGCTCTGTAAACTTTCACCCAAATCGCAATAAAAATTATGTTGTTGTTGTTGTTAGGTGTCATGCAGTCTTTTCCGACTCATAGCGACTCCATGCACAGCAGAACGAAAAACTGCCTGATGCTGCGGCAGCTCCACAATCCCTGCTATACTTGAGCCCATCATCGCAGCCACTGTGTCAATCCATCTTGTTGAAGGCCTCCCCCTCTTTCATCGACCTTCCACCTTACCAAGCACGACATCCTTCTCCAGGGAATGGTCCCTTCTGACAACGTGACCAAAATAGGTGAGACGAAGTCTGGCCATTCTGCTTCCAAGGAGCATTTCAGGTGCTCTTCCTCCAAGACAGATCTGTTCATTCTTTTAGCAGTCCATGGTACTTTCAGCATTCTTTACCAGCACCACAACTCAAAAGCATCAACTCTTCTTCAGTCCTCCAGCTCTCACATGCCTACGAGGCAATTGGAAATATCATGGCTTGTGTCAGGTGCACCTTAGTCCTCAAAGAGACATCCTTGCTCCTCAGCACTTGAAACAGTTCCCTCAAGGTTGACTTTCCCAGTGCTACACATCATCTAATGTCCTGACTGCTGCTTCCATTGGCATCGATTGTAGAACCAAGCAACGTGAATTCTTTGACAA
>NW_006922086.1:1049226-1049952 GCF_000298275.1 Orycteropus afer afer | reverse complement strand
TTGGTTCTAGATCATATGCCACTTCCTGAAATGGATGAAGATCAACCAGTTCCTTTTGGTACCAGTGATTCTGTGTATTCCTGCCATCTTCTCTTAATGTTTCCTGCATCATTCAATATTTTGCCCATAGAATCTCTCAAAATTGCAACTCGAGGCTTAGATATTTTCTTCAATTCTTTCAGCTTGAGAAATGCTGAGTGTGTTCCTCCCTTTTGGTTTCCAAACTCCAGGTCTTTGCACATTTCATTATAGTAATTGGTTTTGTCTGCTAGAGCTGCTCTTTGAAATCTTCTGTTCAGCTCTTCTATCTTGTCATTTCTTCCATTAGCTTTAGCTTCTCTCCGCTCAAAGACAAGTTTCAGAGACTCTTCTGTTGTCCATTTTGGTCTTCTCTTCCTTTCTCGTCTTTTTAGTGATTTCTTGCTTTCTTCATGGATAATGTTCTTGATATCTTCCCACAATTCTTCTGGTTTTCGGTTGTTGGTGTTCAATGCATCAAATCAATTCTTTAGATGGTCTCTAAATTCAGGAGGAATATAGTCTAGATCATATTTTCAATCCCTTGGACTTGTGTTCATTGTCTTAAACTGCAAGTTGAACTTGCATATGAGCAATTGATGGTCTGTTCCAGAATCAGCTCCTGGCCTTGTTTTGGCTGAAGATATTGAGCTTTTCCACTGCCTCTTGCCACAGATGTAGTCAATCTGATTCCTGTGTGTTCCATCT
>NW_006922086.1:1005022-1047716 GCF_000298275.1 Orycteropus afer afer | reverse complement strand
TTCCTAGATTCATATTTCATACATTCCATGTTCCAATGATTAATGGATGTCTGCAGCTGTTTCTCTTCAATTTGAGTGGTGCCACATCAGCAAATGGAGGTTTCAAAAGCTTTACCTTATCCATAAGAGTAAGGCACTGTTTACTCAGATGATGCAGCTGTTTCCCAGTCCAATTTTGAGAGCTTTCTAACCTAACCGGACTATTCATAAAGTTGTGCGGTAATGTATCAAACAGTGTTTCTTTGCTGTTCATAAGATTTTCCCTGGCCAATTCTTTGAGAAGTGAACTGCCTCCTCCTTCTTCCTAGTCTGTCTCAGTCTGTACTCTGGGATGATACCTGTGCACCATGTGCATCCATTGGGTTAGAAACACCAGTGGCTCAGCCTCAAAACTCACATCAATACTTCACCACGGTAAGACAAATCGACAGACAAGTTTGTCTCCTTGTTGGAAACCTCTTGTACCACCCTTACCTGGGTGCTTGCTGCTGACTCCTCCTCTGTCCAGATTCCTAGGCCTTTTAATCTCCTTTCTCCCATTCTCCCGCCCTGCTGCTTTGGGTGTGCCTGAGTTCCCTCTCCTCACCTGGATCCCTGTGGATGACTGCTCCTCTCTCTGGGTTCTTGGCTTTTAATCCCCTTTTTCCTGCTCTCCCACCCTGCTGCTTTGGATGCACTTGAGTTTCTCTCCTCACCTGGATCCCTGCAGCTGACTGCTTCTCTGTCAGGGTTCCTGGCTTTTAATCCCCTTTTTCCTGCTTTCCCTCACTTCTGCTTTGGGCTTGCCTGAGTTCCTCTCCTCACCTGGATAATTTTACATTCCCACAAGCAATGGATGAGATCTTCAATTTCTTCACATCCTACAAATATTTCTTATTTTCAATTTTTCTGATAATGACCATTCTACAAGGTATGATGACACAAACTTGTTTGCTGAAATTAAAAAAGATTGAAAGCACTTACTGATGAAGACCAGAGACTACAGTCGTCAGTATGGATTACATCTCAACATAAAGAAAACCTCATGAAAAAAAAAAAAAAAATTCTCACAACTGGACCAATAAGCAACATCATCATAAATGGAGAAAATATGACAGTTGTCAAGGATTTCATTTTAGTTGGATTTACAATCAACTCCCATGGATTTCCATTTCTCTAATGAGTAAAGATGTTAGACATTTTTTCATGTGTTTATTGACCATCTATGCATTTTTTTTCTTCTTTGAAAATGTCTATTGAAGTCCTTTCTCATTTTCAAAATTGGGTGGCTGCTTGTCTTTTTGTTGTTGAACTATGAGAGTATATATGTGTGTGTGTGTGTGTGTGTGTGTATACTCACAACTAGAGAAACTACTTGTTTGGGATGAGGGCCCATGCAAAAGGGCAGGCTTGTGAGGTGGCAGGTGGCCCCCTACTTGATTGAGTCTAGGTAGGAACTGGATAATTGACTGTGCATGCCCAGAAGTGCACTGGGCCCATGCCAGTGAATTGTGACCTGGAGGGTGCTTTCTCTGCTCTCCCCTCTCCACCTTTCCAATGACCAGTGATAAGCACCTTTCTCAACCCCATGAACCCAGTGGCTAGGGACATGCCCCTGACTGGCCTGCACCTGGCTAGTTCCTCAGGTCATCTCTTTCTACCAGCAGTTTTCACCACATCACACCCCAAACAGACAGAGCCAGCATCCATGGCTTTGCTTGTCTGTGCCTGTGTCATTGACAGGTCTTGCTTTGTGCTGGAGGTGTAGGCATACACCAGGCTCCTGCTCCCTCAGAGGTCATGTGCTCCCATAGGTCATAACACAGTGACCTGCTGCCACTTCTGCTAGCTGACTATAGTATCTCCAGTCTGCCTCCTTTTTTTTCCCCTACTTTTTTTTTTCAACTTTTTCTTAATTTAATTTTTTTAATTTATCCCCCTTCCACTTCTTCTTCTTTTATTTTTACTCATCTCTCTTCTCATCCACCTCCTCCTCTTTTTTATTCCTGCCCAATCCAGAAGTTTGGCAGTTCAAATCCACCAGCAGGAAGACATTAATTCCCCACTAGTCAGCCATACCTTTATACCTACAACCTACCACCTACTACCTCAACCAATAGGAGAGTACCATCACCAGCTCCTGCATCACTGGATTGACACTAAATAGTGAACAACACCTGCTCATCTCCCACATAACTCCTCTTCACAAGCAACAAACAGAGACTCATGATGACATTTCCACCAGTTACTCCACCCCCCTGGAGAGAAGTGGGGTGTGCCCCAGTGATGTCAAATTAGCAACCAAAGAAGCATACCTACTTCTTCTACCTGGATATATCAAAAGAAAGCAAAACAAAAAGGCAGGGTAAAATAAACAAATACATAATCAACAAATAAAAACAAGTCTTAAGGTGTCTCAGATAACAGACAACTTCAATTCAAACCAAGAAACAGGACAAGATAGTGCAAGCAAGTGACCAAAAGAAAGAACTAGGAAACCTTCCTGAGGAAAAATAGGACATGGAAATACCTGATAAGGAATTCAAAAGATACATGTATATATAGGACTTTCTAAGAGCTCAAGGAAACCATATACAAAATCAAGGAAAATCAAGGAAAACAATATAAGAGCAAAATGGCAAAAGAAATAGACAAGAAAATTAGAAATCATACAAAAACAGCTATTAGAAATCCGTAAAAAAAAGACACTAAAATTACAAAAATAGATAACACGTTGGAAGGACAAAAAAGTAGAATTGAATCAACTGAAGAATGGGTCAGCCAACTAGAAGAAAAACTCCTTGACATCAATTTGTAGAAGGAGAAACTAGAAAAAAAATGTATGAAGAAAAGTACAGAAAGACTAAGAATTATGTGTGATAATATCAAGAGGAATTTGTGGTCAGCATTTCAGAACAGAAGGAGGAAAAATAAACAAATAAAAAACACAAAAAAATTTTTGAAGATTTGCTACTAGAAAACTTCTCTGATATCAAGAAAGACAAAAAGATATCCATACAAGAAGCTGTGAAAACCACATACAGGATAGACCCCAAAAGAAAGTCACCAAGATATATCATAATTGAACTTTTCAAAACCAAAAATAAAGAATCTTGATAGCAGCTCAGCAAAAATGAAATGTTAACCTACTATGAGCAACATAAAACTAAGCTTCGATTTTGCAGCAACAAAAACCATGTAGGGAAGAAAACAATGAGATGACATACATAAAACCTCAAAAGAAAATAATTGCCAAGCAAGAACTATATATCGAGCAAAACTGTCCCTCAACTACAATGGCAAAATTAGGACATTTACAGACACAGAGAAATTAAAGGAGTTTGTAAAAACCAAATCAGCCTTATAAGAAATGGTAAAAGGAGTCCTTTGGACAGAAAACCAACAATGGAAGACAACAACCTAAGATTAAGGTACATGACAACATCATCTGGATACCAACCCAGAAAAAGAATTTTCAAAATTGACATAAACTTGCAAGACTGAAAATAGAGAAGCAGAGGCATCAATGTGTAAATGACAAGAACTACAAGGCAAAAAGAGAATAAATCATATAATTACAGAACTTTCAAATGAAAAGGAAGTCAGGATGATATTAAGATAGAACAGACTACATCAGACTTAGCAAGATGAAAATTTATTACAGAGTAACCACAAAGAAAATTAATAAGTCAACTAACCAAAATAAGAAAGAAGAAAATCATAAGGACTTAGTAAACACAAAATCAATAACAATGAAGAAAATGAAAAGAAAATCTAATAACAGTATGAACTCAGCACAGAGATATATTTGGAACAAAGAAACTATCAACACCACAATAAAAAACAGAATAGAATGACAGCAGTAAATTTATTCCTGTCATTAATTACACTGATTGTGAATGGATTAAATATAAGAGTACAAAAATGAGTAAGAAAACAGAATGCAGCAAGATGATACCTACATATTTGGAAGCAATCAGCCCTAGGACATGATGGACTTCAAGACCAGAAGAACTAGATGGTGCTTGGCTACCAGTGCCAATCACTCCAGAAAGGATCAAATCTGGAGATCCTGGATAGAGTGGGAGGATAAATGTAGGACAAAACCCCAAAACACAATAATGACCAGAATTACTGGTCAGATGGAGTCTGGTGGGACCCCCAACACCATGGCCCTGGGATACACTTTGTACCTGGAATAAAACTTACTCCTAGGGGTTGGCTCTCAGCCCAACAGTAAATAAGACATACACGCGGTATACTCAACCCAGGATGATTCACCCACATACTCTATGGAGATACATCCCTTGGAGCAATTGACCACAGGGCACTAGAGGGGCAACATTCCCATGGAGGAAATACAGGCTACACAGGAGAGCATAACTATGAGGGCATGGGGGTGGGGTTACTAGGGAGGAGAGTGGGTTAGGGTTGAGGATGGTAATTGGGAAGTGAAACCTAATGTACATGAAATGTTGAATATAAAACAAACTCTGCTCTGTAAACATGCACCTAAAGGCCAATTTAAAAAAAAAAAAAAAAAAAAAAAGATGATGCCTTCACGAGATTCACCTTAGACACAAAGATAAATATAAATTTAAAAATCAAAGGATGGAAACAAGTATGTGAAACTAATGAAAACCAAAAAACAGCAGCAGTGGCATATTAATTTCTTATAAAATAGACTTCAAGGAAAAAACTAGCATCAGAGACAAGGAGGGGCATTATATAATGATAAAAAGGTCAAACCAACAAGAAGATATAACCATAATAAATATCTATGCACCCAATGAAAGAGTCCCAAAATACATAAAGGAAATATTAAGAGAACTGAAAAGAGAAACAGACAACTCCACAATAATAGTAGAAAATTTTAACACACCACTTTTGATGAAGAGCAGAACAAGTGGAAAGAAACTCAGTGATATAGAGGTTCTCAACAATATAATCAACGAACATGATTTCACAGACATTATACCAAATACTCTACCCAACAAAAACACAATACACACTTTTTCCAGTGCTCAGAATTGAGCTAATGTCCTAGAATTGACCATATGTTTGGCCACAAAGCAAGCCTCAATAAAATAAAAAATATGGAAATACTACAAAACATCTTCTTAGATCACAAGGCTTTAATTAGAAACCAATAATAGGAAGAACAGGGGGAAAAAGTCAAATACATGCAAAGTGAATAACACTGTTCAAAAACTACTGGGTAACAGAAGAAATAAAATGTGAAAAAAAGAATTTTTTTTAAAGCAAACAAGAATGAGAACATTACCAAAACCTCTAGCACACGGGAAAGCAGCATTCAAAGGTCAATTTACAGTAATACATGTACACATTAAAAAGGAAAGAACCAAAATCAGTGCTGTTCTGGTTACCTAACACTGCTCTAACAAGATACCACTGGGATGGCTTTAACAAACAGGAGTTTATTCTTACAAATTTTGGAGGCTAGAAGTCCTAGTTCCAAGTGCCAGGCTCTAGGGACTGGGTGAAAGCCCCTCAATGTTGGGCTTCAGCTCTGCCTCCTGCTCCTGGCCCACTGAAGCTGAAGGCATCTCTTCACTCAGGCAGTTACTGGCTGCTGAGGTTAACAAGCCCAAGGTTGACAAACAACATGACACAGTCCCGATGTTACCAAACTACACGGCAGCCTATTGATTCAAGTCCATTGAAAGTCCCAAGATTAGCAGAGTATGGCAGGCTACAGAACAATGAATTGGCTACCAGCAGGGTTCAAGGGTGCCATAAGCTAGAGACTATTCCCAAACTTGCTTCTTATATATGGGAAGCAGACCACATCCCTAAAGCAGCTACTCAACTGCTTGTGGTAGATCCCTCCATGGAGTTGATTGCCAGTCTCATCATGAAGAATAACTACCACCAGCTGCCCAGCCACTCAACAGGGCCCAGACAAGTTGACATACAACCTTAACTACCACAAATGCCATAACCCAACAATTAGAAAAAGAGTAACAGAAGTCTCCAGTCTCCAGAAGAAATGAAATAATAATGATTAAAGCAAAATAAGTAAAACAAGAGAAAGAATCAACAAGACTAGAAGTTGGTTCTTCAAAAATATTAACAAAATTCACAAACCACTGGCAAATTTAACTAAGGAAAAGAGAGAATGCAAATAACATGAATAAGAAATGATATAGGTGACATCACAACAGACCCAATCAAAATAAAAAAAAGGAAATAACAAAATAGTATAAAGAACTGTACTCTTGTTGTTGTTATGTGCCGTCGAGTCGGCCCCAACTCATAGCGACCCCTCCTTGGGTTTCCGAGGCAGTATCACTACAGAAGTAGGATTGCCCAAACTTCCTTCCGAGGAGTGGCTGGTGGGTTTGAACTGTACTCTAACAAGTATGAAAACCTAGAATAAATGGACAAATTTCTAGAAACACATGACCTACCTAAATTAAACAATGCCTAGCAAGACGGCTTCACTGGCGGTTTATTCCAAACATTCAGAGAAGAGCTGACTCCAATTCTATTAAAACTATTCCAGAACATAGAAAAGGATGCCATATTCCCAAATTCATTTTATGAAGCAAGCATAATCCTTACAACAAAGCCAGGCAAAGACACCACCAAGAAAGGAAAACTGCACACCAATATCCCTCATGAGCATAGACAAAAACTCTTCAACGAAATGCTAGCCAATAGAATAAAACACTGTATCAAATAATAATAATAATAATACATCACAACCAAATGGGATTTATACACATTATCCAAGGATAGGTCAACATTAGAAAAACAATCAATGTAATCCACTGCATTGATAAAACAAAGGAAAAGAACCACATGATCATATCAATACATGCAGAAAATGCATTTGATAAAATGTATCACCCATTCCTGACAAAAACTCACAGCAAAATATTATTCAGTCAGCAGCCAACATTATTCTCAACAGAGAGAGACTGAAAAATTTCTTCTTGTGAACAGGAACCAGACAGCAAGGCCCTCTATCATCACTCCAATTCAACACTGTATTGGAAGTCTGATGTAAAATTATTCCTGTTTGCAGATGATATGATCCTACACATAGAAAATCCCAGAGACTCAGCAAGAGAACTACTGTGACTAGTTGAAAGATTCAGCAAAGTGTCACGGTACAAGACCAACATACAAAATATCAATCAATTCCTCTACATCAACTAAGAGATCTCTGAAAAGGAAATAAGGAAAAGAATACCATTTACATACAATAATTACCAAAAAGACAAAATACTTAAGAATAAATCTAAACAGAGACACAAAAGACTTATGCAAAGAAAACTATAAAACACTAATACCAGAAACTAAAGTAGACTTATACAAAAGGAATTACATATCATGGTCATAGATATGAAAACTGAACATTGTGAAAAATGTCAGTACTACCCAAAGCAATCTATAGATATAATGCATTCCCCAAACAGATTTAATCAGCATTCTTTAAAGAGGTATAAAATCAAATCACTAATTTTATGTGGAAAGGAAATGATACCTCAGATAAGCAAAGAACTACTGAAGAAGAAAAACAAAGTCACACTTCCCAATCTCAAAACCTATTATACAGCCACAGTAGTCAAAAGCCTGGTATAGATACAATGACATACACATAAATCAATTGAACAGAATTGACAACCCAGAAGTGTGCATCAATTTATGGACAGCTGATTTTTGGAGGACATTATACTGAGTGAAATAAGTCAATCTTGACAAATATGGTATGAGTCCATTATTAGAAAAAGTCAAGGAAAGTTTACATACAGAAAGAAAATTTCTCTGATGGTTACCAGGGATGAGAGGGCAGAGGAGGAGAAATTACTGACTAGGTTAGAGGCATGTATTAATTTGGGTGAAGGGAAATGTAATATATGAAAAGTAGGTGATAGCACAGTATCAGTAAGGAAAATGAAGAAATTGAGAGGTGCGCAAGTTACAGACATTAAGATAAATACTATGACATAAAAAATCCTGCATTGTCAGCAATAACAAACATTAATCTACAAATAGATATATAGGTAGACAGGCAATATGTTCACTTATGGGTGGGAAAACAGAACTATATTCATGACCATATATAGGGTGTTGTTGTTGTTGTTATTTGCCGTCGAGTCGGCCCCAACTCATAGTGACCCCTCCTTGGGTTTCTGAGGCAGTATCACTACGGAAGTAGGATTGCCCAACCTTCCTTCCAAGGAGTGGCTGGTGGGTTTGAACCGCCAGCCTTCTGGTTAGCAGTCAAGTGCCTTAGGCACTATGCTACCAGAGCTCCCATATATATAGGTTAGGCAGATGATATGTCTACATGTGTATCTGTATGGGCTGTAAAAATACCCATGAATATAGTGGAGCTAACAGGGTGCAAAGTTATGGAAACTTCTTAGCCATAAAAAAATACCTTGAGGGAATGAGTTACTGGGATTGTAGGCTCATGACTGTAATCATGGGGGACATCAAGGTCCATTGGCACAACATACTCCACAAAGACAGTGCTCTACATCCTATTTTGCTGAGTAGCAGCTGAAGTATTAAAAGCTTGTGAGTGGCTATCTAAGGTACAGCTATTGGTCTCTACCAGTCCAGAAAAGAAGAGTGAAGAAAATCAGGGACACCTGGAAACAATTAGTCCAAGGAATGAGTGGACTACATGAACTGGAGCCTCCACAATCCTGAAGCCAGTTGAACTAGGTGGTATCTGACTACAATGCCAACCACTCTGAAAATGATTATAATAGAAGAGTTAGATATAGTGGGAGAAAAATGTGGGACAACACTCAAAATCATAAAAAAAAAAGGCCAGGCTTGCTAGTCATATGGAGAATGGTGGAACACCTGAGCCTATGGCCCTCAGACAACCTTCAAGCCTGGAACTTCACTCACCTCCATGGCTCAACTTTCAGACAAACAACATACAGGCCTATGAGGCATAGAAGCCAAAAAAATAACCCATAACATCAGGGAGGAATGCACTCCTTAAAACAACCAACAATAAGAGATCAAAAGGGCATCATTTGCCTAGGGATAAAGCACAGAAGCCAAAAATGGATGAGAAAGGGCAAAGAGAAATGGTAACCATAGGGAGGAAATGGGAAGAGTGCTGTTACATTGTGGGGATTTTAATAAATGTTGCAAAACAAAATATTTATGAACTGTTGAATGGAAAACCAATTTGCTGTAAATTTTCACTCCAATCACAATAAAAAAGCTAAAAAAAATCAATTTGCCATAGATGGGTTTATTTCTGGACTCTCAGTTCTATTCCATTGGTCTGTATATCTATTGATATAAACCAAAACCAAACCAAACTCACTGCTGTCGAATCAGATCTGACTCATAGGAACCCCTCCTTGGATTTCCAAGGCAGTATAACTACAGAAGTAGATTGCCCAACCTTTCTTCTGAGGTATGGGTGGTGGGTTTGAACTGCCAGCCTTCTGGATAGCAGTCAGATGCCTTAGGCACTAAAACAACACCAAAAACCAAACTCACTTCCATCATCGATTCTGACTCACAGTGACCCCCACTGGGTTCAAGGCTACAAATCTTTACCAAAGCAGACTATTTCATCTTTCTTCCATGAAGTAGCTGAAGGGTTTGAGCCACAGACCTTTCAGTTAGCAGCCAAATGCCTTAACCACTACACCACCAGTGCTCCTTAGTAATATAGAAGTACCACATTATTATTATTGTTATTACTGTAGCTTTATAGTATGTTTTGAGATCAGAAAATGTGAGTCTTCATACTTTGGTCTTCTTTGTCAAGATCGTGTGGACTATATAGGACTCCTTGCAATTTTGTATGAATTTGAGGGTCAGCTTTTCCATTTTGGTTGGAATTTTGATAGAGAATGTATTGAATCTATAGATTGTTTTTGGCAGTATTGATATCTTAAAAGTATTTCTCTTCCAAATTATAAGCATGAGATGTTTTTCCATTTACTTAGGTCTTGTAAATGTTATTTTAGCACTGTTTTATGGGTTTTAATGTACATTTTCCCACCTCTTCTGTTAAATTTATTCTTAAATATTTTATTCTTTTAGATGCTACTGTAAGTGGAATTCTTAATTTCCATTTTATCTTGTTTATTGTATAGAAACACAATTGATTTTTTTTTTGTGCATGTTAGTCTTATACCTTGTGCCTTTGCTCAATTTGTTAGCTGTAGTTGCTTTCTAGTAGATTAAGAGTTGGTGTTATACTGAAGTGTCTCTTGGTGCTTTCCTGCCCAGAGAAAACTGTAACTGTATCAGTCCATCAAGGGTAAAGTGGCTATAGAGTCGGATCCTTCAAGGATGAAGGTCTAGGTCACCTCACCAGGTGTTTTTGTTAACTAATACTACTCTAACAGAAAATCCACAGCTGGATGTCTTGAACAAACAGGGATTTATTCCCTTATAGTTTAGGAGGCTAAAAGTCCAAGTTCAAAGTGCCAGCTCTAGGGGCTGGACGAAGGCTCCTTGACCTTGTACTTCAGCTTTACCTTTTGCTCCCAGCCCACTGAAGCTGGAGGCTTCTCTTTATTCAGACAGCTGCTGGCTGCTGAGGCTGACAAACCCAAGGTTGACAAGTGAAATGGCATAATCTCAAGATTATCAAGCAACATAACAGGTCACTAGTTGAACAGTCCCAAGATTAGCAGACCACTAATGACTTGGCCAGATGCAGGATCCAGATGTGCCAAGAAGCCCAGAGACCTTTCTCAAAGTGTCTTCTATACTGGAAGAAGACCACATTCCTAAAGCAGCTACTCAGCTGCTCACAGTGGATTCCACCATAGAGTTGATTACCAGTCTCATCATGGAGAATAACTATATCCAACTGCCTAGCCACTCAAAACCAGGCCCAGCTAAGTTGACACACAACCTTACCTACCATAGCCGGTAAACAAGCTAGACCTTCCAATGTACTGTTTGAGGGTTAGGGAAATCAAGAATGAGTAGTAAAGGAGGGAGATGGTGAATATCAATTAAAACCACAGGATTCATTATTTGTTCCACTGTTGTTAGTTGCTATCAAGTTGATTCTGACTTAAAAACCAAACTCATTGCCATTGAGTTGATTCTGACTCACAGCAACTCCCCTTGGGTTTCTGAGGTGGTAAATCTTCATAGAAGAAGATTGCCTGGTCTTCCTTCCACAGAGTGGCTGGTGGGTGTGAACCATCAACCTTCTGGTTAGCAGTTAGCTTCTGGTTAGCCTTAGGCACTGTATCACCAGAACTCCTTATAGTTACCTCATATATGCAGAGTAGAACTACTCCACAAAGTTTCCAAGGCTATGATGTTTCAGAAGTAAATCACCAGACCTCTCTTCAGAGATTTTATGGGGTAGGTTGGGATTGCTCATATCTCGGACAGCAGTTGAGTACTTTACCATTTTTATCACTTGTTCTACTAATCCTCCTGTACTAAGTCTTTTTTTAAAACATATCAACCAGTAACCACCTTGAAGGTTCTGTGATGGATTAGACTTAATGGAAAGCATTAGCTTATTTAAGTGGTAAAGCCATGGACTATATTGGTCACTTTTTGTGTCCTGTCGATCTCTCTCTCTCTCTGTGGTAGTTATGTTTATGTGTCAACTTGGCTGGGCCTGGTTGAATGGCTGGGCAGCTGGTGGTAGTTATTTCTCATGATGAGACTGGCAATCAACTCCATGGTGGGATCTATCATAAGCAGCTGAGTAGCTGCCTTTGGGATGTGGTCTGCTTCCTGTACATAAAGAGAAGCCTTTGGAATGGTCTCTGGCCTATGGCATGCTAGGACCCTGCATATAGCTGTGTCGTTGCTCAGCAGCCTGCTATTCTCTGCTGACCTTGGGAAATACAGTGGACCTGCTGTTAATGGCCTGCTGTGTGGTTTGGTAACATCGGGACTGTGTCTTTTTACTTGTCAACCTTGGGGATTCTCAGCCTCAGCAGCCAGCAGATGTCTGAGTGAAGAAATGCCTCTAGCTCCTGTGGGCCAGGAGCAGGAGGCAGAGCTGGACCCCAAGGTTGAGGGGCTTTCACCCAGATCCTAGAGCTTGGCACTTGGAACTTGGACTTCAAGCCTCCAAATTGTAAGAATAAACTCCTGTTTGTTAAGGCCATCCCATTTGTGGTGCATTCCTGTCAGAGTGGCACTAGGTAACCAGAACTCTCTCTCTCTCTCAACTATCTATCTATCTATCTATCTATCTATCTATCTATCTATCTATCTGGCTACTGTTTATTCCAATGCATGATGTCACAACCAGCTTCATGCAGGAGTAATCTCAAAGTACCATGACTCAGTTGTACCATTTATCTCTTATTTTCTGCTTGGAGCACAGCTACCTGTGGGACTCTGACTGGCCCTCACACATAAGCAAACCTGGAAGTGCTGAGATGTTATCACCTCATAGGGAAAGCTTGACCAGTGGGGGATGAGACCTTGTGGACTTCTATCTGTTCCTTGGGTGGAAAATGCTGAGGTGCTTTCAAAAGAAGTATCAGCAGATCTATTTGGAAAGACACCTGTTTCCCACAACATTAACCTACTTTTAATGCATGCCTACAACAGTTTTCACCATTTTATTGTTCCCAGCCTCTAATCCACTCTGGAAGCTAAAATAAACTACCTGCACCAAGCCCTTGTTTCAGTTTCTGCTTTCTGGGAGATGCCAGGTCAAGAAAGAAGAGCACTTTTCTATCTTTTTTTATTCTTTTTTTTCCCCCCTTTTAACTTTTTATTGTGATTTGGGTCAAAGTTTACAGAGCAGATTGGTGTGCCATTCAAAATCCATACACACTTTGTTTTGTGACATTGATTGCAGTTCTTACAATTTAATACCACTCTTCTAATTTCTTCCCTGTTTACAGTTCCCATTCTTCTTTCTTTCCCATCCCTTCCTGGCTTCTAAGATTTATCCTTGGGAAAAATGCAACTGTTTTTATTTTGTTTAGATGATTGTTCTAAGGAGTGTTTATTTCCTTGGTGTTACTGTTTACATTATAAGTCTATCATGTGTCTGAAAGTTGAACTACAGGGGTGATTTCAGTTCCAGGCCTTAAGTGTATCTAACGGCCATAATCTCTGTCAGATTAGTAAACCTGCTCTCTCTTTTTTTTTTTTTTTTTATGATTTTGAGTTTTGTTCCACATTTCTCTCACTTTATCTGGGACCTCCTATTGTGATCCCTTTCAGAGCAGTCAGCAGTGGTAACTGGCATAATCTAGTTCTGCTCTCAAGGTCTTGGATGCTAGGGTACACATCCCTAATCCTTTAATCCTTCAAATGAATTGTGTTGTTGCATCTTTGATTTTGTTCACTCTTCTTTGCTTCAGAAGAGAAGAGACCAATAACTGCACCTTAGATGTCTGCTCAGAAGCTCTTAAGATCCCAGTAACTATTCCTCAAAATAGGGTGTAGAACACTGTCATTGTAAACCTTATTCCAATTGACCTTGTTGTCTCCCAAGAGCATGGTTCTGAGACCCAGTCTCAGCAACCCATTCCCTCAGGGTATAAAGTTAT
Source organism: Orycteropus afer afer (assembly GCF_000298275.1). Lineage (NCBI taxonomy): Eukaryota > Metazoa > Chordata > Mammalia > Tubulidentata > Orycteropodidae > Orycteropus > Orycteropus afer. The sequence goes on along the minus strand of NW_006922086.1, from coordinate 1,034,226 downwards.
TGCTAAGATATTTTCATGACTTTGCCCAATATGAACTATACTTATGGATAAATTTGCAGCATATGTAAATACATACATAGAAATCACTCTGTCAAACCACGTATATGTGGTAAGGCGAGGGACCCAGGCTCCACCCCCCAAGTAGGAGGAGAGCAGAAGGAAAGGAAAGGAAAGGAAAAGAAAGGAAAGGAAAGCCACGGGGACCAGGACAGAGTGAGCAAGCAGAAGGGGTCCAGGCAAGGGGAGGGTGAAGAGGTTTTGAACAGCTAAGGGAGACAAACTTGTCTGTCGGTTTGTTGTACTGTGGTGGCATGTTACTGTGAGACTTGAGGCTGTGCCACCTGTGTTTCAAACACCAGCAGAGTTGTACATGGTGCACAGGTTTCAGTCAGGCTTCCAGACTGAGGCAGACTATGAAGTAGGAAGAGGCCATCCACTTCTCAAAGAATTGGCCAGGGAAAACCTTATGAATAGCAGAGAAACACTGTCTATTACATTACTAGGCAATATATGAATATCCTGGAAGACTGTCTGATACAGTGCCAGAAGACAGGCAACTTGGGTAGGAAGGCTCTCAAAATACCACTGGGAAAGAGCTGCATCATCAGAATAGAACCAACCTTACTGATATAGATAAAATAAAGCTTTTGGGACCTCCATTTGCTGATGTGACATGACTCGAATTGAGGAGAAACAACTACAAACATCCATTAATAATCAGAACATGGAATGTATGAAGTATGAATCTAGGAAAATTGGAGGTTGTAAAAAATATAATGGAATGCATAAAGATTGATATCCTAGGCATTAATGAAGTGAAATGGACCAGTTTTAGACATTTTGAATCAGACAACCATATGATCTACTATGCCGGGAATAACACTTTGAAGAAGAATCGTGTGGCATTCATCATCACAAAGAATATTTCAAGATCTGTTCTGAAGTACAATGCTGTCAGTGATAGTATAATATCCTTATGCCTACAAGGAAGACCAGTTAACACAACTATTATTCAAATTTATGCACCAACCACCAAAGCCAAAGATAAGGAAACTGAAGATTTTTATCAACTTCTGCAGCCTGAAATTGACTGAACATGTGATCAAGATGTGTTAATTATCACTGGTGACTGGAATGCAAAAGTTGAAAACAAAGAAGACTAACTGATTATTGGGAAATTTGGCCTTGGTGACAGAAATAATGCTTTAGATTGCATGATAAAATTTTGCAAGACCAACAACTTATTCATTGCAAATACCTTATCTCAACAACACAAACAGTGGCTATACAAGTGAACTTTGTCAGATGGAATACACGGGAATCAGAATGACTACATCTATGGCAAGAGGCAATGGAAAAGCTCAATATCTTCAGCCAAAAAAGGCCAGAAGCTGATTGTGGAACAGATCATTAACTAGCTCATATGGAAGTTCAACTTGAAGTTGAAGACAATTAAAACAAGTACACGAGAGCCAAATATGACCTGGAATATATACCTCCTGAATTTAGAGACCATCTAAAGAATGGATTTGATGCATTGAACACCAATGACCAAAAACCAAAACTGTGGGATGACACCAAGAACAGCATCCTTGAAGAAAGCAAAAGTTCATTAAAAAGACAAGAAAAAAGAAAAGACCAAAATGGTTGTCAGAATAGACTCTGAAGCTTGCCCTTTACTGGAGAGTAGCTAAAGCAAATGACAAGATAAAAGAGCTGAACAGAGGATTTCAAATATCAGCTTGAGCAGATAAAGCCAATTACTATAATGAAATGTGAAAAGACCTGGAGTTAGAAAACCAAAAGTGAAGAACATATTTGGCATTTCTCAAGCTAAAAGAACTGAGGAAAAAATTAAGCCTGGAGCTGCAATACTGAAAGATTCTATGGGGAAAATATTGAATGATGGAGGAAACATCACAAGAAGATGGAAGGAATACAGAGTCACTGTACCAAAAAGAACTGGTAGATCTTCATCCGTTTCAGGAGGTAGCATATGATCAAGAACCAATGATATTGAAGGAAGAAGTTGAAGCTGCGCTGAAGAAATTCCCAAAGAACAAGGCTCTAGGAATTGACGGAATACCCATTGAGATCTTTCAACAAATGGATACCCAACTGGAGGCACTCACTCAGTTATTCCTTGAAATTTGGAAGACAGCTACCTGGCCAATTGACTGGAAGAGATTCATATTTGTACCCATTCCAAAGAAAGAATGTGTACATTATCGAAAAATATCATTAATATCACACACAAGTGAAATCTTACTGAAGATAATTCACAAAACAGTTGCAGCAGTATATTGGCAGAGAACTTCCAGAAGTGCAAGCTGGATTCAGAAGAGGATGTGGAACAGAGATATAATTGCAGATGTCAGATGGATCTTGGCTCAAAGTAAATAATACCAGAAAGATATTTACTTGTGTTTTATTGATTATGCAAAAGCATTTGATTGTGTGGATAATAACAAATTATGGATAACATGGAGAAGAATGGGAATTCCAGAATACTTAATTGTACCCATGAGGAACCTCTCTATAGATGAGGAGGATGTCATTCAAACAGAACAAGGGGACACTGCATGGCTAAAAATCAAGGAGGGAGTGCATCAAGGTTGTATCCTTTCTCCATACTTATTCAATCTATATGCTGAGCAAATAATCCAAGAAGCTGAACTATATGGAGTAGAATGTGGCATCAAGATTGGAGGAAGAATTAGTAACAACCTGCGATACGCTGATGACACAACTTTGCTTGCTGAAAGTGAGGATGACTTGAAGCACTTACTGATGAAGGTTGAAGAAAACAGTCTGCAGTATGGATTACATCTCAATATAAAGAAAACAAAAATCCTCACAACTGGACCTATAAACAGCATCACAATAAGTGGAGAAAATCTTGAAGTTGTCAAAGACTTCACATTGCTTGGTTCTATAATCGACACCAATGGAAGCAGCAGTCAGGACATCAGACAACGTATAGCACTGGGCAAGTCTGCTACAAAAAAAACCTCTTTCAAGTACTGAAGAGCCAAGAGGTCTTCTTGAGGACTAAGCCATGGTATTTTCAATTTCCTCATATGCATGTGAGAGCTGGACAATGAATAAAGAAAATTGAAGAAGGAAGAATTGATGCTTTTGAGTTGTGGTGCTGGCAAAAAATGCTGAGACTACCATGGACTGCTAAAAGAACTAACAAATCTGTCCTGGAGGATGTGCAGCTGGAATGCCCCTTGGAAGCGAGAATGGCCAGACTTCATCTCACCCACCTCGGTCATGTTATCAGAAAGGACCATTCCCTGGAGAAGGATGTCATGCTTGGTAAGGTCGACGAAAAAGGGGAAGGCTCTCAATGCGATGGATTGATACAGTGGCTGCAGCAATGGACTCAAGTATAGCAGAGATCATGAAGCTGGCGTGGGACCGGGCGGTGTCTCGTTCTGCACATAGGGTTGCTATGAGTTGGAGATGACTCCATGGCACCTAACAACAACACAACATATATGTGTGTGTGTGTGTGTGTGTATGCATGTAAATATATATGTATTTAAATATATAAATATATTTAAATATATATATATAAATATATATATAACCAAAACCAAACCCACTGCCAACCAATCGATTCCAACTCATAGCAACCCCCATTAGGTTTCTCAGGGGGTAAATCTTTATGGAAATAGATAGCCCAGTCTCCCTTGAGTGGCGTGGCTGGTGGGTTTGAACCACAAAATTTCTGATTAGCAGTCATATGCCTTAAGCACTAGAGTATGTATGTATGTATATGTGTGTGTGTATATGTGTGTGTGTGTGTGTGTGTATTCATGGGTATAGTCCTATTCACCTTCCAACCTTATGTCCATATGTGCCTATCTAAACATTCACTCATAGATTATTGTTGTTACTGTTATTGCAGGACTGGGTTTGTAATTATTTACCTTTGTCACTCATAATTTTTGTGCTCCTTCCCATGTCTTTTTTTGCTTAGATCATTTTGTGCTGACCTCTCTTATTGTATGTTGCCTCTCCCTTCACCCAAGTTAATATGTGTCTACCCTCTAGATAGTGATTTACACTCCCTTCTCCTAACACCTCTGGTAAATTTCAAAGGCTGTTTCGTTCTATGTGTATAATTTTCATAACTTTTTACAGTAGTGGTCTCATACAATATTTGTCCTTTTGTGATTGAGTAAATTCACTCAAAATAATATCCTCTCTGTTTACTCATGTTGAGGTATTTCACAGGTTCATCATTATTCTTCACCACTGGATATTATTCCATTGTGTGCATATACCATAGCTTATCCATTCTTCTGTTAATGGGCACTTAGGTCATTTCCATATTTTTGCTATTATTAATAATGCTGTGATGGACACTTGTCCAATATATCATTGCCAAAATTTCTTTCCCAGTCTATAGGTTCTGGTTTTACTCTTTTGGTGAAGGCTTTTGATCACATAAATGTTTAATTTTTAGGAGGTTCCAGTTGTCTAGTTTGTCTTCTGCTATTTGTTTGTTTTCAGGTATGTTTAATAGGGTATTTATGCCATGATTAGGCTCCCTCTCTTTTTTTCTTTTAAGATCTTGATAGTTTTAGTTTTTACATTTAGTTCTTTGATCCATTTTGAATTAGTTTTTGTACATGATGAGAGATATGGATCCTATTTCATTTTTTCTGCCCATGTATATCCAGTTTTGCTAGCACCATCTGTTAAAGGGATTATCTCTTCTCCGTTTATTGAGTTTCAGCCCTGTGTCAAAGATCTGCTGTCCATGTTGCTGTTCTTAGGTGCCCTTGAGTTAATTCTGACTCAAAGTGACCCCACGTGCCACAGAACAAAACACTACACAGTCCTGCACCATCTTCACAATCATTGCCATGCTTAAGCTTATTGTCTCAGCCATGTGTCAATCCACTTTGTTGAAGGTCTTCCCTTTTTCCCCTGCCCCTCTACTTTACTCAGTATGATATGTGCACCAGTGATTGGTCCCTTCTGGCAACATGACCAAAGTACATGAGATGAAGTCTTGCTCTTCTTGCTTCTAAGGAGCATTAGGGCTGTACTTCTGAGATAGATTTGTTTATTCTTCTAGCACTCCATGGTACATTCAATATTTTTCACCAACACCACAATTCAAATGCTTCAATTCCTCTGTGCTCTTCTTTATTCATTGTCCAGCTCTTGCAAGCATATGAGACTAATGAATATATCATGGCTTGAGGTCAGGTGCATCTTAGTCTGCAACCAGATGTCTTTGTTCTTTAACCCTTTAAAGAGGTCTTTCGAAGCGTATTTGCTCAAGGTAACACATTGTTTGATTTCTTGACTACTGCTTCCACAGTTGTTGATTGTGAATCCAACTAAGTAAGATGAAATCATTGATAATTTCAACCTTTTCTCCATTTATCATGATGCTGCTTACTGATTCAGTTGTGAGGATTTTTGTTTTCTTTATGTTGAGGTGTAATCCATAAGTAAGGCTATAGTCTTTGATCCCCTTCAGTGAGTGCTTCTAGTCTTCTTTACTTTCTGCATGCGAAGTTGCATTATCTGCATATGATAAGTTGTTAATGAGTCTTCTTCCAATCTTGCTGCTGCATTCTTCTTCATATAGTCTATTTGCTTGAATTATTTGCTCAGCATATAGATTGAATAAGTATGGTGAAAGGATACAACCCTGGCACACACCTTTATGATTTAAAACCATACAGTATCACCTTGTTCTGTTAAAATGACTGCCTCTTGGTCTGTGTACAGGTTCCTTATGAACACAATTAAGTGTTCTGGAATTCCCATTCTTCACAATGCTATCAATAATTTGTTCTGACCCACAAAGTTGACTGCCTCACCTTTCTCCCATGGATTGGCTGGTAGGTTTGAACTGCTGACCTTTGGGTTAGCAGGCAAATTCTTTAACCACTTCACCAGCAGAGCTCCTCATAGCATGTGCAAATATATAGTGTTACTTCTTCTTTGCCATCTTGGCTGTTTTTTATGTCCCAATCTTGCCTTATTGCTCTGGCTAGGATTTCCAATACAAAATTGAAGAGGAGTGGTGATAAAGGGAATCATATTCTGATTCCTATTAGCAAGGGGAATATTTTCAGTCCATCTCAGTTGAGAATAATGTCAGCTGATGGTTTTCTGTATATGCTCTTAATTATGTTGAAGAATTTCCCTTCAATTCCTATTTTGCTGAGCATTTTTATCAAGAATAGGTGTAGGATTTTGTCAAATACCTTTTCAGCATCTATTAATATGATTATGTGGTTCTTTTCTTTTTTTATTTATGTGGTGGATGGATTATGTTCATTGTCTTTCTAATGTTGAAACATTACTCTTGTATACCTGGCATGAATCCCACTGGGTCTTGATGTATTATTTTTATGATATGTTGTTGGATTCTATTGGCTAGTACTTTGTTGAAAATATTTGAGTCTATGTTGATGAAGTGTATTGGTCTATAATTTTCCTTTTTAATGGTGTCTTTGCCTGGTTTTGATATCAGGGTTATGCTTGTTTCATAGTATAAGTTTAGGAGTATTTCATATTTTTCTATGTTCTGGAATACTTTGAGTATATTTGGTATCAGCATTTCTCTGAATTTTTGGTAGAATTCTCCAATGAGTCCATCTGGGCCAGGGCACTTTTGTGTTGTCAGTGCTTTAATGACTTGCTCAATTTCTTCTTTTGTGATGGCTCTGTTAAAAATTTCTACTTCAAGTTGTATTAGTTTGGATAGGAAGTGTGTTTCTAGAAATTTTTCCATTTTTTTCTAGACTTTCAATTTTTTTGGAGTACAGCTCTTCACAGTATTCTGTTAATACAGTTTTTGTTTCAGTTGGTGTTGTTGTTACCTTGCCCATTTCATTTATTATTCCTGTTATCTGCATCTTGTCCTTTGTTAAATTTGCCAGTGGTTTTATTGATCCTTTCAAAGAACAAACTTCCAATTTGCATGTTCTATATATTTATTTTCATTTATTTCTGTGCAAATGTTATGTCCATCTTTCTAGTGACTCTTTGCTGTTTGTTTTCTAATTGTTGGAGACATTAGGTTGGGATGTTGATTTTGGTTATTTCTTTTTTGATGTGTGCAATTTATTGCTATAAATTGTCCTCTGAGCACTGCTTTTGACGTAGCCAAAGATTTTTTTACATGTTGTGTTTTCATTTTCCTTTTATTCAAGAATTTTTTTATTTCCCTTTCTATTTATTTTTTTTTTTTACCCCATAGTTTATAAGTAGGGTGTTATTCAGTATTTTTTTTTTCCCTTGATCTTCCTATTGTTGATTTTTAATTTTATAGCATTGTGGTCTGAGAAGATGCTTTGTAGGATTTTGATATTTTTAAACTTTTTGAGGCTTGTTTTGTGGCATAACCTATGGCCTATTCTGGAGAATGTTTCATGTATGCTGGAAAAGAATGTATTCTGTGTAGTTGTTGGGTAGAGAGTTCTGTATATGTCTATGATGTCAAGTTGTTGAGTTTCTTTCTAGTTTTGCTTTTAACAAAAGTGGTTTATTGAAGTCTCCCAGTATTATTCTGGAGTTGTTTGTTTATTTTCTCAATTCTTTTAATGTTTGATTTATGTATTTTTGGGCTCTTTCATTGGTTGCTTGGATACTTATTATGGTTATATCTTCTTGTGCAATTGAAATTTTAATCATTATATAATGTCCTTATTTTTCTCGTTTCCTAATTTTTTCTTTATGATCTATTTTATCAGGAATCAATATTGCCAATCCTGCTGTTTTTTCAGTCAAAATTTGCTTCATGTATGTTTTTCCATCCTTTGATTTTTAGATTATTTTTATCTTTGTTTCTAGGTGTCTCTTGTAGACAGTATACTGATGGGTCATGTTTTGGAAATTATTGAACAATATCATTAATATTACATGCAAGTAAAATCTTACTGAAGAGAACTCAAAAATGGTTGCAGCAGTATATTGACAGAGAACTTCCAGAAGTGCAAGCTAGATTCAGAAGAGGATGTGGAAGAGGGGTATCTTTGTGGATGTCAGATGGATCTTGGCTGAAAGCAAAGGATACCAGAAAGATGTTTACTTGTGTTTTATTGACTATGCAAAAGCAATCGATTGGGTGGATCATAACAAATTATGGATAATATTAAGAAGAATGGGAATTTCAGAATACTTAATTGTGCTCATGAGAAACCTGCACATACACCAAGAGGCTGTCATTTGAACAGAACAAGGGGATACTGCTTAGTTTAGAATCAAGAAGGGAGTGTGTCAGGGTTGTATCCTTTCACTGTGTTTATTCAATCTGTATGTTGAGCAAATAATCTGAGATGCTGGACTATATGAAGAAGGACATCACATCAGGATTGGAGAAAGGCTCACTAACAACCTGAAATATGCAGACCATACAATTTTGCTTCCTGAAAATGAGGATGACTTGAAGCACTTACTGATGAAGATTAAAGACTACATTCTGCAGTAAGGATTACACTTCAATATAAAGAAAACAAAAATCCTCACAACTGGAACAATAAGCTGCATCATGATAAATGGAGAAAATATTGAAGTTGTCAAAGACTTCATATTATTTGGTTATACAATCAACACCAATGGAAACAGCAGTCAAGATATCAAATGACATACAGCGTTGGGCAGATCTGCCGCAAAAGACCTCTTTCAAGTGCTGAAAGGCGAAGATTTCCTTGAATAATAAGATGTGCCTGACACAAGGCATAGTATTTTCAATTGCTTCATATGTATGTGAAAGCTGGACAATGAATAAGGAAGACTGAAGAAGAGGTGATGCTTTTGAGTTATGGTTTTGGCAAAGAATGCTGAAAGTACCATGGACTGCTAAAAGAACTAACAAATCTGTCCTGGATGAAGTGCAGACAGAATGCTCCTTGGAAGTGAGAATGGCCAGACTTCGTCCCACCTACTTTGGTCATGTTGTCAGAAGGGACCATTCCCTGGAGAAGGATATCATACTTGGTAAAGTGGAGGGTCATTGAAAAAGGGGAAGGCCCTCAACAAGATGGATCAACACAGTGACTGCAATGATCGGCTCTGGTATAGCAAGGATCATGGATCTGGCACAGGACTGAGCAGTGTTTCATTCTGTAGTACATAGGGTCACTATTAGTCAGAGATGACTTGATGGCACCTAACAACAACAACAACAACATACCCTCAAAAAAATGGAAACACAGAGTGATTAAGAAATTTTCCCAAGGTCCCAAGGTGTACCTGCCTAAATAGAGGAGCCAGGACTCAGACCCAGTGGTTCACTCCAAGGTCTAGATATTTAGCCATTGGCTAATTCCTTTGAATGTATATATGTGGAGGATTTGATGCAACAGGAAGGCTTGTTTTGGGGTGGTAGCACTTCATTTTTGAATTACACCTACTCCTCACTTATCAGATATCTTGTTATCTAACATTTCACATTTATGTTGTTGTTGTTGTTACATGCCATCAAGTTGGACGCAACTCATAGCAACCTCTCCTTGGCTTTCCAAGGTAGTATCACTATGGAAGTATATTGCCCAACCTTCCTTCCAAGGAGTGGCTGGTGAATTTGAACTGCCAGCCTTCTGGTTAGCTGTCAAGTGCCTTAGGCACTACTCTACCAGAGTTCCTACGTTTATGACAATAGTATAAAATCAATTGTTTGACTATTTTGCACATGCATGACATACATATGGCAACAACAAATGCTGAGTTGCAAGGTAAGAGTAATGAAATCTCGCTATGATGGTTAAGATTATGTGTCAACTTGCCTGGACCATGGCTTTCAGTGGTTTGGCAGTTATGCAATGATAGAATTTGGCAGTTATTTAAGATGTAATCTAAGAGTCAAGTAATGATGTAATTTGGCAGCTATGTAATGATGTAGTCATCCTCCATTTTGTGATCTGATGTGATCATCCTCCATTTTCACATAGCACCAATTTTTGCATAATGATCTGGCCTTTGGAACCTAAGGAGCATTTGTAGCATAGTGCCTAAGGCACTTGACTGCTAAGCAGAAGGCTGGCAGTTCAAACCCACCAGCCACTCCTCAGAAGGAAGGTTGGGCAATCGACTTCCATAGTGATACTGCCTCGGAAGGGGTTGCTATGAGTTGGGTCTGACTCGACGGCACATAACAAGAACAACATTTGAAATCTAACCACATCAGTAAGTGAGGAGTGGGTGAATTACTATTGAAATTTCATGTTTCCTTACCTTTATACTTCTATAATAAAAACAAAATAAATTCTAAAAAATGAAAAAAGGGTAGTATAAAGAATTACTCTATTTATATTTTTTGCTTAGATTCTCCAAATCTTAACATTTTATCATATTTGTGTTCTCTCTCTATATATATACTCTAGTGGCATAGTGCCTAAGGCATCTGACTGCTAATCAGAAGGTTGGTGGTTCAAACACACCAGCCACCCTGCAGAAGGAAGACTGGACAATCTACCTATGTAAAGATTTATTGCCTTGGAAACCCAATGGGGGTCACTATGAGTCAGCATCCATCCACTCAATGGCAGTGAGTTTAGTTTTAAGGAGCTCTGGTGGTGTAGTGCCTAAGGCATTTGACTTCTAACCAGAAGGTTGGTGGCTCAAATCTACCAGCCACTCCTCAGAAGGAAGATTGGGCAATCTACTTCCATAAAGATTTACCTCCTCAGAAACCCAAAGGGGTTTGCTGTAGTTGTAATCGACTTGATGGCAATGAGGTTTTTTTTTTGTTGTTGTTGTTGCTGTTTTTAATATGCACATAGATAACACACATATATACAAGTAGTCCTCAATTTATGATGTATTCAAGTTACAATGAACTGCATTCATGACTGTCTGCTATTTTGTGCATCTAATCATTGTAATATGTACTTCACAGAGTGTTGCAGCATATAATGTGCTGTTGTTATTATTCTCAGATATTCACTTGTAGATGTGGAGTATGATTTACTTTTCAAAACACTGCCAGATGGCAGGTAATAATGAAAACTAAAAGAAAAAAAAAACTTACTTCAGAACCAACTTATGACAGAGTTGTTGGTATGGAACTTCATTGAAAGTTGGAGACTATCTGCATATATTCACATACACACACACATACATATATACATAAATATATATGTTAATATATACACACATTTGTATCCAAATATATATATGTATACTCACAAATGGTTATATTAAAAAAATAGTTCTTGAATCATTTAACAGTACATTGTGGACATGATGAACCTTAAACTTTAACTGTTGCTGTTAGTTTCCGTAGAATCATCTCCAACAAATTGTGAGCCCATGTATAACAGAATGAAATATTGCCTGGTCCTGCACCATCTTCATGATTATTGATATGCTTGTATCCACTGTTATGGCTATTGTGTCAATCCATCTGATTGAGGTCTTCTTTGGTTTCATTGAGCCTTCATTTTACCAAACTTGATGTCATTCTCCAGTAATCAATCACCTTTCTTCCTAGTCTATCTTAGTACGGAAGCTCTGCTGAAATCTGCCCAACATGGGTAAAACTGTTGTGATTTTAAATACTGATGGCATAGCTTCTAACATCACAGCAACATGAAAGCAACCACAGTATGACAAACTGATGACACACAGGTGGTGGTTACCCTGAAATATCTCAATGAATATTTCCTAGAAGCAAGGATATTCTTATATATAACCATAGTATAGTTATAAAAATCAGAAAGTTAATATTGATACAATACTATTATATAATGAGGAATCCACAGTGAAATTTCACTAATTGCATCAGTAATGTACTTTTAGCAAAATAAATTCCTGACTTACCACTACATTCAGTTATCATGTCTCTTTGTTGTTGCTGTTACATGCTGTCAAGTCAGTTCCAACTCATAGCAACCTCATACACAACAGAACAAACCACTGCCCGGTCCTACACCATCCTGATAATTATTACTCTGCTTGAGCCCATTGTTTCAGCCACTGTGTCAATCCACCTCATTGAGGTTCTTCCCTCCTCTTCACCAAGTATGATATCCTTCTTCTGAGACTGGTCCTTCCTGGCAATGTGAGCAAGAAATGAAGTCTCACCATCCCTCACTTCTAAGGAGCATTCCAGCTGTACTTCACCCAAGACAGAGTTGCTTATTCTTCTGGCTGCCTATGGCATATTCTATATTCTTCACCAATAGCATAATTCAAATGCACCAATTCTTCACTGTTCCTCCTTATTCATTGTCCAGCTTTTGTGTGTATATGCGGTGACTGAAAATATGGCTTGGGTAAGGTGCACTTTACTTTTCAAAGAGACCTGTTTGTTTTTTAACACTTTAAAGAGGTGTATTGCAACAGATTTGCCCACTGCACTATATTCTTTGATTTTTTAAAAAAAAATTTATTGTGTTTTGGGTAGAAGTTTACAGAGCAAATTTGTTTTCCATTCAACAGTTTATACACATTTTGTTTCATGACATTGATCTCCAAAAAAAAAAAAAAAAAAAAGGTCTCCTCCCACATCCTCCCTTTTTTCCCATGTGTTCTTCTTTCCTGAGTTCTTGTCTTCTGAGTTTTTTCCCTACACAAAGCTGCCCTTCTGATCTCCTGTGGCTGATTATTCTGAGGAGTGCACCTCCCTGGTATAAATATTCACCTCATAGGTTTATTGTGTGGCTGAAGATTAGCTAAGAGAGTGAGTTCAATTCCAGGCCCAAAGGGTCTATAGGGGACTAGGAGCCATATTCCTGGCAGTTTCACAAGTCTCTGTCAGAACAGTAAGGATGCTTCTTCTTATGATTTTGAGTTTTGTTTCACATTCTCCTCCCACTCTATCCGGGATCTCCAATTTCAATCTCTTCCCTATTGCTTGGCAGTGGTACCTGGGTACCATCTAGATCTTTTGGTTTCAGAGTCTTGTAAGGTGGAGTGCCTATGGTCCACTAGTCCCCTGGACTAATTGTTTCCATGCATCTTAGATTTTCTTCACTCTTCCGTGCTCTCAAGAAGAAGAGACTAATCATATTAGACAGCTGCTTACAAGCTATTAAGACCTCAATCATTACTCACTAAAGTAGGGTGCAGAGCAATCTTTTTGTGCACTATGTTATGCCAATTGAGCTTGATTTTCCCCCACAAACCAAGGTCTTGAGCCTGCAGGCCCAGTTACTCACTTTCTGAAGTTGTTCAGTTGTGGCTAAGAAGTTATCATAATTTTGCCCCCCTGTTCACTCTATTATATAGAGAGACATTTTTAAAGCTCATACAAGTATGTTTATAGAAATATCACATGCCAAACCTATATTGTGTCACCTACCCACAACTTATCATATTGCCTATCTATGCATACATTTGTAGATTAATGTTGTTATTAATGATAATGCAGTATTATGTATGTAATATTATTTAACTTTGTTGTCTGTACCTCTTAGGCACCTCTCCATGTATTCCTTTTCCTTGGTGATATTGCACTTATCACTCACTTTTGGTACATCACCTTTCCCTTCACCCAAATCAATATGTGTCTCTTACTTAGCTAGCAATTTTTCCTCTCCTTCCATCTCATCCCTAGTAACAAACAAAGACATTTCCTTCAATGTGTAAACCTTTCCTTGACTTTTTTATAATAGTGGACTCATACAATATCTGTTCTTCTTGATTGACAAGATTGACTTGTTTTACTCAGCATAATGTCCTTTAAGTCCATCCATGTTATGAAATGTTTTGTGGCTTCTTTATTCTCTAATATTGCATACTATTCTACTGTGTGTATGTACCATAATTTGTTTATCCATTCATTTGTTAATGGACACTTACATTGTTGCTATCTCTTTGCTATTGTGAATAGTGTAATGAGCATGGGTGTGCATATATCTACTCACGACATTGTAACAACAGCAAGTTGTTTTGGCTACTGTGGCTGTAGATTAGGCAGTGTGAAACTCTACTTTATTCTTCTTCCACAATGTTTTGAATATTGGAAGTCCCTTTCCTTTCCATATTAAATTAGTGATTGGTTTCTCCAAGTCCTTAAAAACGTTGACGGAATCTGGATTGGGATTGCATTAAATCTATTGATTGTTTTGGGTAGTTTTGACATTCTCACAACATAAGTATTCTTATCCAAAGTGTGGGTATGTTCTTCCATTTATATAGTCTCTTACACTTTCTTGTTGTAGTATTTTGTAGTTTTCTTTGAATAGGACTTTTGTGTCTTTGGTTAGATTTATTCCTAAGTATTTTATCTTTTTGGTAAGAATAATTTTAAAACAGACAAAAACAAATAAACTGGAAAAACAAAACAAACAAACAAACAAAAAAACCTGGGCAGGGTGGGGAACAGGACCTAGGCCCCGTAAGAGCACACAGACTGGGATGGAATTCTTGCTGCCCCAGAAGGCAGGTGGAGGTGAGGGATGGTCAAACTTCCACTCAGCAAGAGGGTGTGGGATATGAGAGTAACAAGCGGAAAATCACATCTTTCCAATCATCAGCCTCCAGTATGTCCATGCTGTCCTGGGCAAGGCAGAGCCTATTCTTAGGTACCTGGAATCTGAACGAAAAAGCTATTGCTTTAAATATTCAAAATGGCTGAATTGTTTTAAACATTCAAAATGGCTGTGCCCTCTGGACAGCCAAAAGTCCTCAACTCAGTTTGTCTCCTTTGCTTTTTTCCTTTTTAGTCATCAGCCACCCATGCAGTCATCCACGCAGCCCTTGGTGAGCAGGGCCAATTTTTAGGTTAATTCTCAGGTCCTAACACCACTTGAAAATATTCAAACTGTCCATGCTGTCAGGATAGCTGACAGTCCACAGATCTGTTTGTATCCTTATTCACTGTTTTCATGCAAGTTCATCTACTAGCTGGTATTTAATCCTCTTCTGTATCCTTCCTTTCAATGCAAAGAGCTCCAGGATTATCTTCTCTATCTCTGTCAATTAGTTTCTGTTTTCTTTGTTGAAGAGTGTCTATGTAGCTTGTCTGCCTATTATGTCATCTTCTTCTATTTTGATGTGTCAATTAACTGCTACAAATAGATCTCTGGGTGCTGCTTTTGCTGTATCCCAAAGATTTTTTGATGTTGTGTTTTCATACTCATTTGTTTCTAGGGATTTTTTCTTTCATGCTTTATTTCTTCTGTTACCCAGTAGTTCTTGAACAATGTGTTATTCAGTTTCCATGTATTTGATTTTTCTCCCCCTAGTGACATTTGACTGCTAACCAGAGGGCTGGCGGTTCAAAACCCAGCAGCTACTCCTCGGAAGGAAGGTTGGGCAATCTACTTCCACAGTGATACTGTCTCAGAAATCCAAGGAAGGGTCACTGTGAGTCATATCCAACTCAAAGGCAGTGAGTTTGGTTTGGTTTTGGTTTTAATCTTCCTATTGTTGATTTTTAATTCTATAGAATTGTGATCTGAGAAGATGTTTTGTGGTATTCCAATGTTTTTAAATTCTTTGAGGCTTGATTTGTGGTCTAACATCTGATATTTTCTGGAGAATCATCCATGTGCACTGGAAAAGATTGTGTATTACGTTTTCATTAGGTGAAGTGTTCTGTGTATGTCTATTCTATCAAGTTGGTTGATTATGTTGTTGCAATCGTTTTGTCCTTTATTGAAAGTGATGTGTTAAAATCTCTTATTACTGTTGTAGTATTGTCTATTTCTCTTTTCAATTCAGTAAATGTTGTATGTATTTTGGGGCTTTTTAATTGGGTAATAAACCATATTTATTATGGTTTTGTCCTCTTGATCTATTGACTTATCATCATATAATGCTCTTTCTTGTCCCTTATGCTGGATTTTGCCTTGAAGTCTATTTTATCAGAAATTATTATTGTCACTCTTGCTTTTTTTTGGTTGTTATTAGCTTGTCATATTTTTTTCCATCCTTGATTTTTAATTCATATTTATCTTTATGTCTAAGGTGAGTCTTAGACTGTATTGAGGTGAGTAGGCACTGTATTGATGAGTTTTGTTTTCTTATCCAATCTTTCATTCTCTTTCTCTTAACTGGACCATTCAATCCATTCGCATTTAATGTAATTAATGATAGGTTTGAATTTACTAGGAGCTGTGGTGGTATAGTGCCTAAGGCATTTGACTGCTAACCAGAAGGCTAATGGTTCAAACCCAAACCCACCAGCCACTCCTTGGAAGGAAGGTTGGGCAATCTACTTCCATAGTGATACCACCTCAGAAAACCAAGGAGGAGTCACTGTGAGTTGGATCTGACTTGATGACAGTGAGAGAGAGAGAGAGAGAGAGAGAGAGAGAGAGAGAGATGAATTTATTGCCATCATTCCTTTGTGTTTTCAGTTGTGGTGATGACAATTCCTTTGTTCCAAATATTTTTTCTGTGCTGAGTTCATTTTGTTACCAAGTTTTCTTTCCCTTTTATCCATCGTTTTTTGTAAAATTTTTCATTTTACATTTTTAAAATTGTTTCCTTAAATACCTTCACCCAATTCAAACCTCTCTCTTAATTATCCATCTATTTTCCCTCCCTTTCCCAACAGAGAAAATTTTCTTCCCTATGCAAACCTTTCCTTGAGTTTTTACAATAATGAACTCACAATATTTGTCCTTCTGCAATTGACTTAATTCACACTGCATAATATCCTCCAAGTTCACCCACGTTATGAAGTGGTTCACTGATTCTTCACTATTTTTTAATATTGCATAGTATTTTGTTGTACGTACCATAGTTTGTTATCCATTCATCTATTGATGGGTACTCACGTTGTTTCTACCTCTTTACTATTGTGAATAGTACTGGGGTGAACATGGGTGTGCATGTATCTATTTGTGCCCCAGGTCTCATCCCTTTAGCATATATTCCTACTAATAGGATTGCCAGATCAAAAGGTAATTCTGTTCCCAACTTTTTAAGGAAACAACATACTGTTTTCCACAATGGTTGTACCATTTTAGAATCCCATCAACAGTATGAGAGGTCCAACCTCTCCACACCCACAATTTGTTGTTTTCTGTCATGTTGAACTGCATTGTTATTGTTGGAGTGAGATAATCTCTCATTGTTCTTTTGATTTGCATCTTTCTAATGACTAATGATCATGAGCATTTCTTCATGTGTTTGTTGTCTGCCTCAATATCTTCTTTGGTGAAGTGTCTGTTCACATCCTTTTCCCATTTTTTATTTGGATTGATTATCTTTTTGATGATGAAATATTGAAGTTTTCGATAAATATTAGAGATAATTTCCTTGTTGTATATGTCTTTACCATATTTTTTCACAGTCTGTACATTCTCTTTTTATTCTTTTGGAAAAGTCTTTTGGTGCACATAAGAATTTAACTTTTAGAAGACCTCAGACATCTAGTTTCTCTTCTGCTGTTTGTGTATTTTCAGTTGTGCTTGATAGTCTGTTTATACCATAAATTAGGGTCTCCAAGTTTGCCCCTCTTTTATCTTTGATGAACTTTATAATTTGGGGTTTTATGTTTAGGTCTTTGATCCATCTTGGGTTAGTTTTTGTGCATGGTGTGAAATATGGATCTTGTTTCAGTTTTCTGCAAATGGATATTCAGGTTTTTTAACACCATTTTTTGTAGAGACTATCACTTCCACATCCAATAGATTTCAGCTGTTTGTCAAAGAACAGCTGTCCATAAGTGGATAGATTTATTCCTGGACTCTCAATTCTGTTCTTCTGGTCTATGTGTCTATCATTGTACCAATACCAGGATGTTTTGACTACTGTGGCTGTAGTGTAGGTTTTGAGATCTGGCAATGTGAGACCTCCTACTTTGTTTTTCTTCTGCTGTAGTGCTTTGCTTATCCCTTTCTCTTTCCTTTCCATATAATATTAGTGATTGATTTTTCCATACCCTTAAAGAATGTTGATGGGATTTGGATTGGGATTGCATTGAATCTGTAGATTGCTTTGGGTAATATCAACATTTTCACAATGTTTAGTTTTCCTATCCATAAACATAGGATATTCCTCCATTAATGTAGGTCTGTTATAGTTTTCTGTAGTAATGTATCGTAGTGCTCTTTGTATAGGTCTTTCATGTTCCTGGTGAGATTCATTCCCAATTATTTTATATTGTTGGTAGCTATTATAAATTATACTGTTTTCCTTATATCGTTTTCAATGATTTCTTTTTTAGTGTAGAGGAATCCAACTGATTTTGGTGTGTTGATCTTCCATTCTGCCACTTTGCTAAACATTTCAATTAGCTCCAGTAGTTTTCTTGCAGGGTCTATAAGATTTTCTATGTATAGAATTATGTCATCTGAAAATAGGGACAGTTTTACTTCTTCTTTGCCAATTTGGATGTCTTTTATTTCTCTTTCCTACCTTATTGCTCTGGCTAGGACTTCTAATACAATATTGAATAGAAGTAGTAGTAGACAGCATCCTTGCTTTGTTCCCATTCACAAGAGGAAAGCTTTGAGTCTCTCTCTATTCAGAATAATATTGGCTCTTTGTTTTGCATACATATCCTTTATTATGTTGAGAGATTGCCCTTGTATTCCTATTTTGTGGAGAGTTTTTATCAGGAATTGGTGCTGTATTTTATCAGATGCCTTTTCTGCATTGATTGATATGATCATGATATCATCAATGTGGATTACATTGATTGTTTTTTAATGTTGAACCATCCTTGCATAACTGATATGAATCCCACTTGGTAATTGGATTATATTTTTTTTTGATATAGTGTTGGATTCTATTGGCAAAGATTTTGTTAAAGCTTTTTGCATCTATATTTATGAGGGAAATTTGTCTGTAGTTTTCCTTTTCAGTGATGTCTTTTCTTGGTTTTGGTATAACAATTATGCTTGCTTAATAGAATGAATTTGAGATTATGCCATCTTTTCTGTGTTCTACAACAGCTTGAGTAGGATAGGTGTCACCTCTTCTCTGAAAGTTTGAAAGAATTCTCCAATGAAGCCATCTTGGCCAGGACTTCTTTTTGTGGGAATTTTTCTTTTTATTACCTGTTCAATTTCTTCTTTTGTTATGGGTCTGTTCAAATTTTCTACCTCAGTCCCTGCTAGTTTAAGTAGGTCCTGTGTTTCTAGGAATTTGTCAGTTTCTTCCTTTTGAGTTTGTTGGACTACAAATCTCTGTAGTATTTTGACATTATCATTTTTATTTCAGTTTGTTCTGTTGTGATGTCATGCTTTTCATTATTCTTGATTTTGTTTTTACTAAGTCCATGTGATTTTCTTTTTTCTTATTTCATTAGAAGGTTTAGTAATTACTTTTTGGTTACCCTGTAGTAAATTTTTATTTCCCTAAGTTCAGAACAGTCTGTTCTATATTGACACCATCCTGATTTCCTTTCCGTATGGGAATTTTGTAATTATACCATTTATTCCCTCTAATTACTTTGTAGTTAGTATCATTTACATATTTACTCCTCTGGTTCCCTATTTTCTGTTTTGTAAGCTTATTTTAGATTTGAGAATTCTTTTCCTGGGTTGGTTTCTGGGTGGTATCACATGTCTTAATCTTAAATTGTTGTATTCTATTGTTGGTTTTCTGTTGGAAGGGTTTCCTTTAACATTTCTTATAGGGTCAGTCTGGTTTTTACAAATTTCTTTAATTTTTGTTTGTGAAGAACTGTTCTAATGTCACCATCATATTTGAGGGACAGTTTTGCTGGGTATAAAATTCTTGGTTGCTTCCCCCCCCCCCTTCAAGATTTTGTATGTCATGCAATTGCTTCCTTACCTGTATGGTTTCTGTTGAAAAATCTGAGCTTTGTCTTATTGGTTGCCCTTTGTAGGAAACATTTCATTTTTCCCAATGTGCTCTCAAGATTCTTCCTTTGTCTTTTGTTTTGGAAAGTTTGATTATGATATGTCTTGGTGACTTTCTCTTGTGGTCTACCTTGTATGGGGTTCGTTGAGTTTCTTTGGCTTATATCTTTTTGTTTTTCAAGATATTGGGGAAGTTTTCTGCTAGTAAGTCTTCAACATTGTTTACTGTGGGTTTTTTGTTTGTTTTTGCCTCCTCTTGTTCTAGAATTCTATTCAGGCATATATCATTTCTTTTGATATCATCTCATATAACTGTTAGGTTTTCTTCATTTCTCTTCTCCAGGGATATCATCTTGTATGATGTTTTCTAGCTGGGAAATACATTCTTCAGCCAATTCAATTCTACATTTTGTCCTTCCAAAGTGTTATCTAGCTCTATAATTTTAGTATTAATCTTCTGGATATCTAATTGTTGTTTTTGTACTCTTTCTAAATGTCTATTTGTTTTGTTATTTTGTTATTGTATAATTTTCCTGCATTCTTCAAGGGTATTGTCTGTCTTTTCCTTGATTCTGTTCATGGTTTCTTTGAGCTTTTGGGAGGTCCTCTCTATATATATTTTAAATTTCTTATCAGGATGTTCTACTACCTGTTCTTCCTTGGACAAATATCCTAATTCTTTATTTTGGTCACTTGCTTTCACTATATTTTCCTGTTTCTTTGTTTGAATTGCAGTTGTCTGTTGTCTTCAAGATATTTTGAAGTTGTTTTTAGTTGTTGATTTTGTGTTTGTTTTATAATGTTTTTTTGTTTTGCATTGTTTTCATATATCCATATGAGTGGGGTAAGTGTGCTTCTTTGGTTGTTAATTTTTCAGCACTGGGGCACTCCCCAGCTATCTCTGGGTTGGTAAAATAACGGTATAAATATGGGTGCACATCTCTTTTTTCCATAGAGAGAAGGTGCAGTTGGGATGAACAGATGTTGTCCACCTTCTGTTATTGATCCAGTGGCATAGAAGCTGATACTAGAGCCTGTCTATTGGGTGAGGTGGTTGATGCTGTATATATGGCTGATGAGTGGAGAGTTAATGTGCTCCTCTGTTTGGATGGAGGAAGAAGAAAAAAAAGAAAGAAAGAAAGAAAGAAAAGAAGAGAAGGAAAAAGAAACAAGATAGAATAAAAAGAAAAGATAAAAAACAGAAAAAAAAAGAAAAGGAGGGGTGGTTGGGCTGAAAATTTGGCAAAAATGTAAGAAGAGGAAGAGGGAGAAATTAACAGCTAAAAAGAGAGAAGAACTGAAAAAAAATGGAAGGAGAAAAAAATCAAGGAGAAAAAGGAAACTGAGGAGGAGGGACTTTTGTAATTATGATCAGCCAGTAGCCCTGGCAGCAGACGAATGTAGTGGAAATTACTGATCCACCAGGGTAAGTGCCCACAGAGGGGAATGGAGACTGGCATGAGTGGGCTTCTTCAATAGAAAAGGCTGCAGGTGTATGCCTCTTGTGCTCTGTGTGAGAAGGATCAGCCAGTGACATATGTGAGGCACATGTCAGCTGCAGCCTGTGGGTCTGTCTGTTTGGAGTAGGTTGCTATGGGTGGCTACAGGACTTCCTTGACCACCAGCTTTGTGGTGTTAGGGAGAGCTTTTGCCTCTATTCGCAGAGAAGCTGTACTTTTTGGAGCAGAGAGATTGGCTCACCAGGAGCAATTCTCTGGTGTGGGTCTGGCACTCTTCTGGGCACATGCAGGATTATTCCAGGCACACACAGCATTTTTTTCAGCTCCTGCCCAGACTCTAGTGATAGGCTACCCTGATACCATTTTCTCTAATCACCCCAATACAGACCTTTCCATTATCAGAGGTGGGAGATGACTGGTGTGAGTGAACTCCCCTGAGAGAGGAGTATGCAGAGATGTGTCTCTTGTGTTCAGTGTGAAAATGTTATCTCAGCCCCTTAGGCATCCAGCAGGTGACTTTCTGCCCTGACTCAATCTTCTAGAGGTGGAGGTTCTAGGGCTTCTCTATTCACTGGGTCTGTGACTGTGGGAAAAGTATTTACCCCTATACATAGGGAATGTATGCATTTGTTTGATCAGAGAACATATTCCTCCTTTTGTGATTCCCTGGCATGGTTGTAGTGTCCCTCTGGGTACATGCAGCCATTTTTCCAGCCCTTACCTTGATTCAATCAAGCAAGAAATTGTCCCAAGCCCGTTTGTTCTACTACCTCAACATAGGCCTTTTGCCAACCCAAACCTGGCTTCTGCCAGAGGGGAGTTATTTGAATCCCTTTTTTGCTCCTTCCTCTAGGAGCTCTGGTTGCATAGTGCCTAAGGCACTTGACTGCTAACCAGAAGGCTAGTCGTTCAAATACATTAGCCGCTCCTTGGAAGGAAGATGTGGCAATCTACTTCCATATTGATACTGCCTTAGAAAACCAAGGAGAGGTCACTATGAGTCGGGTCTGACTCGACAACACATAACAACAACACTCTCCATGGCCACCTGTGCCACTGTAACTGTGACCCATTCCCCTGCATGTTCCTCTCCCAGCTCATGCACAGGTATTGTTTACCTTGAATTCTTCCCAATCTGTCTATACTGTGTCATTATTGCTGTGTGGATCCCATGAATTTTTTTTTTTTTTTGGTTTTGTTTTTTCCCCTCATCAATGTCTGATGTCTCTATTCAAGGTGTCCATGGTTCAGCTGGCTCCAGGCTCTTTTCTCCTCTCAATTTCTAATCTTTCTCCATTTCCCTTTCTAATCAGCACTCAATCTTTCTTTATTTTCCATTTGATGCTTGGAATTCTGGGATCATTATTTGTATCTGTTTCACTCAGTTTTTCTGGGTCTCTGTGTAAAGGGATAGAGTGGAGTGCATTAGCTGGCCACCGTCTTGTCTTTACCTCCTTTTTCTGGGTTTCAATCTGCTGTTTTTGTATGGTTTATAATTTTCCATCTATTTTATCAGTATTTTCTTGTATTGTTTTCCAAAATTCTTCTAGAGTTTTGTTTGTTTTCCTTAATTTTGTCAGTGTTTTCCTTGATCTATCTGTAAAGAGATATCCCCAATGAGTTTAAGGCATTACTTGTACTAAGGGCCAAGAGATTGAAGAAACAACCCAGAGCCATACTCTGCAATATGGGTTTATTGGGACTCACATACAGGAATTCCAGGGGCATCAGCTGTATGAACAGGAAAAGAGAACCACACCACTCTAAAGCACAGGCAAGTTATATACTGGAATACACAAAAAAAGTTTGGTGCCAAAGCTCACATGATCCTTGACTCCCATTCCTGCATGACTGCATTCCAAGAAGTGGAGCTCTCTCTTGATGTCCTTGTAAATTTCTTGGGACTGTCTCAAATCTTGACCTACATCCCAGCATGACCAGAAGAACAGTTGTCAAAACAGGACAGCCCCACAAGCCCCTCCAGTGGCTTGTCAGGACCATCACCTTCTTTAGGTATGTGCAGTGTTTACCTTATACTTCACCTTAAGAGGGCCTTTACAATCTTATGTTCCAGTCTTGCACAATACCTCTTGAGCCAGGGCAGCAACAGTGCATCACAGCCACAAACCACAAATGCGATATAAGCCACAGCAACATATCACAACAAAAACAAAATCCAAGGAAGGATAAAAGTGTATAATGCCAAGAGGCAGAGAGAGATTGAAGCCACTTCAGGAGGCTCCTATTTGATAAGTGAAAGGGAACACTCCATGCACTGCGGTTAGTGGGGTTGATTACACATGGGAGATCAGTTGAGGAGGAAAAAGGCAGTTCTCTGCAGACCCAGCAATTGCTGCAGTGACAAAGCTCAGTGACATTTTTGGCCCAATCAGCAAATGGGATTGGGGTCACTAACCTATGGATAGGAAGATAGATATTTAGTAGACACTAAGATAAGTAGCATAGTGCCTAAAGGCACTTGACTGCTAACCAGAAGGCTGGTGGTTCAAACCCACCAGCCACTCCTCGGAAGGAAGGTTGGACAATCCTACTTCTGTAGTGATACTGCCTTGGAAACCCAAGGAGGGGTCGCTATGAGTCGGGGCTGACTCGACGGCAAATAACAACAACAACAACAACAACAAAGATAAGTAGGTTGTATCCATCCATCAGGAGGCAGGATACCTGAGAGTCTTGACTCAGGACTGTTCCAGACTGAGAAGACATATCTGGTTTGCAATACCATACTTGATGTCCTACAGGTTCAATTTTGGAGAGCAGGCCTGTGTAGATCAAGTAGCAAAAACAAAACGCAAAGCATTACCATGGAGTCAGATCTGACTTGTAGTGACCCTTCCTTGGGTTTCCAAGGCAGAAAGTAGATTGCCCAACCTTCCTTCCAAGGAGTGGCTGGTGGGTTTGAACTGTCAGCCTTCTGCTTAGCTGGCAAATGACTTAGGCACTATGTCACCAGAGATCCCAGATCAAGGAGGGTAGTACAATATTCCAAAGAGACATAAATAACATTCCTTTGGACATAGGTAGACCTGGATTATGCACATGTGTGGTTTTAGGTAACCTTGGGTGTAAAAAGAGTGTAAGTTCCAAATTCTGCTCTAGGCATAAGCTCTGTGGTGCAGAAAAAAGTAAACCAAATGGGCCCTGTTTGCCAAATCCAGGGTAGGGTGACTATAGTGTCTTCGATGGTCAAGTCTTCTGGCAAGGGCAAAAGCAAGTTACCCTGTGTTCCTGTTTGGGGTAGCCCTATATCTTCAGAAAGTGCTTGCACCTGGATGTGTAAGGTGGTGTCTGGTCCCTGAGTCCATTGTACATGTGCACTTGGGTGGCTTAGCTGCTCAAATTCATTTAAGGCCCCAACGGCATCCAGAGCCTCTTAGTCCATCCTGTAAGTGACTGAATTTCTTTTCTGAACTCCTTCTTCAATAAGGTATTTATTCTTTTGTTTGTTTATTTGTTTAAATCAGGCCAGTAGCAGTAAGATTATGTGGCAAATGGAAGTGCCAGTGTATGTCATTCTGGTCTCTCCCATGTCCAGTGAAATAGGTACCTTGATCACTGTCTATGTCTGTAGGAGTCCCATGGCCAGAACAGAGGTATCCAAGACAATGAATAGTGGTCTTTTGTGTGGCTCTTGCTAGGATAGGCTTGGAGCAGTCCTGTGCTTACACAGCTGTAAGCATACTTACAGCCTTCAGATGTAGGCAAAGGTCCCATATAATCCACTTGTTATCACCAGGCAGGATCAGTTGCTAGTGATATGCATCCAGGATGATGGGGAAGTAAGTGTTCAGGCATATTCTGAAGAGCAACTGGTACAGTCATTGCAAGCATCAATTATGTTTCTTTAGGACAGAGGCAGATCCAGGCCTTTGGCTATGACCCATAGAGTTCTTTGTTCTTTATGGACCATTTTCTGGTGTAATGAGGCTGCTATATCCTTTACAAGGAAGTCTTCCACTGCCCATATTGTGCCCAAGGGATATGCTTGTGCATTACCTGGTGGTATGGCAGCTGAGTGGACTGACACATTATATACCACAACATCTATACCTTTGATTTGATCTAAGAGTTTTTGTTACATTTGTGTGCCCCTTTGGGATGGCTAACTATCATACAGTTGTTTTTCCCATTGCAAGAACCACAAGGGGAGTCTGTTATAGAGTGTCCAGTTGTTAGTGCACAAAACAATTGGGCTAGGTTCATGCATTAGAAACATCTGTGCTGCTTGTAGATCTGCCCATTGACTGCTCTTCCCTTCACTTGAATCTATCCAAATACTGTCCATTTGAGGTTGTATGACAACACCTATCCACAGTGGGGGATTACTCCATGCAGACCCATCTGTATATACCATACAGTTTCTGGGACAGGTCCTGTTCCTTCCTTGACAAAGGAGATATTCCTCAGGAAATCAGGAAGGAGCCTGCTTGTTACAACACAGAAAGAGAATCAGATATTAACATCTATATACCAGAACAGATAAATCCCCTCTGGGTGGAACCACATAGTGAGGTCCCTGGTCACCAAGCCATGACAGATAGGAAGTCTATATAAATAACTCTGTGGTAGAACCTTGAATGTCCACTGTTCTCAGCTCAGGTAAAAGATAATAGTTCTTCTTCTTCTTTTTCTTTTTACTGTGATTTAGGTGAAAATTTACAGAGCAAATTCACTTTCCATAAAGTAATTCATATACACTTTATCTCATGACATTGACTACAATTTACTACAATGCAATAGCTCCCCTCCCTCTTCCTCCCGATAGTTACTTCTTGCCTGTGTCCATCCCTCTATGCACTCCTGGCCCCTTAGCTGTCTCTCTGTGCATAAACAGCACTTCTTTCTCCCATGATTGTTCTCTCCAAGGAGTGTATCTACTTCAGGTAAATGTTCCACTCATATGCCTGTCTTTTGTTTGGCTGGAAACCACAGGTGTGGGTTCTATTTGAGACTTGACGGACAGCTAGGGGTCATAGTCTCAGGGGTTCCACCAGGCTCCATCAGACCAGCAAACCTGGTCCCCAACCCCTCCTTTTTTTTTCCAAATGATTTTGAGTTTTGTTCCACATTGTTCTCCCTCTCTATCCAGGATATCCTACATAGATCCCCCTCCAAGTGGTTGACAGTGGTAGCTGGGCACCATCTAGTTCTTCTCATCTCATAGTCATAGAGGCTGCAGATCACATGGTGTACCAGTCACTAGGACTAATTCTTTCCATTAATCTTTGGTTTTCTCCATTATTCTTTGCCCTGGATGAGGAGAGACCCATCATTGCATTTAGGCAGCTGCTTGCAAGCTTTTAATATCCCAGTCACTACTCACCAAAGTAGGAGGTGGAACAATGTTTTGTGCAGTATGTTATGCCAACTGAGCTTGATCTCCCCTGCAGCTATGGTCTTGAGCCCACATGTTCAATTACTTGCTCCCTCTGCATAGCTAGCTGTGCCCAAGAAGTGACTACAACCTTGTCCTTATTCAGCTCTACTATATACCTGGGAATTCAGATCATACAAATACACTCATAGGACTGTTTTCTGCCAACTTATACATGGCTTTGGGTACACTCCCCACTTCATAGAAATACCTAATAGTTCAGCCTGTCCACCCATCTATCCACCTGTATACCCATGTTTGCCTTCACTGACAATACAGTACTGTATGTACAAAAGGGTTCATCCTTGTTGTCTTTACCTCCATGTACCTTGCTATGTCTTCCTCTTCCTTAATGTCACCATGTTGATCACTGACATTTGGTACACTGCTGTTCTCTTCACCCAAATCAATACTTATCTGTACCTATCTAATAGTGTTCCTCCCCTCCCCTTCCATCCCTGGTAACCAACAAAGAAAATTTCTTTCCATAGATAAACCTTTCCTTGATTTTACAAGAACAGACTAAAACAATACTTTTCCTTTTGTGATTGACTTATTTCACTCAGTATAATGTCCTCCAGGTTCATCCACATTATGTGGTGTTTTGCAGATTCTATGTTATTCTTTAGGGCTGTGTAGTAATCCATTGTCTGTATGTACCATACTTTGGCTATCCATTCCTAGTTGATGGACACCTAGGTTGTTTCCAACTTTTGGCTATTGTAAATAGTGCTGTGATGAACATGAGTGTGCATAAGTCTATTCTTGTCATTGCTCTCACTTCTTTAGGATATATACCTAGTAATGGAATGGCTGGGTCAAATAGTATTTCTAATTCCAAATTTTTAAGGAATCGTCATACTACTTTCCACAGTGGTTTTACCATTTTACAGTCCCACCAGCTGTGTAGGAGAGTCCCAATCTCCCCACATTCTTACAAGCTTTTTTTTATTTTCTGTCTTGTTGAACTTTGCTATTAGTGCTGGGGCAAGATGATATCTCATTGATGTGTTGATTTGCATCTCTCTAATGGCTAATTATTGTGAGCATTTCTTCATATGCTTGTTGGCTCCCTGAATATCGTACTTGGTGAAGTGTCTACTCATGTCTTCTACACATTTTTTAAATGGATTATTTGTCTTTTTGTTATTGAGGTGTTTGAATTTTCTATAAATTCTAGGGATAAATCTCTTGTCAGATATGTCAT
This sequence comes from Orycteropus afer afer, assembly GCF_000298275.1. Classification (NCBI taxonomy): domain Eukaryota; kingdom Metazoa; phylum Chordata; class Mammalia; order Tubulidentata; family Orycteropodidae; genus Orycteropus; species Orycteropus afer. The sequence goes on along the minus strand of NW_006922086.1, from coordinate 1,006,455 downwards.
TGCCAAATATTTTGCCCAATATGTAGATTCTCTTTTGACTCTTTTGGAGAAGTCTTTGGAAGCACTAAAAATTTGATTTTTAGAAGTTCACAATCATCTAGTTTCTCTTCTGCTGTTTGTGCATTTTGGGTTATGCTTGAAAGTGTATTTATGCCATATATTAGGGCCCCTAAATTTGCCCCTAGTTTTTCCTTGAGGAACTCTGTAGTTTTAGGTTGCACATTTAAGTCTTTGATCCATCTGGAGGTAGTTTTTGTGTATGGTGTGAGGAAAAGACCTTGTTTCATTTTTCTTCAAATGGATATAGAGTTTTGTCAGCACTATTTATTAAACATTCTCTTCCTCATTTAATGGATTTTGGCCCTTTGTCAAAGATCAGCTGACCATTGGTTGATGGATCTATTGCTGAGTTCTCAATTATATCCCACTGGTCTATGTCTGTCATTGTGCCAATACCAGGCAGTTTTGACTACTGTGGCTAAATAGTAGGTTTTGAGATCCAGCAGTGTGAGACCTCCCACTTTGTTCTTCTTCTTCAATAGTGCTTTGCTTATCTGAGGTCTCTTTCCTTTCCATATAAAGTTAGTGATTAGTTTTTCCATATCCTTATAAAATGTTGAAGAAATCTGGGTTGGGATTGCTTTGAATGTATAGACTGATTTGGGTAGAACTGACATTTTCATAATGTTCAATCTTCCTGTCCATGAGCATGGTATGTTCTTCCATTTATGTAGTTCTCTTATGGTTTCTTGAAGTAGTTTTTTATAGTTTTCTTTGTGCAGGTCTTTTGTGTCCCTGGTAGGATTTATTCCCTAGTATTTTATTTTTTTTGGTAACTATTGTAAATGTTTGACTGCTAACCAGAAGGTTGGTGGTTCAAACCGATCAGCCATTCCTGGGAACGAATATGGGGCAATCTACTTCCATAGTGATACTGCCTCAGAAACCCAAGGAGGGGTGGCTATGAGTCGGGTCTGAGTCGAAGGCACATAACAACAACAACAACATTGTAAATGGTATTGATTTCCTTATTTCGTTTTCAGCATTCTCTTGGCTGATGTAGAGGAATCCAACTGATTTTTGGATGTTGATCTTGTATCCTGCCATGCTGCTAAATTTCTCAATTAGTTCCAGTAGATTTTTGACCGAGTCTCTTGGGTTTTCTAGGTATAGGATCATATCATCAGCAAATAGGGATAGTTTGACTATTTCCTTGCCAATTTGGATGCCTTTGATTTCCCTTTCTTGCCTTATGGCCCTGGTTAGGACTTCCAGTACAATGTTGAATAGAAGTGGTGATAGTGGGCATCGTTGTCTGGTTCCTGTTCTCAAGGGGAATGGTTTCAGTCTCTCTCCATTGAGAATAATGTTGGCTGTTGGTTTTGCATAAATGCCCTTTATTATGTTGAGGAATGTCTCTTCTATTCCTATTT
>NW_006922086.1:1002840-1003924 GCF_000298275.1 Orycteropus afer afer | reverse complement strand
TAAATTTATGAAGGCTTGCTTTATGGCCTAACTTATGGTCTATCATGGAAAATGTTCCATGTCCACTGGAGAAAAATTTATATTGTGCTGTTGTTGGGTGAATTGTTCTATAGATGTGTATAAGGTCAAGTTAGTGGATTGTATTGTTTAGCTCCTCGGTATCTTTGTTGAGTTTCTTTCCAGTTGTTCTATCTTTCATTGAAAGTGGTGTATTACTTCTGGTAAGATGGAGCACTAGGGAGACAAGTGACACAGACCCTCTTCAACAAAGAAAACAAAAACCAATTGAGATATAAAAGATAATCTTAGAGTTCTGAGTTTTGAAAAGAACTATACAGAAGTGGATTAGGCACCAACTAGTGGAAAAACCTGAATGAAAACAGTGAGTACAGAGACAGTCAGAGCTGCAGGTGTCAGCTACTCTGACTGGACCAACAGCCTGAATATTTGCAAGTGGTGTTGGAACCTGAGAATTGACATAAAGATCAGCCCTGGTCATGAAGGGCTGCAGGGATGACTGTGCTGGTAGCCCATGACTAGAAAGGGAAACAGCAAAGAGGGAGACAACCTCAGATGTTGGCTTTCTGCTGTCTGGAGGGCACACTCATTTTGATTGTTTACATGTGGCAGTCTTTTGGATATTTAAAGTGACTGAAGGTGTAGCCATTTTGAATGCTTACAAGTGGCAGTCATTTTGGATTTTAAAGTGATAGCATTCTCATTAGGATTCCAGGGACCTAACAATTCAGATTCCAGGGATCTTGGCTCTGTTTTCCAAGGTCGACAGGGACACCCGAGTGGCTGACAACAGGAAAAGAGACAGGTGGTAAGTGTATAAGTGCTGTCAGCTAGTGAATAGAGGAGCATAGCCCAGTACCCTGCTTATATAGATAACATACAAACAAAACAAAGAAATTGAAAATCATGGGCAAGTCACTCCAATATACAATCACCAATTACATGTTAACACAAAAATGTCACAATGCCTCGGAGACAACAGAGCATCACAGTCCACACAAAGAAGCAACATAAAGCAGGAGAAACAAGGGACCAGGATACAGACCCAAAACACATCCCTGAGGAA
>NW_006922086.1:998956-1001155 GCF_000298275.1 Orycteropus afer afer | reverse complement strand
TCCCACCAAGAATTATGTACCCAGCAAAATTGTCTCTCATATATGATGGTGAAATTAGGACATTTCCAGATAAGCAGAAATGAAAGGAATTTGTTAAATCCAGACCAACCTTAAAAGAGATGCTAAAGGGAGCCCTCTGGACAGAGAAGCAACAACAACCAACAACTGACCATTAATATACATGATGATATAACTCAGAAACTAAGCCAGCTATGGAAGTATCCAAAGTAAATAAGCCTACAAGATTGTAAATAGAGAACCAGAGACATCAATTGACACATGAGGACAACTACTAAGCAAAAAGAGGGAAAAAACTGTGTTGTTACAGAACTTCTAGATGGTAGGAAAGTCAAGACAACTACAAGATAGAACAGACTATTCTAAACTTGGGAAGAAAACTATAAATCACAAGGTAACCTCAAAGAAAAATGATAAACCTTCACATCAAATTAAAAAAGAGGAACAACACAAATATTTAGCAAATACTAAAACAACAGCAACAAAGGAAGTGAAAATATGTTTCATAAACAAAACAAGCTCAGCATAGAAAATTATATGGAATAAAGAAATCAACACCATGAAAACGCATCTAACAAAAATGACAGCAATAAATTTATACGTCTATAACTACATATCTGGGAAGGGACTTATCTCTAAGATTTATAGAAAATTCCAATGCCTCAACACCAAAGGAATTAACAGTCCAATTGAAAAGTGGGAAGAAGACATGAGTAGATACTTCACCAAGGAGTGTATTCAGGGGCCAGCTAATACATGAAGAGATGCTCACAATCATTGGCCATCAGAGAGATGCAAATGAAAACAATGAGATACCACTTCACCCCAGCACTGATGGCAAGGTTCAATGAGACAAAAAATAACAAATGCTGGTGGGGATGTGGAGAGATTGGGACTCTTACACACTGCTGGTGGGACTGTGAAGGGATATAACCATTGTGGAAACCATTATGGTGATTCCTTAGAAAGCTGGAATTGGAGATATCATTTGACCCAGTAATCCCATTACTAGGTATATATCCTAGAGAGGTGAGAGGCAGGAAAGGAACAGGTATAGGCACAATCATTTTCATTGCAGCACTATTTACAATAGCAAAAAAGATCGAAACAACCTACATTCCCATTAATGAAAGAGTGAATGACCAAACTATGGTGCATACACATAATGGAATGCTATGCAGCTCTAAAGAATAATGTAGAGTCTACAAAACACCACATACTATGAATGAATTTGGAAGAGCTCTGGTAGTGTAGGGCCTAAAGCACTTGACTGCAAACCAGAAGGTGGGCGGTTCAAACCCACCAGCCACTCCTGGGAAGGAAGATGGGGTAATCTACTTCTGTAGATACTGCCTCAGAAACCCAAAGAGGGGTCACTATGAGTCGGTCTGACCCAATGGCACATAACAACAACAACAACATGCTAAGTGAAGTAAGTCAATCACAGAAGGACAAATATAATTTAAGTTCGTTGTTGTGGAGGGTCAAGGAAAGGTTTATATATGGAGGAAAATTTCTTTGTTCGTTGCCAGGAGTGGGAGGGGAGCTCTGGTAGCGTAGTGCCTAAGTCACTTAACTGCTAACCAGAAGGCTGGTGGTTCAAACCCACCAGCCACTCCTTGGAAGGAAGGTTGGACAATCCACTTCTGTAGTGATACTGCCTCAGAAATCCAAGGAGAGGTCACTATGAGTTGGGTCCAACCTGAAGGCATATAACAACAACAACAACAGGGGTGGGAGGAGAGGAGAAGGAACACTGTAAAATAAAAAAATCTATTGACCCATGTCACTTTAGTTTTGTGTATTTCACTGTACATAAATTATATTTCAATAAAATGTATTTTAAAAAAAAAGGAAGTGGTGTATTAAAGTCTTCCACTATTACTGCGGAGTTATCTATTTGACTTTTCAACTCTTTTAAAGTTTGATTTATATATTTTGGGGCTCTTTCATTGGGTACATAGATAATTATTATGGCTATATCTTCATGTTCAATTGATCCTTTAATCATTATATAATGTCTTTCCTTGTTTCATATGGTGGTTTTTGTCTTAAAGTCAATTTGATCAGAAATTAATGTTGCAACTCCTGCTCTTTTACGGTTGCCATTTGCTTGATATATCTTTTTCCAACCTTTGATTTTTAGTCTATTTTTGTCTTTGTCTCTAAGGTGTGTCTCTT
>NW_006922086.1:992363-998691 GCF_000298275.1 Orycteropus afer afer | reverse complement strand
TTTTTTATTGTGATGTGAAAGTTTATCATTACCTTATGATTTATAATTTTCTCCCGAAGATTAGAACAGTCCATTCTATCTTCAGTTCCTCATCATTTTAGAAATTCTGTGACTATATAGTATTTTCCCTCTTTTAGGTTTGTTGTTGTCCTCATTTACCAGGTAATGTCTCTGGTTCCCTGTTTACAATCTTGTAAGCTTATTTTACTTTGGATATGTCCATAGCTGTGGTTTCTAGGTTATGTCATCTTGTGTATAAATGGTTAGTTGTTATTTGCTATTTTTGATTCTCTCTTCAATGAACTCCCTTTAGTATTTCTTGTAAGGTTGGTCTGGTTTTAACAAATTCCCTTAGTTTCTGCTTATCTGGAAATCTCCTAATTTCACATTTAGGAACAGTTTTGCCAGGTATATAATTCTTGGTTGAAAATTTTTCTCTTTCAGGGTTTTATAAATCCCCTCCCATTGCCTTCTCACTTGCATGGTTTCTGTTGAGAAATCAGAGCTTATTCTTACTGGTTGTCTTTTGTAAGTAACTTTTTGTTTTTCCTGTGCTGCTTTCTGGATTCTTTCTTTGTCTTGGTTTTGATGAATTTGATGATGATATGTCTTAGTGATTTTCTTTTAAGGTCTATCCTGTTTGGGTTCATTGGACTTCCTGAAGGATATATTCTCAGCTTTCATCATATCAGGCAAGTTCTCCTCCAGCAAATCTTGGACAATTTTCTCAGCAGTTTTATTTTTCTCTTCCTGTTCTGGAATTCTAATGACATGTAGATTATTCCTTTTGATGGTATCCCACATGAACCTTAGGCTTTCTTCATTTTGTTTTGATCTTTTTTCTGATTGATCTATTTCCAAAGAAGTATTCAGGTATCTGTCTTCAATCTCATTGATTCTGTCTTCCTTGCATCAATTCTGCTCCTTTGCCCTTTCAATGTGTTATCTATTTCTGACAATTTGGTATTAATCTTCTAGATTTCTATCTGTAGATTTTGAATCGTTTCTAATTTTTCATTTATTTTGTTGCTTTGTTCTTGTATTTTCTTCCAAAATTCTTCTGGGGTTTTGTCTGTGTTTTTCTTGGTCTGTCTGTCAGTCCTTTGAAGATATCTAAATATAGTTCTTTTGAATTCCTTATCAGAGAGTTCCCATGCTGCTTCTTCCTCAGGGATGTGTTCTGGGTCTGTATCCTGCTCCCTTGTTTCTATCACATTATCTTGCTTCTTTGTGTGGACTGTGATGGTTTGTTGTCTCTGAGACATAATGGCATTGTTGTATTTAGATCTCTGTTAACTGTTTGTGAAGAACAGCCAAGGGTGAGTCAGGCTTTTCTTGGTGGTTGTTTATCATCAGCCTGTTGGTGGAGAAGGAAGTGGTGGCTCTCACTCAGTAAGTGAAGCTGCAGGAGGTATGGGTGTAGTTGTGTCCTATGGGGACTGTTGTTGTCTTCCACTCCATTAGACAAAAATAACAATTGAATAACCATCAAAAATTAAAAGCCGATGGACAAAAAGTATACCATGTAATCACACAGAAACAGTAACCAATAAAAGAAAAAAGGGAAAAAGAATAGGAAAAAAGAAAGAAAGAACAAAAGAAAGAAAAACCCTGCAATATCTGGGCAGAGTGCAATAAGAAAAAAAAGGTAGAGAAGGAGAATAATGAAGAAAACAATGGGAAAAATGCAAAAAGAAAAACAAAGAATGAGGTTAACCATGAGAAAGAAAAAAAAATTGCAACCAGGAACAGGGAAGACAAAAAAAGCTGAAAACTAGAATTTGGTAAGGGAAGAATAAAGAATATAGTAAAAGGGACAAAAGCAATAATAATAGTAGTAGTTTTAAAACAGACAAAAACAAACAAACTAAAAAAGAGAAAGAAGAAAAAAAATCAGGGCAGGGCATGGCACCCAGGCTCCTTCCGAGCACACAGACTGGGATGGAAATCCTGGCAGCCCAGAAGGTGGGTGGGAGTGAGGGATGGCCACATCTCCATTCACCAGGTGGGTGTAGGGTATAAGAGTAACAAAGGGAATGTCACACCTTTCCAGTTGTCTGGGTCCAGAATGTCCTTGTGGTTCCCAGCAAGTGTAGTCTGTTCTTAAGTCCCTGGAATCTGGGAGAATGCTGTTGCTTTGTAAACATTCAAAATGGCTGCACCTCTGGACAGACAAAAGTTCACAGCTCAGCCCACCCTCCTCTTCACTGCTTTACCTTTTATTCCCCCGCCATCAGAGCAGTCCTCCATGCAGTCCCTGGTTAGCAGGGCCGATTTTTAAGTTAATTCTTAGGTCCTATCACCACTCAGCAATATCCTAGCTGTCTGTGATGTCAGAATCACTGCCAGACCATAGCTCTGTATGTCTCCTTTTTTGGTGTTTTCATGCAAATTCTTCTGCTATCCAACTAGTTTAGTTTAGTCCATTTCTATATCCTTCCCTTCAAGGCTCAGGGTTCCAAGATTATCTTCTGTAACTGTATTAATTAGTTCCCTTTTCTTTGTTGAAGAGGATCTGTGCAGCCTTTCTGCTTATTCCACCATCTTACCGGAACTCTCAAATGCAAATATCTCTTGACTGCCGGGATCTAATGGGACACTGAAAAAGCCATTAGCTAAATCTAGTACAAATTGATATATTCCTAAAGCTTCCCCAATTTTTTCTAACAGTCAAGCTATATTTGTCATGGCCACATCCAAAGGAGGAGTCACTGTGTTCAATTCCTGGTAGTCCACAGTCCAAGAACCATTGGGATTTTGTACAGGCCATACTGGACTATATTAAAGGGGTTGTGTCTCATTATTCTGACTTAAGCCAATTTTCTCACTGTAGCTGTTATCTCTTCATGACCACCAAGGAGTCAATACAGTTTCAGTGGTACTATTTGGTATGGCCATGACAACACAACATTTAGCTTGTCCCTATACAACAGGTTTTGTAGCTTTTACCCATAGTGGAATTCTGCTGTCATCTGAAGAGTAAGGCTGGTGAGGACATCCATGCCTAATATGTATTCAGGAAAGGGTAAAATGTACAGTTCATAGGCATGGGGCATTAGCCACCCAATTTGTAGTGTTAGATCACCCGACACACTTCCACCAACCTTCCACCATAGCCATCGATAGCAGTTAAGGGACTTGTGAAATTGCTAATGTTCCCATAAATGAGGGAGTATTTGGCTCCAGTGTACATCAGAGCCAATCCTTGTTTTTTGTTTTTGATGCCCAGTAGATAGGGAGTTCCATATGTGGCCTCCATTCCCCTGACACTAATCTGACAAAGAGCCAAAGTTCCAGGAGACCTTGGCCTGACCCTACTGTGTGAATTAAGGTGCCCTCCATGCATCCCCTTCAGAAAGTGCCAGAAGTTGTACCATTCTTCCTTTGTCTCTACTGTGAACTTCTGCTATGGTTTCAGCTTCTGCTACAGTCTGACAAACACAGCATTAGGGAGTGCATCAGTTTTTTCTATTAGGGTTCCCACCAGGATCAAGTCCTGCTATATTTGCCTATTAGTTTCTTGCACTGGTCCCTTCATGTTCTTTTCCCCTTGTTGTTTGCCCCCTTCCTTGGGCTGCTGGACATCTGTAGGGCCTCCATTCTGTTTCATTGTCCTTTCTCATTCCCCTAAATTAGCTGTGACTTGGGTGGCCATGACACATGCTGCCCAACTAAGGGGCTTAAGAAAGAGACCAGCACTCCATACCACTGACTACGGGCTGAGTACAGAATAGCAACCTCCAGGCTTCAGTAATGCTTGGCATATATGGCATGCTTCATCTTTAACCCTCTTATGAGCTCCTGTAATTCTTCCAGTGAGAACCAGTGAAGGAGGCCATGGGGACATCCCCCTCATTAGGTCAGGCAGGCTTACAGGCAGCTATAATCCCATATAACAAAGAAACTACCTGGTTCTCATTCACTGCTATGTACAAGGTGGGGTGTGATATAACTGAGGCTAATTTAGACATCTCTACTCCTGAGAAGATAATACTTTCTGCCCTCATGTCCCAGATTCACAAGAGCCACACTGTTATAGATTCACACTCTTCCTGGCAAAATTTGGAGGCCAAGTCCACTAACTCAGTGGCAGTATAATCCCTCATGGATATAAATTTCATTCTTTTGGGAGGGGTACAAGTTTTCAGTGGTAACTCCATCAGGGTGTGCCTGTTGTGCTTTCATTTTTGTCACCAACAAAAGTTGCACTTCTAACACTGGAACTTCTATTTCTTCACTCTCATTCTTCGTCCTTGGAGGAGGAGGAGCTCTCACACGGATCTCACTTCTTTGGGTCCCAGTTGGCCCATGCTACCACCACTTTCATGCTCTGACAAGGAAGATACTATACTTTTGGCCTAACCATCCTGCAAGATAACTTCTGTACTCTGGCTTCTTGCTCACACAGTCAGAACACCAGTGTTTTGGTGGTGCTAGCTTGAACCACTCTGACATCCTTTCTAAATGTAATTCCTGCTCTCATTGCTGGATATGGGTACAAGGTATCAGTTTACATCCAGTAGCCGATTTTGTTATACAGAGCAGCAGTCATGCAACCACTGCCAGTCATGTGCACTTCCACTTTCTTTTTTGATATATCAAAACTACTTAATATCTCTTCTAAACCTTTTGGCATTTTCAGGTCATCTCCATACTCACAAGGCAGTCCCTATTTATCCACTAGAGCTCCTATGGGACCCCACATCAACTTAGATGGTAACGCTGGGATTCCTCCCACAAAGTTCTCCTCCTCAGCCATGCTGGAGGCTCAAACAGGCTTTTCTTCAGTCTCCTGGCTGGTTCATCAGATGTAAGGGGAGTTCCCCAGTGAGTTTAAGGCAGTACTCAGGCTAAGGGCCAAGAGACCAAAGAAATGACCTTGACCCATACTCTGAGATATGTGTTCATTGAGACTTGTACAGGGAGTCCAGGGGCAGCAGGCTGGATGAACAGAAAAGGAGAGAACCTTGCCACTCTAAAGCACAGGCAAGTTATATACTGGAGCACATAAAAGAAATTCATTGCTGGAGTTCCAGCAAGATGGCAGACTAGGCAGAAAGACTGTACAGACCCTCTTCAAAAAAGAAAAGGGAAACCAATTAACACAGACACAAAAGATAATCTTGGATCCCTGAGCCTTGAAGGGAAGGATATAGAAGTGGACTAAACCCCAACTAGTAGAAGAATTTGTGTAAAAATGCCAAAAAAGGAGACATATGGAGCTGCGGTCTGGCAGTGACCCTGAGTGATCCTGAAGGCACAGACAGCTTGGAGATTCCCAAGTGGTGGTAGGACCTAAGAATTAACCTAAAAATCACCCTGCTAGCCAGGGACTGCATGGAGGACTGTGCAAGGTGGCTGGGAATCAAATGGAGAAGGTGAAGAGAAAGGTGGGCTGAGCTGTGGACTTTTGCCGGTCCCGAGAGTGCTGCCATTTTGAAGGCTTAAAAAGTGGATTGACTACTTTGGATATTTAAAGAGACAGCACTCTCGCAGATTCCTGGGGCTTAAGAACATGTTCTGCTTTCCAGCAACCCCACGGACACTCAGGACCTGAAAGACTGAAAAGGTACAACATTCCTCTTGTTACTCTTATACGCCACACCCACTTGGTGAATGGAGGTGTGGCCATCCCCCACTCCCACCTACCTTCTGGGCCTATAGGAACTCCATCACAGTCCATGTGCTGAGACGGAGCCTGGGTACCCTGCCCTGTCCTCCATGGATTTTTTTTTCTCTTTTTTTATTTTTATTTTTTTCTTTTTCGCTTTCTTTTTTCTGGTGATTAGTTTGCTTGTATTTGTCGGTTTTAAAACAACTAATATAATTAATACTTTTGTCCTTTTTATTATTGTTTTTAATTTTCCCCTCCCAGGTCCTAGTTTTCAGCATTTTTTCTTTTCCTTGTGCCTGGTTGAATTTTTTTTTTTCCTTTCCCCCTTTTTTCTTGTGGTTAACCATGTTTCTTGTTTTTCTTTTTGCATTTTTCCCATTTCTTTACTTCATTTATTATTCTCCTTCCCTACTTTTTTGTTTCTTAGTGCTGTATCCCCAGATATTGCAGGTTTTCTTGTTTTTTCTTCTTTTCTTTTCTTTTTTTTTGGTTACTGTTCCTGTGTATTTACATGGGGTGTTTTTCGTCCATGGGCTTTTAGTTTTGTGATGGTTATTTAATTGTAATTTGTGTCTAACTGAGTGAGAGACAACAACAGTCCCCATAAGACACAACTACATCCAAAACTCCTGGAACTTCACTTACTCAGTGAGAGCCACTACCTCCTTCTCCACCAATGGGCCAATGATAAAAAACCACCAAGAAGAGCCTAAA
>NW_006922086.1:973513-981795 GCF_000298275.1 Orycteropus afer afer | reverse complement strand
AAAAAAAAAAAAGAGACAGAGAGAGAGAGATTCGTTGCCAAAGCTCACATGATCCTTGAGTCCCATTCTTGCATGCCTGAATTCCAGGAAGCAGAGCTCTCACCAAGTGTCCTGGTAAATCTCTTGTGATTGTCTCAAGACTTGACCTACAGCCCAGTAAGTCTGCAAGAAGAATAGTCCAAACAGGACAGCCCCACAGGGTCCTGCAGTAGCTTGTCAGGACCATCACCATCTTTGAGTATGCATAGTGTTTACCCTACACTGTTCCTCAATCAATTGCAGGTACATCAATATAATTCTTTGGTATTCATTTTCAAGTTGTTTCAATGCAACTTCTTCAGAGAAGTTTTCTGGCTATGTATTCTGGTCTGTTGTTTGTAATACTTGAAGTTGCTTCATTGTGTGAACTGGGATTATTATCAGTTCTCTCTGAGACACTGTATATTTATATTTATTTAGTGTTTGTGTACTGGTGTTACTTGTCTTGGTTTTTGTTTGTTTTTTTCTGCTTTATTTTGTTTTTATATATGCAAGGAAGTGGGGCTGGTGTGCTATTTACTCTATTTGCTAGTTTGGCAGTGCTTAGGCACTCACCACCTGTCTCCTGGTGAGTGTGATGGAGGATGAGAATGTGTGCACAGCTCTTGATTAGCAGTTCATGAAGAGCAATTAGGGGTGGGTTCAGCTGGTACTGGCTGTCTTCTATTGTTGATCAGTTGGTACAGAAGCAGGTGATGGTCTTCACCCAGTGTGTAGGGCTGCAGGAGGTGAGGATGTGGTTGGGTCATGTAAGCATAGTAGTTGTCTCCACCAAGTGTGATTAAATAAATGTTTTTGTTGTTATGTGCCGTTGAGTCGGACCCGACTCATAGCAACCCCTCCTTGGGTTTCCGAGGCAGTATCACTACAGAAGTAGATTGCCCCATCTTCCTTCTGAGGAGTGTGGCTGGTGAGTTTGAACCACCAGCCTTCTGGTTAGCAGTCAAGTGCCTTAGCCACTATAGCCACTATGCTACCAGAGCTCCCGATTAAATAAATAAATAAATAAAAATGAGAACAAGAGAACAAAATGACAATCATCTTAAGCCAACACCAATAACTAGAAAAAGAGAAACAAATAAATAGAAAGAAAGAAAAAGGGGGGGGGGAAGAAGGGCAATGAGAGAAAGAAATAAAAATAAAATTGGGGTTGTGTGAGAAAAATGAAAAAAAGAAAAAATTAGTAAAGGAAAACAAGGGGTGGAAAATATGAAAAGAGAAAGCAAAGCAAAGAAAAAGAACAGAAGTGATCAAGGAAAAGGGGGAAAAAAAATCAAGAACCAGGGAAGGGAAGGAAAAGAAAGGAATGAAGGAGGACAAGAAGAATAACTTGAAGGAAGGAAGGAAGGGAGAGCAGGAGGGAAGAAGAAAGGAAGAAAATTGTGAGGGCAGGGCACCCAGGCCGTGTTCGTCCTTGCCAATCAGGTGGTAGGGATCAGTGCACTTGGTCCTGGCACTAGTTCCTGCCCACCCAGAAGACAACCAGGGGCAGGGCACCTTATTCCAGATGGTTTCTCACTGATTCAGAAGATGTCTGGTGGCAGGACATGTGGACTTGGAATAAGTTCCTGCCAGTCCAAACAGCAGCTGGAAGCAACACACTGTTCTAGAAGGAATTGCTGCCAACTGAAAAAGCAGCTGGGGATGGGGTCCCTGCTCCTAGAAAATTCTTGTTACCCCAAAAGATGGCTAGGAGCAGGACATCTGATTTTGGAACTAGTTCCTGTCTACCCAGAAGACATATGGGGGCAAGGTGCCTGATACCAGATGTTTTCCTGCTGAAAAGGTCCCTAGAGCAATGTGCCTAGAGCAGGAAAATGTTCCTGTCAGTTTAAAACATATTAGAAGCAAGATGCCTCATTCTAGAGAGAGATCCTGCCAGCCCCAAAAGCAGCAATGGACAAGGCATCTGGCTTCACACAAAGTTTCTGCTGTCTCAAAAATATAACTTGGCACAGGGTCCCATTCTCAGAAAAAATACCTGCCATCTCAAAAGGCTGGTGAGTGTAGGGTGCCTGGTCTCAGAGAAAGTTCCTGTTGGCCCAAAATATGGCTGGGATTAGGATGCCTAGTCCCAGGACCAGGTCTTGCCTGCCCATAAGGCAGGTGGTGGCAAGAGCCCAGTCCAGAATTTCTTCTGGTCCAGAAGGTGGTGGAAGTAGGTTATGGGCACACTTCTATTCACTAGGAGGGTGTGGGGTATAAGTGGAACAAAGGAAATATAGCACTTTTTTCTCATCAGCCACCAGTTTGGTTATCTGTTCAGTCCTCAACTAGTGGAGCTGATTATCAGGTTGCTGTCTGATTGGAATGTCACTTGTAAATATTCAAAATGGCCACACCATTAGGCCAGTCAATAGTCCAGAGTTCCATTTGTCTCCTTATTTGCTATTTACATTTTGTTTCTTCTGCTCAAACCAAAACCAAATTCACTGGCATTGAGTTGATTCTGACTCATAGCTACCTCCAATTGGTTTCCAAGGCTATACATCTTTATGGAAGTAGACTACAATATCTTTCTTCAGTGGAACAGCTGGTAGGTTTGAATCATTGACCCTGTTGTTAGCAGCCAAATGCCTTAACTACTACACCACCAGAGCTCTTTGTTTCTTCTACTAGTCAGTATTTAATCCACTTTATTATCCCTTCCTTCAAAGTTCAGAGTGTCAGGATTATCGTCTGTGTCTGTTTCAATTTGTTTCTCATTTCTTTTATTTCACAGGGTCTCAGTAGCTTGCCTGCCTATTCTGCCATATTACTAGAAGTCTGTCATTCTGTTCCTTAACTGCTGCATCCACAAGCATTGATTGTGGATCCAAGTAAAATGAAATTCTTGGCAACTTCAATCTTTCCTCCATTTATGTCTCTTTGGACTCCTTTAGTCTAGAAGAGGTCCCTCTGTCTCTATCTTTCACTTTGACAGTTCTGATGAGTACAGACTAGCTATTTTGTAGAATAAAACCTTATATTTTTGTTTAATGTGATATTTCTTCATGTCAATTTGTCCCATTACTGGTAATGTTAGCTCCTTAGTTAAGGTCCTGTCTGCCAGGTTTTCTCGCTGTAATTCACTATTGTTCTCTTTGTAATTACTAAATATCTTGTGGGGGACTAACTTTTAGAACTTTGTAAATATCCTTAATATAGGACATTTTGGTCATGGAAGGTATGCAACCCAAGAGTCAAGTATAAAGTGAGTGAAGCTAGCTACTTACTATACATCTGGCTCTTCTGGGAAGCAGGCCAATCAGTTCTGTGCAGACTTTGGCACTGCAAATAAGTGAAATAAACAAAACCACAAGCCACCTTCCAACAGCGACCAACAGAGTTCAACAAGTGGAAGACAGAAGCAGTCTTCTGCTCTGTTTCAGATGAGCACATACAGAAATTGCTCTACTTCTTTTGACATCCAGGCATCCTTTGCTCTTTTTTAGGAAATATCAGAAACATTAATGTCCACTCAGGACAAGGGCTCTCAGTTGGACCTCAGTGGACACAGTAAATATCATTGTTGCTACAAATAAAAGCTTCTCATTTAGATGGACAATTATTTGATTTTTGGTGGTCATTTTATTTTTGTGCCTTTCTGCCTTTCCCCTGACCTCTTCTGAATAGTCCTACCCCTCTCTCAAGTCCAGATTTAAACATAATTTTCTCAGGGAAAAATTTCTGAACACCAGTGTCTAACCCGAATGAGTTAGTGACCTTGTCATCTGTACTCTCTGCTGTTTTTTTCAGGGTAATAGTTGACTAGATGTCCAGCTGGCTCACTGCATCTAAGGCTCTGCATAGTGAAGGCTGGTCTGCTCACTGCTGCAGCCCCCATGACTCATGGCCAATAAATGAGTATTTGTACATGGGCAAACAAATAAATGAATGAATGATTAACAAGCATTCTGCCTCTCTTCCCAAAATCTATTGCATGCTGTGGTCATCTGAATAATGCCCCATCTACCCATGTATCCACAGCCTAATCCCTAGAACCTGTAAATGTCACCTTACATGGCAACTGGGATTTTACAGCTGGATTAAGTTAAAGATGTTGAAATGGAGAGATTGTCTTGGATTATCTGGGTTGGCCTGAAATAATCACAGGGTTATAAAAATGAGACAGACATTAGATCAGAGAGGAGAAGGCAATGTGAAGATGGAGGCAGAGATTTGAGTGATGTGACCAGGAGGTCAGGAATACAGGCAGCTTCTAGAAATTGAAAGAGACAAGAAATGGCATCTTCCAAGGAATCTGCAGAAGAAACTAGCTATGCTGACCCTGCAAAAGGAACCAGTTATGCTGAATCCTTGATATTTGCCATTTCCATTGAGAGGAAAATTCCATAAGTTCAAACTAGATTCAAAAGAGAACATGGAACAAGGAATGTCATTGCTGTTGTCAGATAGATCTTGGTCAAAAGCAGAGAATCTAAGAAAGACATGTTTTATCAACTAACTTAAGGCATTTAACTGGGAGCTCTGGTAGCATAGTGGCTAAGGCACTTGACTGCTAACCAGAATGCTGGCAGTTCAAACCCACCAGCCACTCCTTGGAAGGAAGATGGGGCAATCTACTTCCGTAGTGATACTGCCTCCAAAACCCAAGGAGGGGTTGCTATGAGTCAGGTCCAACTCGACGGTACATAACAACAACAACAAGGCATTAACTGTGTGGATCATAACAAATTATAGATTACATTGCAAAGAATATGAATTTCAGAACACTTAATTGTGCACATGTAGAATCTGTACATGGATCAAGAGGCAGTTATTTAAACAGAACAAGGGGATGCTGAATGGTGTAAAATTGGAAAAGATATTCATGCAACAGAGTTTAATTTTTTTTCACATTATTTACTCTATTTTTATGCTGAATAAATAACCCAAGAAGCTGGACTATATGGAGGAGGATATGGCGTCAGGATTGCAGAAAGACTTATTAACAACCTGGGATATGCATTTAACATAAACCTGCTTGCCAAAAATGAAGACAACTTAACACTCACTGATGAAGGTCAAAGACTATAGTCATCAGTATGATTATACCTGAACATGAAGAAAATGAAAATCTTCACAACTAGACCATGTGCAGAAAAATGAAACAAGATACATATCTTTTGCCATATACGAAAACTAATTCAACAAAAACAACAGCAAATCATGATAAATAGAGAAAAAAAATGCAGCTGTCAATGATTTAATTTCATTCTACTTGAATCAATAATAAACATCCATGGAAC
The DNA here is from genome assembly GCF_000298275.1 of Orycteropus afer afer. Taxonomy (NCBI): domain Eukaryota; kingdom Metazoa; phylum Chordata; class Mammalia; order Tubulidentata; family Orycteropodidae; genus Orycteropus; species Orycteropus afer. The sequence goes on along the minus strand of NW_006922086.1, from coordinate 976,525 downwards.
AGTAATCAATAAATCAAAGAATGTTGTATTGGTAAACCTGCTGCAAAAGGCTTTTTAAAGTTCTAAAAGGGAAACATATCACTCTGATGACTAAAGTGTATCTGATGCAACCCATAGTCTTTTCAATTGCCTCATATGCATGGAAATATTTGATATTGAAAAAGAAAAGCAGGAGAAGAATTGATGTGTTTGAACTGTGGTGCTGGTGAAGAATATTGAACATACTGGGGATTCCCAGAAGATTTCTTAGAAGAAATACAATCAGAACTTTCTTTAGAGATGAAATCTAGAAAACAATACCATTTACAATAGCTACCCCAAACATGAAGTACTCAGGAATAAATCTAACCAGAGGTACAAAAGACCTATGCAAAGAAGACTGTAAAACACTACTACAGGAAACCAATAGAGACCTCCATAAATGGAAAAAATATACATGTTCAGAGATAGGAAGACAACAGTGTAAAAATATCAATTCTATTATATCTACAGATATAGTGCAATCTAGAGTCTATTATCATTCTTTAAAGAGATGGAAAAACTGTGGAAATGAAAGCGATCCCAGATAAGCAAAGCTACTAAAGAAGAACAAAGTAGAAGGCCTCACACTCCCTGATCTCAAAACCTGCTACAAAGTATTAAGAGTCAAAACAGCATGGTATTGGCACAATGAGAGACCCATAGAGCAATGGCACAGAATTGAGAACCCAGAAGTAAATGCATCCATCTATGGACACCTGATCTTTGACAAAAATCTGAAAGCCATTAAATGGGGGAAGAAATGGTCTCTTTAACAATTTGTACTGGTAAAGCTGGATATCCTTGTGCAAAAAAATGAAACAAGGTCCATATCTCTTGCCATATACAACTAATTCAATATGGATCAAAGACCTAAATATAAAACCTAAAACTAAAAATCACCAAAGGAAAAAAGGGTTGATCTTAGTGGCCCTAATATATGACATAAGTGCACTATCAAATATAACTAAAAATGCACAAACAGCAGAAGAGAAACTAGATGACTAAAACAAAAAAGCCAAACTCACTGCCATCAAGTCGATTCCAACTCATAGTGACCCTTCCTTGGGTTTCCAAGGTGGTATCTCTATGGAAGTAGATTGCCCAGTCTTCCTTCTGAGAAGGGTTTGAACCACAAGCCTCTGGTTAGCAGTCAAATGCCTTAGGCACTATGCCACTAGAGGTCCTAAAAATTAAACATTTATGTATATCAAAAGACTTCACCGAAAGAGTAAAAAGAGGAGTTGGTGTTCTGGCAAGATGGTAGAATAAGCAGACAAGCTAAACAGACCATCTGCCACAAAGGAATGAGAAACCAATTGAAACCAATACAGAAGATCCTGGAACCCTAAGCTTTGAAGGGAAGGATAAAGAAATGGATTAAATAGCAACTAGTAGAAGAACCTGAATGAAAACTGTGAGTAAAAAGACAAATAGAACTGCGGATTTCTGGCTGTCCTGAGGGTGCAGCCATTTTGAATATTTGCAAGCACATCCTGGTAGCAACCTAAGAATTGGCTCTGCTCACCAAGGACTGCATAAGGAATAAGTACATTGGTGCCTGACAACCAAAAAAGAAAACAACAACCTAAGGATAGACAGCATAGGCAACTGCACAGGAGACTGACAACTAGAAAGGTGCAATATTCTCCTTGTTACTCTTATACCCCACACCATCTTGGTGAACAGAGGTATGGCCATCCCCCACCTCCACCCACCCTCTTGACCAGCAGGAATGCCATTCTGATTTGTGCCCTGACAGAGCTTGGGTGCCATGCCCTGCCTCCACAGTTTTGTTTTCAATTATTCTTTTTATCTTCCTCCTTTTTCCTTTTTATTTATTTATTTATTTTCTATTCCCCAAGCCTTATTTCTTTCTTCCCTTGCTTTTTCCTGGTTCTCTTTGTTTTTCTTTATTTTGGTTCTTCCCAGACCTTGTTTTTCCCTTTGCATTTTTTTTTTTTTTTTTTTTACTATTCTTTTACTGTTGCTATTTTCTCTCATTCTTCCTGCCCCAGATATCGTGGCTTCTCCCGCCCCTTTTTCTCATTATCTATGTTTTATCCTATTTTAATATATATTTAAAATTTTTCTTCTCATTTATTGCTTGTGTGTGTGTGTGTGTGTGTGTGTGTGTGAGACTGTCCTTGTTTACTTATGCAGCTTGAGTTTGTTTGTTTTGTTGTTTTTATTTTTTTGATGTTTTATTTATTTATGTCTGAATGGGAGACAGCAACCATTCCCATACAACCCAACCCTGTACATCCTGCAGCCCCAGCCACTGAGTGAGGGCCACCATTTTCTTTTTCACCAACTGACCAATGATAGATAGCAGCTGATAGCAGCTCAACTCACCTTCAATTGCTCTTTACAAACAGCTAACAGTGATCTGGGCACACACTCTCATTCTCTATCACACCCATCAGGAGACAGGGGGTGAGAGCACAAGTGCTAACAACTAGTGAATAGAGGAGCACAGTACCCTGCTCACATAGATATATCAAAACAAAATAAAGGAAAAAAAATCATAGGTGAATCATACAAATATATAACCACTAATTTAACATAAATACAACAACATTATAATATCTCAGAGACAACTGACCATCACAGTCCAAAAAAAGAAGCAAGATGAAGTAATACAAATGAGAGACCAGAATAAAAACCAAGACAACATCCCCAAGGAACAAGCAGCATTGGAACTCCCTGATAAGGAATTCAAAAGAATTATATTTAGGTACCTTCAATGGATTGTGAGACCCCAGGAAAACACTGTCAAGATCAAGGACAATGCTGAAAAAATGAAGGAAAACACAGAAAAAAAACTCTAGAACAATTTAGGAAAACAATACAAGAAAAAATTTAAAAAATAAACAAAAATTTAGAAATGATCTAAAAACAACAAATCAAAATCCAGAAGATTAATACTAGGATTTCAGAAATAGCTAAAACATTGAATGGGCAAAGGAGTAGAATCTAATTAATGGAAGTCAG
>NW_006922086.1:956789-972083 GCF_000298275.1 Orycteropus afer afer | reverse complement strand
TGGCCAGACTTCATCTCACCTATTTTGGTCATGTTGTAAGAAGGGACCATTCCCTGGAGAAGGATGTCATGCTTGGTAAGGTGGAAGGTCGACGAAAGAGGGGGAAGCCTTCAATGAGATGGATTGATACGGTGGCTGTGATGATGGGCTCAAGTACAGCAGGGATGGTGGGGCTGGCGCGGGATTGGGCTGTGTTTCGTTCTGCTGTGCATGGGATCACTATGAGTTGAAAACAACTTAATGGCACTTAAGAACAACAACAATCAGAATTCCAGAACAAGAAGAGACACATATAACCACAGAGAAAGTTTTCAAAGATGTGCTGGATGAAAATTTCCCTGAAATGATGAAAGATGAGAATATATCCATTCAAGAAGTTCACCAAACCCCAAATGGGATAGATACCAAGACATATTATAATCAAACTCACCAAAACCAAGAACAAAGAAAGAATCCTGAAAGTAGCATGGGAAAAACAAAAAGTTTCCTACAAAGTGCAACCAGTAAGACCAAGCTCTGATTTCTTGGCAGAAACCACGCAGGGAGAAGGCATCGGGGTAATATATATAAAACCCTGGAAGAAAAAAATTGCCAACCAAGAATTACATTCCCAAGAAAATTGTCCCTCAAATATGATGGTGAGATTAGAACATTTCCAGATAAGCAGAAATTAATGGAATTTATTAAAACCAGACCAATGGTACAAGAGATGCTAAAGTGAAATAAATCAATCACAGGACAAATAATGTATTAGTCTGCTATTGTAAAAAGTCAAGAAAAGGTTTATACATAGAAGGAAACTTTCTTTGTTAGTTACCAGGATTGGAAGGGGAGGATAAGGGAGGGAAAACACCTAAATATTTTGAAAAAAAATATATATATATATAAACCAAAGATTACTACTGGTTACCAGGGGTAGGAGAGTAAGAGAAAGGGGAAGTTTTTGTTCTTCAGGACATTGTGTTTATATTAATGGTGGTGGACTCTTTTGGAAAAAGATAGTAATAATGGTGGCATAACATGAAAAAAGTCATCAGTGTCCCTGAGTTGTAAATGACAAAGTTGTTATGTTGGCAAATGTTTTTTTATGTATGCTTTCACCACAATAAAAAAAAGAAAAAAAGAAGAGAAAGAGTGTAAAGAGAAACCACAGACTGGAAAAATAATGTTTGGCAATTACATATTGGACAAGGAACAAATTTCCAAATTTATGGAAAACTTAAACACATAAATAAAATAAGAAAATCCAATTAAAAAATGGGCAGAGCTCATGAACAGACACTTCACCAAAAAAGACATTCAGTCACCAACAAACACATGAAGAAATGCTTGTGATCATTAATCATTAAGAGATGCAAATCAAAACAATGAGATATCTCACCCCAGCATTAATAACAAATTTCAAATAATCAGAAAACAACAAATGCTGGCAAGGGTGTAGAGAGACTGGAACACTCACTCACTGCTGATGGGATGATAAAATGATGCAACCACTGTAGAAGGTAATATGATACTTCCTTAAAGATTAGGAAATAGAAATAGTATATGATTCAGCAATCCCTCTACTAGATATATATATATACTAGAGAAATAAATAATCCTGACATGAACAGATATATGCAAACCCATGTTCATTACAGTATTATAAACAATAGCAAAAAGATGGAAACAGCCTCAGTGCCCATCAACAGTTGAATGGATAAACAAATTGGGGTACATGCACATAATAGGATACTACACAACAGTAAAGAATAAGTATAAATCTGCAAAATACATCATAACATGGATAAACATGGAGAATATTATGTTGCGTGAAATCAATCAATCACAAAAAGGCCAATATTGTATGTTGTTGTTGTTGTTGTTAGGTGCCACTGAGTCATCTCCAACTCACAGCAATCCTATGCACAGCAGAACAAAACAGCACCCGGTCCTGAGCCAGCTCCATGATCCTTGCTACACTTGAGCCGATTGTCGCAGCCACCGTGTCAATCCACCTTGTTGGAGGCCTTCCCCTCTTTCATCGACCCTCTACCTTACCAAGCATGATATCCTTCTCAAGGGAATGGTCCCTTCTGACAACATGGCCAAAGTATGTGAGACAAAGTCTGGCCCTTCTCGCCTCCAAGGAACATTCTAGCTGCACTTCCTCAAGGACAGTTAGTTCTTTTAGCAGTCCACGGTACTCTCAGCATTCTTTTCTTCACCAACACCACAGCTCAAAAACATCAACTTTTCTTCGGTCCTCCTCACCCATTGTCCAGCTCTCACATGCATATGAGGTGACTGAAAATATCATGGCTTGTGTCAGGCACACCTCAGTCCTCAAGGAGATATCTTTGCTCTTCAGCACTTGAAGGAGATCCTTTGCAGTCAATTTGCCCAGTGCTATACCTCGTCTGATGTCCTGACTGCTGCTTCCATTGGTGTTGATTGTAGAACCAAGCAATGTGAAGTCCTTTAGAATTTCAATCTTTTCTCTATTTATCATAATGCTGGTCATAGGTCCAGCTTTGAAAATTTTTGTTTTCTTTATATTGAGATGTAATCCATACTGCAGACTGTAGTCTTCAATCTTCATCAGTAAGTACTTCAAGTCATCCTCACTTTCAGCAAGCAAAGTTGTGTCATCAGTGTATCATATGTTGTTAATGATTCTTCCTCCAATCCTGATGCCTTGTTCTTCTTCATATAGTCCAGCCTCTCAGATTAGTTGCTCAGCATAGATTGAATAAGTATGGTGAAAGATACAACGCTGATGCACTACCTTCTTTTTAAACCATGCAGTTTTCCCTTTTTCTGTTTGTGTGATGGCCTCCTGGTCTATGTACAGGTTCCTTAGAAGCATAATTAAGGGCTCTGGAATTCCCATTCTTCTCAGTGTTATCCACAATTTGTTATGATCCACAAAATCAAATGCATTGGCATAGTCAATAAAACACAAGCAAACATCTTTCTGTTATTCTTTGCTTTAAGCCAAGATCCATCTGACATCAGCAATGGTATCTTTCATTCCACATCTTCTCATGAAACCACCTTGTATTTATGGAAGTTCTCTATCAATATACTGCTGCAACCATTTTTGAATTATCTTCAGTAAGATTTTACTTGCATGTGATATTAATGATATTGTTCGATAACTTCCACATTCTGTGGGATCACCTTCCTTTGAAATGGGTACAAATATGGATCTCTTCCAGTCAGTTGGCCAGGTAGCTGTCTCCCAAATCTCTTTGCATAACCGAGTGAGTGGCCTCAGCAGGGCATCCATTTGTTGAAACATCTCAATGGGTATTCCATCAATTCCTGGAGCCTTGTTCTTCACCAGTTCTTTCAGTGCAGCTTCAACTTCTTCCTTTAATACCATTGCTTCTTGAACATATGCACCTCCTGAAATGGATGAACATTGACCAGTTCTTTTTGGTACAGTGACTCTGTGTATTCCTTCCATCTTCTTTTGATGCTTCCTGCATCATTCAATATTTTGCCCATAGAATCTTTCAATATTGCAACTTGAGGCTTAATTTTTTTCCTCAGTCCTTTCAGCTTGAGAAATGCCAAACATGTTCTTCCCTTTTGGTTTTATAACTCCAGGTCTTTGCACATTTCATTATAGTAATTGGCTTTGTCTGCTTGAGTTGCTCTTTGAAATCTTCTGTTCACCTCTTTTATCTTGTCATTTCTTCCATTTGCTTTAGCTACTCTTCACTCAAGGGCAAGTTTCAGAATCTCTTCTGACATCCATTTTGTTCTTTTCTTTCTTTCTCATCTTTTTATTGACCTCTTGCTTTCTTCATGGATGATGCTCTTGATGTCACCCTACAATTCTGCTACTTTTTGGTCATTGGTATTCAATGCATTAAATCTATTCTTTAGATGGTCTCTAAATGCAGGAGGGATATATTCAATGTCATATTTTGGCTCTCAAGGACTTGTTTTAATTGTCTTCAAATTCAAGTTGAACTTGCATATGAGCAGTTGATGGTCTGTTCCACAATCAGCTCCTGGTCTTGTTTTGGTGGAAGATATTGAGTTTTTCCATCATCTCTTACCACAGATGTAGTCTGCCTGATTCCTGTGGACTCCATCTGCTGAAGTCCACGTGAATAGCCACCATTTGTGTTGTTAAAAAAAAGAGGTATTTGCAATGAATAAATCTTTGGTCTTGCAAAATTCTATCATGTCATCTCCAGCATTATTTCTGTCACCAAGGCCAAATTTTCCAACAACTGGTGATTCTTCTTTGTTTCCAACTTTTGCATTCCAATCACCAGTGATAAGCAACACATTTTGATTGCATGTTCAGTCCATTTCAGACTGCAGAAATTGATAAAAATATTCAATTTCCTCATCTTTGGCTTTGGTGGTTGTTGCATAAATTTGAATAATAGTAGTATTAATGGGTCTTCCTTGTAGATGTATGGATATTATCCTATCACTGACAGCATTGTACTTCAGGACAGATCTTAAAATATTCTTTATGATGATGAATGTCACACCATTCCTCTTCAATTTGTCATTCTTGACATAGTAGATCATATGATTGTCTGATTCAAAATGTCCCAAACTGGTCCATTTCAGCTCACTAATTCAGCCTAGGATGTCAAACTTTATGCGTTCCATTTCATTTTTGACAAATTCCAATTTTCCTAAATTTATGCTTCATACATTCCATGTTCCAATTATTAGTGGATGTTTGCAGCTGTTTCTCCTTAATTTGAGTCATGCCACATCAGCACCTGTAGGTCCTGAAAGACTTACTTTATCCATATCATTAAGGTTGTTTCTATTCTGATGAGGCAGCTCTTTCCCAGTCATATTTTGAATGTTTTCCAACCCAAGGGGCTCGTCTTCTTACACTGTGTTGGACAATGTTTCCAAGCTATTCATAAAGTTGCCCGGTAATGTATCAGATGGTGTTTCTCTGCTATTCATAAGGTTTTCCCTTGAAAGTTTTTGAGAAGTGGATGGGCTTCTCCTTCTTCCTAGGCTGTCTTAGTCTGTAAGCTCTGTTGAAACTCGTGCACCATGTGCAACTCTGCTGACATCTGAAACAACAGTGGCACAGCCTGAAGCCTGACAGCAATGTACAAGCCTCACAGGATGACAAAATGACAGACAAATTTGTCTCCCTTAGCTCTTGGAAGCCTCTGCGCCCTCCCCTTACCTGATTCCTACCTGGAACCTGCCACTCTGTGGTCCCCGGCTGCTCCCTTGTTTTCCTGGTTCTAGGGGGCTTGGGGTCTAGCCTTTCCTCCCACTCCTTTTTTACCTGGATATCCTGCCATTCCTGAAGTCCCCAAGGCCACTCTTGCTCTTTTCCTTTCCTGGCTCTGGGGGGCTTGGGGATAGACTTGCCTCCCGCCCCTTTTTTACCTGGATATCCTGCCACTCCTGAGGTCTCTGAGGCTGCTCCTGCTCCCTGTATCCCTGTGTGAGACCATTAACATTAAAAGCCAATAAAACATTTAGACACAGAAAGAAACCTTTTTTGAAGGTTACCAGAGGTGGGAGGGGGAGGGTAAATCATTACTAGTGGCAGACACATAGTAACTTGGATGAGGGAAAAGGTAATATACAAAAAGGGAGAGGTCACCACAAAATGATCAAGGTGAAGGAAGACACTGGGAGGAACACAACACTTAAAGACGAAAAAGGTAAACACTATCATATACATAATCCTATGATAATAGTAGTAACAATGATCTATGAATGGATACGTCGATAGACATGTATGCTGAACAGGAGTGGGAAGGAGAAAGAGACTATACACACAAATATATATAGATGTGACTGAGAATATTTCTACATATGTGTTTACATATGCTGCAAATGTATCCATGAATATAGTGGAGCATAGAGTGGGCAAAGTTATGAAAACTTCTTAGCTTCCAAACACCTTGAGGGAATGAGTTACTCAGCATAGCAGCCTTGAGGGAATGAGTTACTCGGCATAGGGACTCAGGACCATACCCTCAGGTAACATCAAGGTCAATTTGCATAATAGTCCACAAAGACAATATTCTACATTTTACTTTCATGAATAGCAACTGGGGTCTTAAAAGCTTATGAGTGGCCATCTAAGCTACAACTATTGGTCTCTTGCTGTCCAAAACAAAGAAGCATAAAGAAAATCAAAGATTCATGAAATGAATTAGTCCAAAGGAACACCAGCCTCCAGGACCCAAAGACCAGAAGAATTAGATGGTGCTCAGCTACCACTGCTGACTGCTCTGAAATAGATCATAATAAGAGGTACTGGACAGAGTGGGAGAAAAATGTGGAACAAAACTCAAAATCATAAGACAGACTGGGCTTACTTGTCTGATAGAAACTGTTATAAGCCCTGAAACTATGGCCCTTACACATCCTTCAATCCTAGAATTGGACTTACTTCCATGGCTCAACTTTCAGCCAAAGAATAGACAGTCCTATAAGGTAAACAATAAAATTAGGTAGGTGGACACTCATCAGAACAACATATGATATCTCAAGGGCAGCATTAGCCCAGGGTTAAAGCTCAAAGACAGAAAGGGATAGGAAAGAAGGACAACTGGAAAGAGTAAACACAGGGAGTAAGTGTAAAAAGTGCTGTTGCATTGTGAGGATTACAATCAATGTCACAAAACAAAATGTGTATGGATTATTGAATGAAAAACCTATTTAATCTGTAAAATTTCACCCAAATCACAGTAAAAAGTTAAAAAGAAAAAGAAAAGAAAGAATGTTACTTAGAGGCAAGGATGGCAAGACTTTGCACATCGTCAGGAAAGACCAATTACTAAAAAGGACACTCTGTTTGGTAAATAGGGGAGCAATAAAAATGAGGACAACCTTCCTTGAGATGGGTTGAGAAGTAGCCACAATAACAGGCTCAAATATACCAATGATCATGAAGATGATTCAGGATCAGGCAACATTTTGTTCTGCTACATATAAGGTCACCATGAATTGGAGCTGATTCAATAGCAATTGACAACAAGAAGACTCATTTTGGACTTCTGACCTCCAGAATTGTAAGAGAATAAATTTGTATAGTTCTAAGCCATTAAGGTTAAGGGAATTAGTTACAGCAACCACAGAAAACAAATAGACAAATCAAGCATCACTGACCATCTTTTGGATGTTCAACTGATGTTGAGATTGATGCTAATGTTAACATCTCTCTGAGAAGCTATTATTGGAAGTCAAAAATATGTTTGGCACTGTGATGGCACCTCACATTATTAGAGAAAGAAAGAGCCCAGTGGAACTGCTAGAAAGTCAGAAAATAACTTGCATGTGAGTAATATAAAATTCAAATAAATACTTTTCCAAAATATAAGTTGTCACTTTCTTAACTCTGTTATTCACAAGGAAGACAGATTTAATTTACTCAAAGATAATATCAGGAATTTATAACCACAGGTTTCTTAACATTCCCACATGCATATAGTGATCCTGTGATACAAAATGATACAAAGGCTTCCTGAAGTGCCATCTGATCCAGTCTGGAAAGAAAGGAACCTGTTACCTCTGTGCAATTTGCTGGAATTATGGAAGAAGTCCAGGCAAAGATTACGGCTTTGTTGCTATGGGCCAGTCCAGCATGTGTTGTGCTCAGTGATTAGATCCAATTGCTCTCTTAGAATGAATGAGAGCCACAACTCATCTCGGGGAACTAGAGGACAGTTACCTTTCAATTGAGTGTGGGAAGGGGGATCAAGTTCACAGTCATTGTCCACAGCTCAGATAAATTTCAGAGGTGATCTATGGGTGACTTGGGACTTGAAAGTCACCGTGGCCTGAGTGACCTATGGACACTTCAATAATCAAACTTTCTGACTTGCTTGAAAAGAGGCTGTGAGTACTGAGTGGGATTGTGTTATTGAGAACAACTTGTCAGTGGGACAATGCGAGAAAGCATCCACACCATTTGCACCCTTGCTATGAACTTGAGGATATATGAAAGAGATACTTCATAGAAAGGGGAGAAGGTCTTTTGGGAAGGGGATTCTAGCACACGAGATGCTTACAATACAAAATTTGAGATACTTACCCTTAGTCCTGGTCCTGGACACTGGGATCTAGTAAAAATAAAGAGTATAGAATCACATAGCATCATAGCCACTAGCTGAAGGACTTTAGGAATTTCTTTGGGCCTCAGGTCTTTGTCTATATAAAAGTCCCAATGATAGTAGCTATCCCAAGAGGCCTGGAGGGAAAATTTAATGTCTCTCGTATGCAATGAATGCTCAAATATGTTCACTAAAACTCTTTTATCATTATTAAAAGTAATTTGAGGGCATTTTAGGCATTAAAATTTAGCAAATAATAAGAGTCAACAGAAGTAACAGGGAGTCTGTATCCCACAGACAAGTAGCCAGCTGCACTTCCTGGGGGCTATGACAAGGAAGACATAGTGGGAACTAGGGCAGGAATGCTTTTGTCCTACATTTTGTCAGTATTTGAAACCCACCCACAAATGCCTTGTAATTTGCTGGGCTTTGCCTTCCTCTTGTCCATCAAGGGTTCTTCTTGGCTCTCCATTCAGTGCCCTTAGACTTTTAAAATGCCTTTATTCTCCCACTAACACTCTCTCTTGGCCTTTGGCAAGTCATTGCCCTGCAAGAGCTACCACAACATCCAAACAATATAAAGGACAACCAAGAGCACACAGATAAACAGGGTGCCAACTCTACACACTCAATAAGTCATCTTTGCAGACAATTATGGTCCAAAGGTAAATATTGACACATTAGACTATTTCCTCATTTATTTTCTGTTGATTGTCTGGAAAATCTGATGGGGCAAAATACCACTTTTCTGATAACTGATTCTCAGGCTAATGGAAACAAATAAAGTAAAGGCTTCTGTCTACAATGGTCTGGGCAGGCCTGTTGTTTAGAACTGCTAATCGGCTTAAGTGGACTTCTTGCTCTATTTGCAGCCACCAAACTCCCTTGAACATTTTTTTTTTTTTGCTTCTGAAGGATGCCCATCATGGTGTTTAAATCAAATGAAGAGAAACAAGTGAAAGCTTGAATCACAGCAAAGCCTGTCTCTAAGTGAGCAAAATGCAGGGATGAGGAAAAATACATGCCGAACACTTACAATTAAGTGGATGGGCAGAGAAAGCCAATGAGCTGCAGAAACTGATTTTCATCCTTATAAGTATATGTATATATTTCTTCTAATATTCTTCTTTTTAAAACTGACAACAAAGGGAAACACTGGAAGTACAGACATGATCTGTGCATCTTCAAGAAAACCTGAAATATTATAAAAGTCGTCCCTATCAAGCATTCCAGGTTGCAATTTATGTTTCTGATTTTGCCAATTTATCTAGAAAATATTACAATTTAATCTTTGTTAATGAAAGGCCAACAGTGTACAACACCTGGGGTTTTATGTGTCTGTCTGGCTTCTATTAGCATTTAAATCTGCATCCATTGCATTAGTCCCTTAAAATAAACACAAACATTTATGCAAGTGACAATTCCAGTTAGCCTTAGTCAGTCTTAAATAATGTCACTCAACTGGGCATTTGGACCAAAGCCTGTGAATCATGAGGTGTGTGTGTGTGTGTGTGTGTTTTTTTTTTTTTTTTTTCCTACAGTCTGATAATTTTCAAAGCTATTGGCAACCTGGGAATTTTCCTTCCTTATCACCAGGGCTCAGCTAACTTCACTAAGACTAATCAGGCTGGGAATCATTCATTCAAGGATTGCATGATCATGTTTTTCTCTAGCAGTGACAGCTGCCTCAGCCACATTAGCAATGCAGATTAGCCAGCCTAATAGGTTAATGCAGAACATGCGAAAATTAGGTTTAATCCCCAATGAAATAATCTAACAATTTCACATTTCTTGATGTTGGGATAGAGACATTGCTGGTGACTCAATTAGGTGTAATGTAGATCAAAGCAAATTTACCTTCTGGCTGAACCTTCCCAATAGTTTAGACAGAAGACTATAGCAAGGGCTCTTTACTAATTGGTGATAGCTGTAGGGAAGATTACATTAGGAACATGCAGGCTGCTAGCAGGTTTCTTCAGCTCTGGGAGAGACAATTGGTATATTTTTGCAAATATCTGCATTTATCACTTTGCCTTGCCTCCAAATGATGTTGCAGCTCAGTACAAATGCAAACACCTTGTGTACCAACCCATTCATCCTTTGGGCATAACTGCCATAAATAAGAACACACTCTCTCTCTTATTCCACACGTTTTTCATGCCCTGTCCCAGAGTATTGCAATTGTATTCTGAATGGGTCTGCATTGTGAGGAGAACAGAAAGAGAGCGAGAGAGTGTCTAATGTTTTCATTCCAGCGAATAACATATCAAACGCCCATCTCTTTCAATCATAAAGGGAAGGAAACAAAAAATTACATACCCTCAGTTGCCAAATTATTTTTTGCCTTGACATCTTAATTCTTAATCCTTGTGTGTGGTTAAATCAGTCTACTATAGGCAACCAATCAAGCAATTATTTCTAAATTATATTTGCCCAACTCACATTGATTGGCTATTCTTTTTTTATTGGGTTAGCTCATTAATTCTGAGCAGCTTGCTTATTATGCTTTCCACATCATTTTCCTTCTGAGCCTATCTGCTCAAACCAGCCTGCTGATGTTTCAAGATGCCATACAGGGGAGGGAAAAAAAAAGCGACCAGTGATCTATGCATTGTCTCCTCTGGCAATTACAATTCACATTGCTGATTAACTTTGATGTGAAAACTAATGAGATAAGACAAGTTATCAAGGCAGGCCTGATCCGTCATTCCATTTATATAGTATTTGCACCGGTGAATTACAAAAAAACTAATGAAGACATATCTGAGAAGCAACTGAGCAGAGGCAGATTTTGGGTCCCCATCAGCAAGAGTTCTGCTCCCTGGTTCGGAGACACATCGGAATTAGCTTAATAATGAAAACACTTCATCCAAATGGACACATGTTTACATTAAAATAACTACATGATAAATAGATGGTGGAGATTTTATGCCTTCTTGAGTCTAAACAACAAAGTAAAAATGTGTTCTAGTTTTCACTAAATCGTTTGGAGGAAAATTCAATTTATGCTATTATACTTATCACTGAGTAGCTCCCCTGTTTATGGGAAACAAATGTTGATTTTTAGAGGCTGGAAGGAAGGGATATGATGTGGGAAGATTTGGAATGATTGACTTTGTTAAGATGGTAATGGGCAGATAAACAGAAGTACAATATTGGTGAAGCTAATGAAAATTGTTCACATGGTAATAACTTTTCAGTGCGGGAGATCCACTGGAATGGCATTTGCAGCTGTACATTTTTATAAGTCTTCCTCATTTTCTGAACCATGACACCAGAGCTCTCTGCTTTCTGTTCACGTGTAAATGTAGGTCCTGCTCTGTGCACATCTATGCATTACTTTTAGAAGAACAAATCCAAAGCATTTATGTGGGTATATTCATATTTACTTCCCAAAAAATTAACAAGGAAAGGTGGACATTACTTAGGAAATGTCAGTTTTCCTTAGACATATTTTTGGGGTCTGAGCATTAAATATTAAGAAAACTCTTTATTAATTTCATTAAATAAAGTGGTTACAGATGAGCTTTACTAAAATTCTTAAGTGTTCATATGGTTAAAAGGATTCTCATGCATTTTGCCTCTGCATCATTCTTTTTATATTAGTCCTATAAATATGAAAGGAGATAAAACACTGATCATTTCTAGAGATAACATAGCTTTTCCCAATGAATCGTTTTGTTGCTTTGATAAACCATTTCCGCAAACATAGGAAAATGCAAATTGTTCATTTTCTTGGGAAAAGCTTTCTTCTCTATAACATATGCAAGCATATTCTGTGTTTTTCAAACATAAAACATCATGGCAAATTATTCCACTTTAATATCATGGGAAAGGACAGTAAACAAGCAAAATAAAAAAGCCGAAGTAAATTCTAGCATATTTGAACATATCTTTAAAATTTTCCTTTTTCTTAATAGTTTTTTTTTCTTTTTTCTTTAGATAAATGTGATTTGAAATATTTCAAGGCAATTGTCCACAAATATCATTTTCTTGGACCAAAAATATATTATTAATCTCAGCATCCATAATCAATACCCCCCCCACACACACACACACACATACACTCATACGGTACCTCCAGCATCACAAAGAACAACAACACAAAAGATTAACATAGACCTACATTTCTTGAGTGGCTATACATAGAAATCTACTGCATCTGATGAAAGTTAATTGAAAGTACTATTTTAAGGATAAAGAAACAAATTAGTACTCCAGTAAGGGATTACATTTAAAAGCTCTTCTCAGAATGGAAGATAAATCCTGTATATTAGAAAATACTGTGAAGGTACTTGCGTAAGAGCTAAAGGCACAAGTGGAAAGTTGACCCCCAAGATGGTTTGATGATAGTGTGCTAAGTTTACAAAATTCTCTTGCAATAAAACAAGCCTGTAAGTATAGCACCAACTAAACACAGAAGCAATTGTACTCTGAAACGAGTTTTCAATTTTTACTCAAAAGACAAAATTAAACCTTTCTGAACAAAGGCTGACGATTTCTTCACTCAACTCTCCCCACCCCTGACCCCACCCTAGTTTCTCTTTTAGCCCATTTTTCTCTTGAATTCTGTCCTGGTTATGTTTACCATTCAATTCTAATGTTAATTAGAGACATACACATCCATATTAGTAACTCACATCTTCATTAGCACAGCCCGCCCTGCCAAAGAAAAACGCAGAGTGTATCTGCGGGTAAGCCAACAACACAGAGGGCCTATTCTTGAAGGCACATATCTAACATTCTTTCCTCCCTGGTGTTAATTTTCCTTCTCTATGTGCTCTTATTATGCTATCTCTAACATGGGTGGCAGGTTCCTTTTTAGCCCGTTTCTTTAATCTATTTTAATAAATAATTTCAGGCAGCTACAGAATTTATTCATTCCAGAGGGCTAGCTCCTTCACATTTTTTTTTTCCAGAGGCGCAGCTCAAGGAGACATGGTGATAATCAGCGGGCTTGGAATCCCTTCTATACAATCTCATTATGAGCTCCCATTTAAAATGAAAAATGTATATTGCACTTAAAAGCAATACAAGGTTAGCGCCTCTTCCCTTGCACGCTTAACAAGGGATGCTCCGGTTCCACAGTCGGGAGAGGGGCTGGAGGAAAAATGAAAGAAAAGAAAAATCACCAGAAAAATCATTTAAAGATATTAAACAAGCCCCTCATGGAGGGAAGAAAAATTTATACTCTTTGTCTTTTCTACAATAAAGAATAATTATCTTTCACTGGGTTGTTGGAGAATTTTATTCCTAAACCAATTAATCTACTTTGTTAGGTAGTACTTGGGGGCTCTTTTTTCTTTCTTTCTTTCTTTTATTAAAAACAGAAAAAGATCTTATCCTGTTCTTCACAATTTCTTTTGTTTCCAAGGATGTACTGTGATTTCCAATGTATTGATTTAAATGCTCACAGAATCAAGTTTCCACCCCTGGCTTGGAGCACCACTCTTGAGTCCTCATGACCCTGATGCTACAAACTGGCTTGTATGGAAATGAATGTGTAGCTGATATTTTTGTTTGTTTGTTTTCATTTCTTCCAAGCACACCTACAGATGAGCCCACTGGGAGCATTTCACTAATGAATGTTACTTCTTCAAAACGAAGTTTTACCTGCATATTATCCATGCAACCATTTAGGAAACTCTGCACAGGAAATTCACTCCATAGCTTAGTGGTAGCTTAGTGGTAGAGTAGATTTGTAATATTTATCTTTGGAGGGCTAGTAAAAATTCATTTATTAAGGGTTTGCTTGCAGTGAGTTGCTAAACAATTCCTTCCACATGTGTCCTAAAATTTGTCAGCTGAGGTCCCACCACATAAATGATTTGATAAATGGAAAAAAAATAAAAAGCTTTCCTTTCAATTTATATATATTTCAGCCTTGACTAATGTTTTATTTAAAACAGTTACAGTACACCTTTTGATTTGGAGTTTAAAGTAAATAATATTTGTACATCTGAAACATACTCAAGACAAATGAAAAGCCTCTAGATGCTTTTGTGTGAGATACTGAAGGGCTCTACAAACTTAAAAGGACAACCTCAATTAAGCTCATCTTCATCTGGAAAAAGTAGCAACAGAAAGCTGAATATATTAGATAACACACACTTGCCAAAGAGCATTCTCTTACCAATTAAAAAAAAAAAAAATTAAAGGAAAAAGAGAAAAGGAAAAAAAAAAGAGAGAGAGAAATTCTTGATAACCAACCCAAAGTGTCGCTCAATGCTAATTTTGTTTGAAACTGTTCAACTAACTCTGAATAGATATCCATATTCAACAAAGACATAATTAATGGCAACATTTCCTTCAGCCTCAAGACATCATAATAAGCTGCAAAATACAAAAAGATTTTTATGGGAACTAATTTAAGGACAAAGGGTTGACCTCTTGCATTTCATTAAATAGCTAGAGGGAGGAGAGAAGAGTGGCAGTACTCATCCCAGTTCATCTCAAGCAGCCAATTTCAAAATGCAAATCACAATCTGCAGATGTTGGAGGCTGATACAGATATTTTTAAACATCATTTGTTCAATTTAAGGACATCAGATATTTGAATTTTAAATAAAAATCAAACCCAATTTTGAGATTCATTTTTAGTCATCGAATGAATATATTCATGGTACATTGGAGGTCTTTAGGTTAGGTATGTTTTCAAGTGTCTAAAACTATTCTTGTAAACCATTAATTTTATATATTATTTCCAAAACCTTTTAATGGAGAAGTTTCATTAAAATACATATTATTCCTGATTATTGTACCAAGTGAGAAGTGGTACATTTTGAGCACAGAGTTGGGAAGGATAAAGGCAACAGTCAAAATCAGACACTTGGTATGTAGATGCATTAAAAATTGCTCTGGACTCTACAGTTTGCTTTACACAATACCTAAAATAAAATCTGAGAGGTGTACCTTTAGAGAATGTTCTTCAGTCACCAAAAGAATTTAAGTACATTACTGCTTTTAAAATTCTGATTTTTCTAACTCCCTTTCAACTCTATTTATTTTTCTATAGCACTTTTCATTATCTGACTTATTATGTATTTTACTCATCTTGTTTGCTGTTTGTTCTCAGCCCACCCCATTATAACATAGGCTTCAAGAAGGCAGGATTTTCAGCTGTTCTGTTCATTGCTGAATCCTCATTGTCTGGTTCTGTGCTATCCAATGTAGTAGCCACTAGCCATATTGACTATTTTATGTATGTGTGTGTGTGTGTGTGTGTGTGTGTGTGTGT
>NW_006922086.1:951990-956524 GCF_000298275.1 Orycteropus afer afer | reverse complement strand
ACACACACACACACACATACATACATAGTGCGGAGGGGCTGTATCTTTTCACCATACTTATTTGTATGCTGAACAAATAATCTGAGAAGTTGGAATACATCATGATTGGAAGAAGACTCATTAACAACTGCAATATGCAGATGACACAACCTTACTTGCTGAAAGTAAAGATGATGTGAAGCACTTATTGATGAAGATCAACAAGACTACAATGTTCAGTATGGATTACGCCTTAACATAAAGAAAACAAAAGTCCCCATAACAGGAACAATAAGCAATATCATGATAAATGGAGAAAAAATTGAGTTTGGTGAGGATTTCATTTTACTTGGATCCACAATCAATGATCCTGGAAGCAGCAGTCAAGAAATCGAAGGATAGGGCTTTCTTTGGAAGGTGGGTTCTACTAACAGACCATGTGCTAGATCTGTCTATCAATGGAGATTTTGAGAAACTCAACAAGGCAGATGCAAATAATGATACTGGAGTTATAAGCAGCTAATGAGAAGATAAAGTATTTGGATCAAGTGAAGGTGACAAAAGAGAACAGGTTTAGTGACTGGGAAAAATAAAACACCCACCCAGCTGGTAGAGCTGAAGAGAAATCATTAGAAACACAAAGGAGGTTAGAAGAGGAGGATAAAAAGGGGGGTGGGGGTGGGGGTGGGCCACAGGCATTTAAGACACAGTATAGTCTTACCAGGAGTATTTCAAGGTGAGCTGGCACCATGAGTGCGGGTGAGTATCATACTGGGAAATGGAGCAGGACCCCTAGCTTAAACTGCTGTGGTCTGGAAGGAAGTGGGGAAAAGGGATGAGAAACTTTCTCCAAATAAACAGAACCCCAAATGGACACATGGCAGTAGGTTCAAGTCAAACTCTTAGCAATCCTTTTTAGGAGTGGAACTGTAGATCTACAGTGGAGGAAGGTGGTCCTTTGTCCTTGAGGCAGCTGTCAGGTTTCAACTGAAGGACTTTGATTGACAGCTGAGTACCATCATTGGAAAACCCTCCAGATAGAGCCAGAGGCTGAGGATGTCTTTCTCTATGTCTACATCACTGACTGAATTATCTTACACTAAACACAGAAAATGAGCTTTGGCTTTCTCCCCTTGGGGCCAATTCTTGTGACAATCTCCTTTCTCCCCTGTGGGTACTTCTATGAGTGAATGGGTCCTGTCACTGTGACCAGTTACCAAATATCTATCTTCACTTCATTTTTCTACTATCCTCTTGCCCAATTTTTCTTCCTTCATAGCTGGTCACTTGCCCCATTGGCTCCTCATTTTCTTTCATTTTTGCCAAATGTTCATCCTCCTCACCCACCCACTTTTCTTTTCACTCTTTTTCTTATATTCTTTTTCCTTTTTCCCTATTTCTTGTCAACTATTTTTGTTCTATCATTTCATCTCTCCTTCTTCTGCTTGGCCTTTTTTCTTTTTCCCCTCCCTCATCCAATAGGAGGAATATATTAACCCTCCACTAGTCTGAACAATCTACTTCGATAGTGATACCTCCTCCGAAATTCAAGGAGGGGTCACTATGAGTCAGGTCTGACTCAATGGCACATAACAAAAACAACAACAAATCAGCCATAGCTACTACACTGACCATCTCAACCAACAGAGAAGTAACACCAATAGCTCCTGCACACAATATCAACCACAGGTGGTAGACAACACTTACTCCTCCCAACTGCAAATCCTCTTCATGATGAACAGAGACCTGTACCCACATCCCAACCAGCTATTCAACCAACACAGAGAAAACTGGAGAGGAATGTATTACAGCCAAGTTAACAACCAAAGTACACCTGCTCCACAATTCCGGATATAGTAAAACAAAGAAAAGTGTAAAACTAGTGTGAAACAAATCAGTAATAATTAACAAATAAAGACAGCTACTTCAGAATATCTGTGAAACAACAGACAACTTCAAAACAAACAAAGAAAAGGACAAGGTGGTAGAAACAAGTGTCCAAACTAAAGAATTAGGAAATCTCTTAGAGGAAGAGCAAGCAATACAACCATCTGATAAGGAATTCAAAAGATATATACATATAGGAACCTCCAAGAACTCAAGGAAACCATAAACAGAAGCAATGAGAAGATATACAGTACCCTTGAAAAATTCAGAAAAATCATTCAAGAGCAACATAACAAAATAAATACACAAAATTAGAAATTATACAAAAACAGCAATTAGAAATACAGAAGATGAACACTAAAATTACAGAGATAAATAACACATTAGAAGGACAAAAGAGTAGACAAGAACTAGCTGAAGAATGCATTTCTCACTTAGAAGACAAATTTCCTGACTGCAGCTTGTATGAAGAAAAATCAGAACAGAGATTTAAGAGAAATGAAGAAAACCTAAGAATTATTTGAGATTACGTGAAAAGAAACAACATATGCCTGATTGGAATCCCAGAACAGGAAGAGGAAAAATAAAATAAAATAAAACCACTGAGAAAATTGTTGAAGACTTGCTAAAAGAAAATTTTCCCATATCATGAAAGAAGAAAAAATATCCACCCAAGAAGCTCAACGAACCCCACACAGGATAGACCCCAAGAGAAAGTCACCAAGACTATATCATAATCAAACTTTCCAAAACCAAAGACAAAGAAAGAATCTTGGAAGCAGCTCCAGAAAAATAAAATGTTAACTACAATGAGGAACCAATGAGACTAAGCACTGATTTTCAGCATAAAACATGTAGACAAAAAGGCAATGGGATGGCATATACAAAACCTTGAAAGAAAGGAACTGTCAACAAAGAATTTTATATCCAGTCAAATTGTCCCTCAAATACAAGGGTGAAATCAAGATATTTCCAGACAAACAAGAAAGGGAATTAGTGAAAGCCAACTCTACAAGAAAAGCTAAAAGGAGTCCTTCCAATAGAAAACACAAAACAGAGAACAACAAATTAAACTCAAGATTCTTGACACCACCACTTAGAAACCAATGCAGGAAAAGATTCTCCAAATAAGCTCACAAAAAAAGGGTAAATGGAGAAATAGGGGAATCAATCTGCAAACAAAACCAGTGACAAAGCAAATAGAAGGAATGAAAGTTTTAACTACAAAACTTCCAAATGCAGAGGAAGACAGAACAATATCTTTATAGAACAGATGGTTCCAAACATAGGGAGATAAGAATTTACTTCAGAGTAACCACAAAGAAAATTAACAATCTTTCTAACCAAACTAAGAAAGAAGAAAATCACAAGGGCTAGTAAGAACAAAACTAGCAATAATGAAGAAAAGAGAAAGAACACTTGATTGAAAGAAAAGAGAAGAACAAAGAATTTAGCACAGAAAATTATTTGGAACAAAGAAATCACCAACAGCATAACTACAAAAAAATAGAATGACAGCAATAAATTCATACCTATCACTAATTGCATTCAATGTGAATGGACTAAATATACCAGTCAAAAGAGAAAGAGTGGCAGATTGGATAAGAAAGAAGACCCATAAATACACTGCCTATAAGAAACCAATCTTACACACAAAGATAAAAATGAAATAAAAATCAAGGGGTGGAAAAAATTTATCAAGCTAATAGCAACAAAAGAGGGGCAGGAATGGCAATATTAATTTCTAATAAAATAGACTTTAAGGTGAAAACCAGCATAACAGACAAAGGAGCACACTATATGATATTAAAAAGGTCAAATGACCAAGAGGATATTACCATAATAAATATCTATGCATCTAATGAAAGAGCTCCAACACACATAACGCAAATATTAACTGAATTGAAAGGAAAAATGGATAGTAGTGGAAGACTTTGACACACGACTTTCAAGGAAAGACAGAACAACTAGAAAAAAACTCAACAAAGATACAGAAGAATTCAACAACACAATCAACTGACTTGACCTAATAGACATATACAGAGCACTCCATCCAACAAAAGCAAAATACACATTCTTCTCCAGTGCACATGGATCATTCTCGAGAACAGATCATATGTTAGGCCAGAGTAGATCATATGTTAGGCCACAAAACAAGCCCCAGAAAATTAAAAAGCATAGAAATACAACAAAGCATCTTCTCAGAGCACAATGCTATAAACTTAAAAATCAATAATAGGAAGACCAAAGGGGGTGGGGGAAATATGTGGAAAATTCAGTAATACACTGCTCAAAAGCTGCTAGATAATAGAAGCTATGAAGTGTGAAATAAACAAGGAATGGAGATAGAATAGGAAGAAAGAATGAAGATAGAACTTACCAAAACCTTTGAGACACAGCAAAAGCAGTACTCAGAGGTCAACTTATAATAATAAAATCACACATCAAAAAAGAAGAAAGAATAAAAATCAACACTTTTACTCAAAAACTTCTTCAATTACAAAAAGAGCAATAAAAGAAACCTACAGTATCGAGAAGAAAGGAAATAATAAAGAACAGAGCAGAAATAAATGAAGCAAAGCAAGATGGCAGACTAGGCAGAAAGACTGCACAGACCCTCTTCAACAAAGAAAAGGGAAACCAATTAACACAGACACAGAAGATAATC
>NW_006922086.1:927769-937081 GCF_000298275.1 Orycteropus afer afer | reverse complement strand
ATTCTTCATTCAATGTTTCAGCTCAAGAGGTTAGGAAAGGATCTAATAGTTTATTTGGTTGGGTTACTGAAGCATGGATTATGCAGTGGCCTACCTTAAGTCAAGTTGAAGTACCAGACCTGCCTTGGCATAATGTAGAAGAAGGTATTCAGAGGCTTAGGGAATGTGGCCTGTTAGAATGGATTTATCAGATTAGACCCCTAGAGCCAGAAATGGAGAGTCTAGAAGACACACCTTTCACCAGTACTGTGAGGAATAAATTTGTGAAGGGAGCTCCAGCATCCTAGAAGACTGCTATGACAGCTATTTTATGTAAACCTGATTTGACAATGGGAACTGCCCTAATTGAAATAAGACACTTAACTATGAAGGGGCTGATTGGGCCCTGTGGTAGTAAGGGCCAAGTGGCAGTAGTTAATCAACAAAGGCAAGGTGGGTGTGGTTACCACAATGGACAGCAGACTCAGAACAGTAATCAGCATAGTCTGATTCTTGTGGAATTAGGCATTGGTTACTTGTGCATGGTGTTCCTAGTAGTGAAATACATGGCAAGCCTACTAAATATTTACTTGATCTGTACAGACAGAAGAATTCTAGGTCACATAAACCGCAACCTAGACTGAATCACCAGAATACAGAGTCATGGCCTCTAAATCAATTCTCAGACTTGAGTCAGTTTACAGATCCACAACACCTTGAATGAAGGGGAGGCCAGGTCCCTTTGAGGAAAGATCCGACTATGTTGCCAAAAATCTATAATGTCAATCTTTTTCCCAGCCTTCCCCAAAGGTATCTGAGGCCTGTTAAGAGAGTGACTGTTCATTGGGGAAAAGGAAATAATCAGACTTTTTGGGGATTACTGGATACTGGCTCTGAACCGACACTAATTCCAGGAGACCCAAAGCGCCAATGTGGCCTACCAGTCAGAGTGGGGGCATATGGAGGTCGAGTTATTGATGGAGTCTTAGCTAAGGTGCATCTCACAGTGGTCCAGTGGGTCCCCAAATCCATCTTGTAGTGATTTGCCCAGTTCCAGAATGCATAACTGGAATAGATATACTGAGCAATTGGCAGAATTCTCACATTGGGTCCCTGACATGTGGAATAAGGACTATTATGGTAGGAAAAGCCAAATGGAAGACATTAGAACTGCTTCCACCTACAAAAATAGTAAATCAAAAGTAGTACCACATCCCTGGAGGGGTTACAGAGATTACTGCCACCATCAAGGACTTGAAGGATGCAGGGGTGGTGATTCTCACCACATCCCCAATTAATTCACCTATTTGGCTGGTGCAAAAAAATAGATGGATCTTGGAGAATGGCAGTAGATTATTGCAGACTTAATCAGGTGATGACTCCAATTGCAGCTGCTGTTCCTGATGTGGTTTCATTGCTTGAGAAAATTAGTACATCTCCTGATAATTGGTATGCAGCTATTGACCTGACTAATGCCTTTTTCTCAACACCAATTTCAAATGACCATCAGAAGCAGTTTGCCTTCTGCTGGCAAGGCCAACAGTATACTTTTACAGTACTTCCTCAGGAGTATATCAACTCCCCTGCACTATACCATAATTTAGTCCATAGGGATCTTGATCACCTTTCTTTTCCACAAGACATCACAGTGGTCCATTATATTGAAGACATTATGCTGGTTGGACCTAGTAAGGAAGAAGTATTGATGACTCTAGACTTATTGTTGAGACATATGCATGCTAGAGGTTGGGAAATTAACTCAACAAAAATTCAGGCATCTTCTGCCTCAGTGAAATTTCTAGGGGTCCAATGGTGTGGGGCATGTCAAGATATTCCTACTAAAGTGAAAGATTAGTTATTGTATCTGGCTTCCCCCACAACTAAAAAGGAGGCACAAAGTCTGGTGGGCCTCTTTGGATTTTGGAGCCAACATATCCCTCATTTGAGTGTGTT
This sequence comes from Orycteropus afer afer, assembly GCF_000298275.1. Classification (NCBI taxonomy): domain Eukaryota; kingdom Metazoa; phylum Chordata; class Mammalia; order Tubulidentata; family Orycteropodidae; genus Orycteropus; species Orycteropus afer. The sequence continues at coordinate 935,149 of NW_006922086.1, read as the reverse complement.
GCTGCAGCCTATTTATCAAGTGACTCAGAAAGCTGCTAGTTTTGAGTGGGGTTCAGAACAACAGAAAGCTCTGCAACAGATTCAGGCTGCCATGCAGGCTGCTCTGCCACTTGGGCCATAAGATCCAGCTGATCCAATGGTGCTTGAAGTGCCTGTAGTAGATAGAGATGATGTTTAGAGTCTTTGGCAGGTCTCAACTTGTGAATCGCAATGCAGACCCTTGGGATTTTGGAGCAAAGCCCTGCCATCCTCTGCAGATAACTATTCTCCTTTTGAGAAACAGCTTTTAGCTTGTTACTGGGCTTTAGTAGAGATTGAATGCCTAACCACGCGCCAAGTCATCATAAGGCCTGACCTGCCCACATGAACTGGGTGTTGTCTGACTCACAGAGTCATAAAGTTCAACATGCACAGCAGCACTCCTTCATTAAGTGGAAGTGGTATATCAGAGATTGGGTTCAAGCAGGACCTGAAGGCACAAGTAATTTGCATGAGGAAGTGGCCCAAATGCCTTTTGTCTCCACTCCAGTTACAGTACCTTCCCTCTTCCAGTCTGCACCTATGGCCTCATGGGGAGTTCTTTATGATCTGTTGACTGAGGAAGAGAAAACTCGTGCCTGGTTTGCAGATGGTTCTGCGCGATATGCAGGCACCACTCGAAAGTGGACAGCAGTGGCTCTGCAGCCCCTTTCTGGGACTTCCTTGAAGGACAGTGGTGAAGGCAAATCCTTCCAATGGGCAGAACTTTCAGCTGTGCATATGGATGTTCACTTTGCTTGGAATAAGAAACGGCCAGATGTGTGATTATATACAGATTCACGGGCTGTGGCTAATGGCTTGGCTGGATGGTCTGGGACTTAGAATGAGCATGATTGGAAAATTTGTGATAAAGATATATGGGAAAAGGTGTGTGAATAGAGTTCTCTGAATGGGCCAAAGGATTAAAGATATTTGTGTATCATGTGAATGCCCACCAAAAGGTGACCTCTGCAGAGGAGGACTTTAACAATCAGGTGGATGGGATGACATGTTCAGTGGAAACTAGCCATCCTTTTTCCCCAGCTATTCCTGTCATTGCTCAATGGGCTCATGAACAAAGTGGCCATGGTGGCAGGGATGGAGGTTATGCATGGGCTCAGCAACATGGACTCCCACTTACCAAGGCTGATTTGGCTACCACCGCTGCTGAGTGCCCAATCTGCCAGCAGCAGAGACCGGCATTGAGTCTGCAATATGAAACCATTCCTTAGGGTGATCAGCCAGTGATGTGGTGGCAGGTTCATTACATTGGACCACTTCCATAATGGAAAAGACAGTGTTTTGTTCTTACTGGAATAGATACTTATTCTGGATGTGGATTTTTCTTCCCTGCATGCAATTCTTCTGCCAAAACTACCATCTATGAACTTATAGAATGTCTTATCATGGTATCCACACAGCATTGCTTCAGATCAAGGGACTCGCTTCACAGCAAATGAAGTGTGGCAAGGGGCCTATGCTCATGGAATCCACTGGTCTACCATGTTCCCCATTATCCTAAAGCAGCTGGCTTGATAGAATGATGAAATGGCCTCCTGGAAACACAATTATGGTGCCAGCTAGGTAACAATACCTTGATGGGTTGGGGCAATGTTCTCCAGGAGGCTGTATATGTTCTAAACCAGTGTCCAATATATGGTTCTGTTTCTCCAATAGCCAGGATTCATGGGTCCAGGAACCAAGGGGTGGAAACAGGAATGGTACCACTCACTATTACCCCTAGTGACCCACTCAAAACAGTTTTGCTTCCTGTCCCTGCTACCCTATGCTCTGCAGGTCTGGAGATCTTAGTCCCAAAGGGAGGAACACTCCCACCTGCAGACACAATAGTGATTGCATTGAACTGGAAATTAAGAATGCCACCAGGTCATTTTGGCTTTCTCATGCCTCTGGATCAACAGACAAAGAAAGGTGTTACTGTACTATCAGATGTGATGGATCCTGATTACCAAGGGGAAATTGGATTGACATTACATAATGGAGGCAAAGAAGAATATGTCTGGAATACAGGAACTCCTTTAGGATGTCTCTTAGTACTACCATCCCCTGTGATTAAAGTCAATGGAAAATTATAGCAACTCAATACTGATATGACTACTATTGGCCTAGAGCCTTCAGGAATGAAGGTTTGGGTCACACCACCAGGCAAAGAACCACGACTAGCTGAGGTGCTTGCTGAGGGCAAGGGAAATACAGAATAGGTGGTGGAAGAAGGTAGTTCTGAATATCAGCTGTGACCATGTGACCAGTTGCAGAAATGAGGACTGTGATTGTTATATTTCTTCATTGTATATGTGCATCAAATATTTTTATTTCCTTCTGTTATTAACTGTGAAATGTAAATAAGGTTAATGCGTTTTGGTTGTACATGTGTTAGCGTATCATGTTAGGCACAAATATGTCTTGTAATTGTCCTTATTTAGAGATTATATATGGTTAAAAAGATGTGTACAACTGCCAAGTTGACAAGGGGTGGACTGTGACAGTTGGAGCTGTGTGTCAACTTGGCTGGATCACAATTCTGTGTGGTTTAAGCAGTTGTGATGTGGTTATTCCCATGATGAGATCAGATGATTATGTTTTGGGCAGCCAATTCATTGAAAGGTAGTTTCCCTAGAGGTGTGGTCTGTTTCCCGTATATTTATGGACATCCTGGGAAAAGAGACCTTCTTCTGTGGATTGGGATTCTGTTGTGCTGCCTACAACTGTCTGTGAGCAAACAATCCACCATTCGGCCAGGAGATCTTGCATTAGTCATTCATTGGAGTCGATAGCCAGTATACTGCCTGCCAACCTTGAGCTCCTCAGCCCCTGCAGCTGTGTGAGTCAGGAAAAGCCTCCAGCTTGACATTTGATCCAAGAACTTTGGACTTGCCAGCTTCTATGAGTGTGAGAGCCATTTTCCTAAGATAAATTTCTCTTTCTCTCTGTATATAAGCTTTATTGTCTTTGTTTCTCTAGAGAACCCAGTCTAACACATGTGCCTAACCCAAAACATGGTATTTTCAATTGTTTCATATGCATGTGAGAGCTGGACAATGAACAAGGAAGACTGAAGAAGAGTTGATGCTTTTGAATTGTGATGTTGGTGAAGAATACTGAAAGTACCATGAACTGCTAAAAGAACTAACAAATCTGTCCTGGAAGAAGTGCAGTTGGAACACTCCTTAGAAGCAGGACTGACAAGCCTTCATGTCACCTACTCTGGTCATGTTGTCAGAAGGGACTATTCCCTGGAGAAGGATATCATGCTTGGTAAAGTGGAGGGTCAACAAAAAAGAGGAAGGCCCTCAACGAGATGGATTGATACAGTGACTGCAATGATGGGATCAGGTATAGTAAGGATTGTGAGGCTGGCACAGGATCTGGCAGAGTTTTGTTCTGTAGTACATAGGGTCACTATGAATCAGAGATGACTCTTCAACACCTAACAACAACAACAACCTACAAGAGATATTCATAAATGGAAGAACATACCATATTAATGGATAGGAAAACTGAATATTGTGATGATGTCAATACTGCCCCCAAACAATCTATACATTCAATGCAATCCCAATCCAGAGTCCATCAACATTCTTTAAGGACATGGAAGAACCAATCACTAACTTCATATGGAAAGGAAAGAGACATCAGACAAAGAAGCACTCCTGAAGAAGAGAAATAAAGTAAGAGGTTTCACACTCTCTGATCTCAAAACCAGCTATACAACCACTATCCAGTAGTGAAAACAGCCTGGTATTGGTACTCAAACTCACTCACTGCCTTCGATTCAATTCGACTCATAGCAACCCCTCCGTGGGTTTCTGAGACAGTATCTCTACAGAAGGTATTGGTAACGATAGTCAAATAGATCAGTGGAACAGAATTAAAAACTCAGAAATAGAACCATCCTTCTATGGACAGCTAATCTTTGACAAAGGACCAAAACCCATTAAATAGAGGAGTGATAGCCTCTTTAACAAATGGTGGTGGCACAATTGGATATCCAGTCATAGAAAAATGAAACAAGATACATACTTCACCCCATACACAAAACTGAACTCAAGTTGGATCAGAGACTTAAATATAAAACTCAAAATCATAAAGTTTATCAAAGATAAAATAGAAACAAATCTAGGGGCCCTGATTTATGGCATAAATAGTCTATAAATCATAACTCAAAATTCACAAGCAGTGGAAGGAGAACTAGATAACTGGGACCTTTTAAAAATTAAGTTTTTATGTTCATTGAAAGACTTCTCCAAAAGGGTAAAAAGAGGACCCACAGATTGAGGAAAAATATTTGCCTATGACATCTGATAAAGGACTTATCTCTAAAATTTATGGAAAACATCAATGTCTCAACATCAAGAGCACAAACAATTCAATTTAAAAATGGGCAAAGGACCTGAACAGACACTTCACTAAAGAATATACACAGGCAGCTAACAAACACATGAGGTAATGCTCACTATTACTAGCCATTATTGAGATGGAAGTCAAAACAAAAATGAGCTATTACCTCACCCCAGTAATAATAGCAAAGTTCAACAAGATAGAAAATAACAAATGCTGGGGAGGAGGAGGAGAGATTGGAACTCTCATGCAATGCTGGTGGGACTGTAAAATAGTACAGCCATTGCAGCAAATGGTATGGTGTTTCCTTAAAGAGTTGAAAATAGTAATGCCATTTGATCCAACAATTCCATTACTAGGAATATATCCTAAACATGTGAAAGCCAGGATGCCAACAGACATATGTACACCCATGTTCATTGCAGCACAATTCACTATAGCAAAGAGGTGAAACAACCTAAGTGCCTATCAACAGATGAATTGATAACCAAACTATGGTATATTCACACAATGGAATACTATGCAACATTAAAGAAAAAGGAAGAATCTACAAATTATGCTGAGTGAAATAAGTCAATCACAGAAAGACAAATATTGTACGAGTCCATTGTTGTAAAAACTCACAGAAAAGTATATGCAGGGAAGGAAATTCACTTTTTTGTTTACTGGGCATGGGAGGGAAGAGAAGAGAAAATTTCAGACTAGTTGGGAGTCACATGTTGATTTGGGTGAGGGAAGGAATGATATGGCAAGAGTGTGTGACCAGCACAGTGACAATGGGGAAAGGGAGGGCATAGAAATGTGCACAAAAGATGTAGACAACAGAGGCAAATATTATTACGTGCACAATACTCCATTACCAAGGGCACCAGACACTAGGCAGGTAAAGGCACACACAGGTGAGAAGATCAGGTGGGGGTAAGTGAACAGGAATATACTCAAGACCAAGGATAGATTTGGCTGAAGACAGTTTTACATATTCACTTTTGCTGCAAAATTATCTATGCACATTAGAGAAGTAACAGAGGACAAGGCTGGAGTAGTTTCTCAGAGAAACCAAACACCTTGAGGGAGAGAACCACTGGACTTGTAGGCTAGGAACCATAGTCTTGGATGACATTATGCTCAATTGTCACAACATAGTATCTAAAAATCTTGTTCTACATCCTAATTTGGTGAGGAGTGACTGGGATCTTAAAAGCTTTCAAACAGCCATCTAAAATGCAACTATTGGTCTATCATCTGGAGCATAGAAGAGTGAAGAAAATAAAATTCATTTGGAAACAATTAGTCCAAAGACATGATGAACCTGGAGGACGTCTGCCTTCGTGACCCTGAGACCAGAAGAACTAGATGGTTCCCAGCTACCAATGCCAACCACTCAGAAAGGGATCAAAATTGGAATTCCTGGATAGAGTGGGAGGAAAAATGTAGAACAAAATTCAAAAACACAAAAATGACCAGAATGACTGGTCGGAAAGAGACTGGTGGAATTCTCGACTATGGCCCTGAATTATCCTTTGGGCCTCAGTAATGGATTCACTTCTGTGCATTGGCTCTCATTCCAATAATAGAAAGACCTTCGAGCAGAACACCTGCCCTAGGGAGATGCAACCCACCTACCCTAGAGAGATGCACCCCTTACATCAATCAACCATGATACATCAGAGGGGCAGTATTCACATAAAGGGAGACTGGACAGACAGGAATACATAGATAAGAAGGGCACAGGGAAGGGACAGTCACAGGGTGGAGGGGGAGGAGAGCTTTTTATTGTTGGGGATTGTATTCAGGCCGTGAAATCAAATGTGCATGAAGTGTTGAGAGTAAAATGAATCTGCTTTGTAATTGCACCCAAATTACAATAAAAATTAAAAAAAAAAAACAAAAACAAAAACTCACAGCCTTAGAAAGCCGGTGGGCTACTCTGAGTAGAATTGACACTATGGTAGTGGGTTTTGGTTATGTAACGTATGTCTCTATGTAAATTTTTCTCAGGCAAGAAATTTCAGATTCTCTCTTCAGATCTTCAAAGAAGTCTTGACTCCAAAAAGCGTTGAAAACAAGTGAACAAGACCCCCAAGGTTCTTGGAGGAGTTCTAATAGGTTCATCTTTGGCTCCCAGAAAAAGCAAAACACAGTAATCAAAGCCCCTGCATGGGACTGAAGTTAAGTAACACACAGACATACACACACATATACGCATGTGTAGACATACACAACAACACACACTTTAAAACTAAACCTATTGCCCTTGAGACAATTCCAACTCATAGCCACCCTCCAGGAGAGAGTAACCTCCCCACATAGGTTTTCCAAGCTATAATCTACACAGTAGCAGACTGACACATCTATATCACTGGTGGGAGCGGGAGGAAGAAATCAAAGGATATGTTATTGCATTGAGCAAATCTGTCACAGAAGACTTCTTGAAAGTGTTATTTTTAACACTTTGTTGAAGTGTTAAAGATGTCATTCTGAGGACTAAGGTATATCTAATCCAAGCCAAGATATTTTCAGTTGCTTCATATGCATGTGAGAGTTGGACAATGAACAAGGAAGGCTGAAGAAGAATTGATGCCTTTGAATTACAGTGTTTGTGAAAAATAAAGAATACATCATGGTCTGTCAGAAAAATGAACAAATCTGTCTTGGGAGAAGCACAACCAGAATGCTCCTTAGAAACAGGGATGAAGAAACTTTGTCTCCTGTGCTTTGGACCAGTCCCTGGAGAAGGACATTACACTTGGTAAAGTAGAGGGTCAGTGAAAAAGAGAAATACCGACAGTGAGATGGATTAACATGTAATGCCTACAAAAATGGGTTCAAACATAGCAACAATTGTGAAGATGACACAGGACAAGGCGATGTTTCATTCTATTATACTTAGGGTTGCTAGGAGTTGGAACTGATTTGACAGTCCCTAACAGCAACAGAATTGGCCAGGGAAAACCTTTTGAATAGCAAAGAAACACTGTTTGGTACATTACTGCGCACCTTTAG
>NW_006922086.1:923817-925184 GCF_000298275.1 Orycteropus afer afer | reverse complement strand
TCATGTTGTAAGAAGGGACCATTCCCTGGAGAAGGATGTCATGCTTGGTAGGGTGGAGGGTCAACGAAAGAGAGGGAGGCCTTCAACGAGATGGATTGACACGGTGTCTGCAATGATGGGCTCAAGTATAGCAGGGATTGTGGGGCTGACGTGGGATTGGGCAGTGTTTTGTTCTGCTGTGCATGGGGTCACTATGAGTCAGAAATGACTCGATGGCACTTAACAACAACAACACAACAGCAATGCAAACACAAAAACAAAACCCCAACCCAACCCACTGCCATAGAGTTGATTCTGACTCATAGGGGTCACTATGTGTCAGACACACACATGCACACCTACAATTATTTGCTAACTCAACATTTTTTTACATGAACAATTCACTAGCTTTGATTACATTAATAATGTTGAGCAACCACTACCTGTATCCATTTCCAAATTTTCTATCACCATTAACAGACACTCATTGCTTCCTAACCAATAACAACCCTTGTTCTTTCCTTTCTGCACCTAGTAACCATTGGGGAGCTCTGGTAGCATAGTGCCTAAGGTACTTAACTGCTAATCAGAAGGCTGATGGTTCAAACCCATCAGCCACTCCTTGAAACGAACGTTGGGCAATCTACTTCTGTAGTGATACTGCTTCTGCTAGACTTGGGTCTGACTCGAAGACACATAACAACAAGTAACCACTAATAAACCTACATCTCTCTACATGTAAATGGGGGAAGGGATGGCCAAACCCATTTTTAATTAGAAAATGAAGGTTGCAGGCATTAACCTACTACCAGAAGAGAAGAAAGAAGATCAGTGAAGTCTGCTATCATGCCCATGCCTCCTTGCTCACTCCAGAGTTTTCCTAACTAGTGTACATTACCTTCCCCATGTGCACCCAGAAGTTTTGGGAATGCACTTAAGAAATGCTCATTGAGTTGAATTAAGCAATAATATTAGAAATAATTAAAATTGGTTTCCATTTGTTAATTATCATTATCACCATTTATTCCAACTTTTGCATTCCAGTCACCAGTGATACTTAACATATCTTGATTGCATGTTCAGTCAATTTCAGACTGCAGAAGTTGGTAAAAATCTTCAATTTCCTCATATTTGGCTTTGGTGGTTGGTGTGTAAATTTGAATAATAGTAGTAGTAAATGGTCTGCCTTGTAGACATATGGATATTATCCTATCACTGACAGCATTGTACTTCAGAACAAATCTTGAAACATCCTTTGTGATGATGAATGCCATGCCATTCCTCTTCAATTTGTCATTCCCAGCATAGTAGATCATATTGTCTTCTGATTCAAAATGGCCAAAACCGGTCCATTTCAGCTCACTAATGCCTAGAATATCAATCTTTAT
>NW_006922086.1:921685-923557 GCF_000298275.1 Orycteropus afer afer | reverse complement strand
CTCTTTCTCACTCATATTTTGAGTGCCTTCCAACCTAAGGGGATGGCCTTCCTGCACTGTATCAGAAAATGTTTCCAGGCTTTTCATTAAGTTGTCCAGTAATGTCTCAGACAGTGCTTCTCTGCTATTTAGAGATTTTCCCTGGCCAATTCTTTGAGAAGTGGCTGACCTCTTCCTTCTTCCTAGTCTGTCTTAGTCTGTAAGCTGTGTTGAAACCTGTACACCACTGCAACCCTGCTGGGGTTTGAACCACCAGTGGCACAGCCTCAACCCTCACAGCAAAACACAAGCCACCATAGTAGGACAAATTGACACACAATTTCACCTCCCTTACTGTTCGAAACCTCTCTGCCCTCCCCTTATGTAATTCCCACCTGGGTTCTGCCACTGTCATCCCTGGCATTCCCTCCCTTTCCTGCCTCGGGGATGAGTCCTGTATCTGGCCCCTTCCCTGGATCCTGCAGCTTTTTGTTGTCCTCCCAGGTGCTCTCTCCCTTTCTTGCCTCAGGGGAAAAAAGTTGGAAACAGAAAAGTATCACAGGTAGTTGGAAAATTTGGCCTTGGTGTTAGAAATAATGCTGGAGATCACATAATAGAATTTTGCAAGACCAGCAACATGTTCATTGCAAATACTTTTTTTAACAACACCAACAGCAGCTATACACATGGACTTCACCAGATGGAGTGCACAGGAATCAGATTGACTACATCTGTGGCAAGAGGTGACGGAGAAGCTCAATATCTTCAGCCAAAACAAAGCCAGGAGCTTATTGTGGAACAGACCATCAACTAGCTTATAAGCAAGTTCAACCTGAAGCTAAAGACAATTAAAATAAATCCATGAGAGTCAAAATATGATCTTGAATATATCCCTCCTGAATTTAGAGACCATCTAAAGAGTAAATTTGATGCATTGAACACCAGTGACTGAAAACCAGAAGAATTGTGGCATGACATCAAGAATATCATCCATGAAGAAAGCAAGAAGTCATCAAAAAGTCAAGAAAGGATTAAAAGACCAAAATGGATGTCAGAAGAGACTCTGAAACTTGCCCTTGAGGGGAGAGTAGCTAAAACAAATTGAAGAAATTACAAGATAAAAGAGCTGAACAGAAGATTTCAAAGAGCAGCTTGATCAGATAAAGTCACTTACTATAATGAAATGTGGATGAGTCAGCCGCAGAGACCCAGGTGATGAGAGGGAACTGAGGCCACACCCCACAAGCAGTGAGGTGGGAAGGCAGGGAGAGGACAGAAAAAGCCAAGGGGACTGGAACAGATCGAGGAGTCAGCCGCAGGGATCCAGGTGAGGGTGGTTGGAGAGGTTTCCAACAGCTAAGGGAGACAAACTTGTCTGTCAGTTTGTCCTACTGTGGTGATGTGTTGCTGTGAGTCTTGAGGCTGCCCCACTGGTGTTTTAAACCCAGTGGGGTACACATGGTACACAGGTATCAGCCAGCTTTGCAGATTGAGACAGACTAGGAAGAAGGAGGAGGCCATCCACTTCTCAAAGAATTGACCAGGGAAAGCCTTATGAATAGCAGAGAAACACTGTCTGATACATTACTGTGAAACTTTATGAATAATCTGGAAACATTGTCCAATACAGAGAAGGAAGATGAGTCACTTAGCTTAGAAAGCTCTCAGAGTAGGACTGGGCAAAACCTGCATTATCAGAGTAAAATCAGCCTTACTCATATAGATAAGGTAAAGCTTTTGAGACTTTCATTTGCTGACATGGGACCACTCAAAATGAGAAGAAACGGCAGCAAACATCCATTAATAATCTGAACATGGAATGTACGAAGTATGAATCTAGGAAAATTGGAAGTTGTCAAAAATGAAATAGAATGCATAAAGATTGATATCCTA
>NW_006922086.1:886036-921250 GCF_000298275.1 Orycteropus afer afer | reverse complement strand
GGTGACAGAAATAATGCTGGAACTCATATGGTAGAATTTTGCAAGACCAACGACTTGTTCATTGCAAACACCTTTTTTCAACAACACAAATGGTGGCTGTACATGTGGGCTTCACAGATGGATCACACAGGAATCAGATTGATGACATCTATGGCAAGGGGCAATGGAAAAGCTCAATATCTTCAGCCAATACTAGGCCAGGAGCTGATTGTGGAACAGACCATCAATAGCTCATTTGCAAGTTCAACTTGAAGTTAAAGACAATTAAAACAAGTCCATGAGAGCCAAAATATGATCTAGAATATTTCCCTCCTGAATTCAGAGATCATCTAAAGAATAGATTTGATGCATTGAACACCAAGGACTGAAAACCAGAAGAATTGTGGGATGACATAAAGAACATCATCCATGAAGAAAGCAAGAGGTCACTAAAAAGACAACAAAAGAAGAGAAGACCAAAATCGATGACAGAAAAGACTGAAACTTGCCCTTGAGTGGAGAGTAGCTAAAGTAAACGGGAGAAATGACAAGATAAAAGAATTGAACCAAAGACTTCAAAGAGCAGCTCGAGAAAACAAAGCCAATAAATATAATGAAATGTGAAAAAACCTGAAGTTAGAAAACCAAAAGGGAAGAACACACTCAGCTTTTCTCAAGCTGAAGGAATTGAGGAAAAAAATTTAATCCTTGAGTTGCAATATTGAAAAATTCTAAGGGCAAAATATTGAATGATGCAGGGAACATCAAAAGGAGATGAAAGGAATACACAGAGTCACTGTAGCAAAAAGAACTGGTCGATGTTCATCCATTTCAGGAGGTGGTATATGATCTAGAACCAATGGTACTGAAGGAGGAAGTTGAAGCTGCAATGAAGGAATTGGCAAAGAACAAGGCTCTGGGAATTGACAGAATACCTATTGAGATATTTCAACAAATGGATAATGCACTGGAGACGTTCACTTGGTTATGCCAAGAGATTTGGAAGACAGCTACCTGGCCAACTGACTGGAAGAGATCCATATTTGTACCAATTCCAAACAAAGGTGATTCCACAGAATGTGGAAATTATTGAACAATACCATTAATATCACATGTAAGTAAGATCTTTCTGAAGAGAATTCAAAAATGGTTGCAACAGTATATTGACAGAGAACTTCCAGAGGTGCAAGCTGGATTCAGAAGAAGATGTGGAACAAGGGATATCATAGCTGTTGTCAGATGGATCTTGGCTCAAGGCACAGAATACCAGAAAGATGGTTACTTGTGTTTTATTGACTATGCAAAGGCATTTGATTGTATGGATCATGACAAATTATGGATGACATTGAGAAGAATGGGAATTCCAAACACTTGATTGTACTCATGAGGAACCTGTACTTTGACCAGGAGGCTGTCATTCAAATGGAACAAGGGGACACTACATGGTTTAAAATCAAGAAGGGAGTGCATCAGGGTTGTATCCTTTCCCCATACTTATTCAATCTATATGCTGAACAAATAATCTGAGAAGCTGGACTATATGAAGGAAACCGTGGCATCAGGATTGGAGGACGAATCATTAACAATCTGAGATACACTGATGATACAACTTTGCTTGCTGAAAGTGAGGATGACTTGAGGCACTTACTGATGAAGATTGAGGAACACAGTCTGCAATATGGATTACATCTCAAAATAAAGAAGACAAAAATCTTCACAACTGGACCAATAAGCAGCATCATAATAAATGGAGGAAAGATTGAGGTTTTCAAAGAATACACTTTGCTTGGTTCTACAATCAACACCAAAGGAAGCAGCAGTCAGGACATTAGACAACGTGTAGCACTGGGTAGGTCAGCTGCGAAGGAACTGTTTCAAGTGCTGAGGAGCAAGGATGTCTCCTTGAGGACTAAGGTGCGCCTGACATGGGCCATGATTTTTCCAATCACCTCATATGCATGTGAGAGCTGGACAATGAATAAGGAAGACCAAATAAAAGTTCATGTTTTTGAGTTGTGGTGCTGGCCAAGAATGCTGAAAGTATCATGGACTGCTAAAAGAACTAACAGATCTGTCCTGGAGGAAGTGCAGCTGAGATGCTCCTTGGAAGCAAGGATGGACAGACTTTGTCTCACCTACTTTGGTCATGTTGTCAAAGGGGACTATTTCCTGGAGAAGGATGCCATGCTTGGTAGGGTGGAGGGTTGATGAAAGAGGGGAAGACCTTCAATGAGATGAATTGACATGGTGGCTGTGATGATGGGCTCAAATATAGCAAGGATCACGGAGCTGGCATGGGATTGGGCGGTGTTTCATTCTGCTGTGCATGGGGTCACTATAAGTCAGAAATGACTCAATGGCACCTAACACCAACATGATGAAATGTGCAAAGACCTGGGTTTAGAAAAACAAAAGGGAAGAACATGCTTGCCATGTCTCAAGCTGAAAGAACTGAGGAAAAAATTTAAGCCTGGATTTGCAATTCTGAAAGATTCTATTGGCAAAATATTGAGTGATGCAGGGAGCATCAAAAGAAGATGGAAGGAATACACAGAGTCACTGTACCAAAAAGACCTGGTTGATGTTCATCCATTTCAGGAGGTGACATATGTTCAAGGACCAATGGTATTGAAGGAAGAAGTCGAAGCTGCACTGAAGGAATAGGCAAAGAACAAAGCTCCTGGAATTGATGGAATACCCACTGAGATGTTTCAACAAATGGATGCCCTGCTGGAGGCACTCAGTTGGCTATGCCAAGAGATTTGGAAGACAGCTACCTGGCCAACTGACTGGAAGAGATCCATATTTGTACCCCTTCCAAAAAAGTTGATCCTAAAAGAAAGTGGAAATTATTAAACAATATTATTAGTATTGCATGCAAGTAAAATCTTACTGAATATAATTCAAAAACGGTTGCAGCGGTATATTGACAGAGAACTTCTAGAACTGCAAGCTGGATTCAGAAGAGGATGTGAAATGAGGGATATCATTGCTGATGTCACATGGGTCTTGGATCAAAGCAAAGAATAACAGAAATATGGTTACTTGTGTTTTATTGACTATACAAAAGCATTTGATTGTGTGTATCATAACTAATTATTGAGAAGAATTGGAATCCAGAATGCTTAACTGAACTCATGAGCAACCTGTACATAGACCAGGAGGCTGTCATTCGAACAGAACAAGGGATCACTACACGGTTTAAAATCAAGAAGTTAGTGTGTCAGGGTTGTATCCTTTCACCATTCTTATTCACTCTATATGCTAAGCAAATAATCTGAGAAGCTGGGCTATATGAAGAAGAATATGGTATCAGGATTGGAGGAAGAATCATTAACAACCTGCGATACACTGACAACACAACTTTGCTTGCTGAAAGGAAGGATGACTTGAAGCACTTACTGATGAAGATTGAAGACTACAGTCTGCAGTATGGATTACGTCTCAATATAAAGAAAACAAAAATCTTCGCAACTGGACATATAAGCAGCATCATGATAAATGGAGAAAAGATTGAAATTATCAAAGACTTCACATTGGTTGGTTCTACAATTGACACCAATGGAAGCAGCATCAAGACACCAGACAATGTATAGCACTGGGCAAATGAGCTGCACAGGACCTCTTTCAAGTGCTGAAGAGCAAAGATGTTTCCTTGAGGAATAAGGTGTGCCCTGTCATGAGCCATGCTATTTGCAATTGCCTCATACGCATGTGAGATCTGGACAATGAATAAGGAAGATCAAAGAGGAGTTTATGCTTTTGAATTGTGGTACTGGCAAAGAATGCTGAAAATACCATGGACTGCTAAAGAACTAACAAATCTGTCCTGGAGGAAGTGCAGCTGGAATGCTCCTTGGAGGCGAGAATGGCCAGATTTCCCCTCACATGCTTTGGTCATGTTATCAGGAGACCGTTTCCTGGAGAAGTTTGTCATGCTTGGTAAGGTGGAGGGTCAACAAAAGAGGGGAAGGCCCTCAACGAGATGGATTGACACAGTGACTGTGGCAATGGGCTCCAGTATAGCAATGTTTGTGAAGCTGGCACAGGACTGGGCAGTGTTTTGTTCAGCTGTGCATAGGGACATTGTGAGTCGGAGATGACTTGACAGCACCTAACAACAATTATTTATTACATTTTACTACCTGTGGGGATGTGCGTGAAGGCTTTTATAGATATTTTCTCATCTAGTAATCCTGACAACGACCCTGTAATGTGGATCATGCTTTCTCAAATTTACATTTATGGAACAAATGTCACAGGGGAGAGGGCATGAAACACAAGGAACCATCATATCTCCACACAGAAGAACTGCATTCGGGCTGTGCTCATAACTGGGAAGCTATTAGCTGTACCCTGAAAAACTGATAAGGATCTTCAATCAAATTTACTCTGGTTGATATTTTTCATTTCCTTTCACTTTACACCACTTTGTCCTTTCCCTGGAGAGACAGGTTGGTTTTATGGTATAATCAGAGTGTTCTTTTGGAAACCTCTCAGGGCTATGGATGGTGCTATATGATGCTGAAGGAGAAAAAAGGGGCAGCCACAATGGGAATTAAGCCATCTTCTACTTCTTCTAGTCTAGCTTCCATGGTTTGGGATGTGTGTCAAGTGTTTAGGACGATGATTAAGGGGGCACAGTAACACTTGCAATGGTGGAGGGATATTTTCTTTGAGCTAGGCTCCAACCATACATACTACTCTCATGCTAAAAGTCATTATGGCACCAATAAATACAGGTGGAGCTCTAGTTTCTCTACTTTATTCTAACTATATCACCAGTTTGCTAAAAATAAGAATGAAATGGGAAAACTGAGCTTTTGAGCATCCCAACCCACATTCTTGACCACTAAACTGGCCTTTTTGATAGATATGATTGATTATCACTGTAAATGCACTGAGAGAAACTTTCTGTTGTTATCCAAAGGAAGACTTCTATCAGCAAAAGATAAGAGTCAATGAAAACTTGGGACTTGAGACTCTGGGAACCCAGTCTCAACTCTTTCAGATGTTAGCCATTAGGATTGTTTCCAAATAAAGAAATTAAAAAGACTCAAATATTCTTGAGGACTCATAAACAGGACAGACAAAATGAACACATACATGTACACACACTTCTCCCACGGCTACATGTTCTAAGACAACATTTAGGATATCTGGTCATACTTGGTCGGCAACCAATTTCCAGACTACTTTTGATCTATCTCCAAAAAATCAGCCAAACCCTACGGAACACAATTCTTCTCTGACACACATGATCTCACCATGAGTCAGAGTTGATGCAATAGCAAGTGGTTCCTGAGTGTGAATAAGAGGCTGGAATATGAAATTTGAATTTTGCATACATGCTCATATTGCTGGGAGCAAGATTTTTAAATTAAGGCAATCACAGAAAATCACAGACTAAAGATAGATTTTATACCCTACTTTATTTCTCAGTGAATTTGTGGTTTCTCAAATAGAGTAACTGATAAACTTAAGCCAAGACAAAGTATTAATATGACATTTAATTAATATGGCCTGATTGTTGTTGCTGTTATGTGCCGTCAAGTCGAACCCAACTCATAATGACCCCTCCTTGGGTTTCCGAGGCAGTATCACTATGGAAGTAGGAAATAAGCCCACCAGCAGGGGGCATGTATCACAAGATGTGGGCTGAGTCCTGGGGAGAGTCAGCTGTAAAATGTAAACTTGATTAGGAAAAACAAACAACAACAGGTAGTTATCTCAACTCAGGCAGCTCCTGACTGCTGAGGCTGACAAACCCAAGGTAGACAAATAAAATGGCACAGTCCCAAGATTATCAAGCAACATGTCAGGCCACTAGTTCAAGTCCCAAAATCAGTAGACAACATGGCAGGCCACTCACTGATGAGCCAGCCGAATGCAGGATCCAAATGTGCCAAGAAGCTCAAGACTTTCCTCAAAGCATCTTCTTATATACTAGAAGCAGATCACATCCCTAAGGCATCCACTCAGCTGTTCACATTAGATTCCATTGTGGAGTTGATTACTACTAGACTCATCATGGGGAATAATTATATCTGGCTGCCCAGCCACTTGAAACGAGGCCCAGCCAAGTTGACGCATAACCTTAACTACTACACAAAGCTAATTATCTTATATTTTACATCACCCAACAGTCCCTAGATAACTTTATTTCCTCTTTGCCAATTTGATGCCTTTTATTTCTCTTTCTTACCTTATTGCCTTGGCTAGGACTTCCAATACAATGTTAAATAGAAGTTCTAGAAACTTGTCCATCTCTTCTAGGTTCTCAAATCTGTTCCCCATTCACAAGGGGAATGCTTTGAGTCTTTCTCCATTAACAATAATGTTTGCTGTTGGCCATGCATATATGCTCTTTATTATGTTGAGGAATTTTCCTTCTATCCCTATTTTGCTAAGAGTTCCAAACAGGAATGGGTGTTGGATTTTACTGAATACCTTTTCTGTGTCAATTGATATGATCATATGGTTCTTTTCTTCTGTTTTGTGGTGGATTACATTGATTGTTTTTCTGATGGTGAACCATGCTTGCATACCTGTTGTATGATTCCCACTTGATCATGATGTATTATTTCCTTGATGTGTTGTTGGATTCTGTTAGCTAGGATTTTGTTGAAGATTTTTGTGTCTATATTCATGAAGGATATTGGTCTGAAGTTTTCCTTTTTAGTGATGTCTTTCCCTGGTGTTGATATCATTGTTGTGCTGCTTCATAAAATGAATTTAGTATTATTCCATCTTTCTCTATGTTCGGGAATAGTTTGAGTAGTATAGGTGTCAACTCTTCCCTGAACGTCTGGTAAAATTTTCCAGTGAAGCCATCTGGGCCAGGACTTTTTCTTGTGGAAAGTTCTTTTTAATGACCTGCTCAATTTCTTCTTTTGTTATGGGTCTGTTCAAGTATTCTATCTCTGACTGGGATAGTTGAGGCAGGTCTTGTATTTCTAGAAACTTGTCCATCTCTTCTAGGTTCTTAAATCTGTTGGAGTTCAGTTCTTCATTGTTGTTGTTGTTTTTATGTGCCATCGAGTTGGCCCCGACTCATAGTGACCCCTCCTTGGGTTTCTGAGGTGGTATCACTATGGAAATTATCTTTTTTTTTTTTTTTTTTTCGGTTGGTTCTATTGTGACATCGTCCTTTTCATTTACTATTTATGTTATTTCCATCTTCTCTTTCTTTTGCTTTGTTAGATTAACCAGTAGTTTGTCAATTTTATTAATTCTTTTCTAAGAACAAGCTTCTTGTTTTGTTGATTTTTCTCTATTTTTTTTTTTTTATTGTTTTCTGTTTAATTTATTTCTGCTTTGATCTTTCTTATTTCCTTACTTCTGGATACTGTAGTTTTCTTTTGTTGCTCTTTTTCTAATTGTTGGAGTTGTTGATTAGAGTGTCAATTTTATTTCTTTCCTCTTTTTTGATGTGTGTATTATTGTTATAAATTGACCTCTGAGTATTGCTTTCTCTGTGTCCCATAGGCTTTGGTAAGATGTATCTTCATTGTTATTTTTTTCTAGAATATTTTTTTCACACTTTATTTCATCTGTTACCTAGTAGTTTTTGAGCAGTGTATTATTCAGTTTCCACATATTTGATATTTTTTCTTTGATCTTCCTATTATTGATTTCGAACTTTATAGCATTGTGGTCAAAGAAATGCCTTGTAGTATTTCAATGTTTTTGAATTTACTGAAATTTGTGTCCTAACATATGATCTATTCTGGATAACAATCCAAGTGCACTGGAGAAGAATGTGTATCATGCTTTTGTTGGGTGGAGTGCTCTGTATATGTCTAGGAGGTCAAGTTGATTGATTGTGTTGTTGAGTTCTTCTGCCTCTTCATTGAGTTTTTTTCTAGTTGTTCTGTCACTCCTTAAAAGTGGTGTATTAAAGTCTCCTATTACTATTGCAGAGTTGTTTATTTTTCTTTCAATTCAGTTAATATTTGCTTTACATATTTTGGAACACTTTCATTGGGTGCATAGATATTAATTAATCTTGGTCAATTGATCCCTTTTAGCATCATATAATGATCTCCTTTGTCCTTTATGTTGTTTTTTCACCTTGAAGTCTATTTTATCAGAAGTTAATATTGCTACTCCTACCCTTTTTTTGGTTGCATTAGCTTGGTATATTTTTTTCCACCCCTCAATTTTTTATTTGTTTTTACCTTTGTGTCTAAGGTGAGTATTTTGTAGGCAGTATACAGATGGATCTTCTTTTCTTATCTAGTCTACCACTCTCACTCTCTTGATTGTTGCATGTAGTCTGTTCATATTGAGTGTAATTAGTGATATATATGAATTCATTGCTGTTATTCTATTGTATTTTTTTGTTGTGTTGTTGATAATTTCCTTGTTCCAAATATTTTTCTGTGCTGAGCTCATTTTTTTATCAAGTGTTTCTTCTTTTTTCTTCATTATTGTTGGTTTTGTGCTTACTAAGCCCATGTTTTCTTTCTGGGTTTGCTTAGGGGATTACTAATTTTCTTCATGGTTACCCTGAAGTAACTTGTCTCCTTAAGTTTGGAACAGTCAATTCTACAATGACATTTGTCCTGTCTTCCTCTCCATTTGGAAGGTTTTTAATTAGAGCTTTTATTCCTTCTGTTTGATTTGTTGCTGGTGTCATCTACAGATTGACTCCCTTGTTTCTTTGTGCACATTGTTTTATGAGCTTATTTTGAGCATTTGTTTATGGTTTGGTTTCTAAGTGTTGATATCAAGTGTCCTGATTGTAATTTGTTGTTCTCTTGTTTGGGTTCTCTATTAGAAGGACTCCCTTTAGCATTTTTTTGTAGAATTGGTCTGGTTTTCATAAGTTCCCTTAATTTCTGTTTGTATGGGAATGTCTTGACTTCACCCTCATATTTGAGGGACAATTTAACTGAATATAGAATTTTTGATTGGAGGTTCTTTTCGTTCAGTGTTTTATACATGCCGTCCCATTGCCTTCTTACCTGCATTGTTTCTGCCAAGTAATCAGAACTCAGTGTTATTGCTTGTCCATTATAGGTGACATTTCTTTTTTCCTGAGCTGCTGTCAAGATTCTTTCTTTGTCTTTGGATTTGGAGAGTTTGATTATGATACGTCTTGGTGACTTTCTGTTGGCATCTATCTTGTATGGGGTTCGTTGAGCTTCCTGGGCAGATATCTTTCCCACAGAATTGGAACTCATACAACAAAGATTTGTTTCTTTGTTCTGATTTTAATT
The DNA here is from genome assembly GCF_000298275.1 of Orycteropus afer afer. NCBI lineage: Eukaryota > Metazoa > Chordata > Mammalia > Tubulidentata > Orycteropodidae > Orycteropus > Orycteropus afer. The sequence goes on along the minus strand of NW_006922086.1, from coordinate 912,047 downwards.
CACATAGGCTGGCATCAAGGAATTTGTCTTCTAGTTGGGAAATACGTTTGTCAGCTGGTTCTAGTCTGCTCTTTTGTCCTTCCACTGTGTTGTCTAACTCTGTGATGTTAGTGTTCATCCTCTGGATTTCTAACTGCTGTTTCTGTATGAGTTCTAATTATGTATTTATCTTGTTATTTTGTTCTTGAATGGTTTTCCTGAATTCTTCCAAGGTACTGTCTGTTTGAGGTTTCCTTGAGCTATCAGAGACTCCTATATACAAATCTTCCAAATTCCATTTCAGACAATTCTATTGCCTGTTCTTCTTCCATGTTAGATAATTCTTTGGCTGGGGTTTTATTTCTATTGTCTTTTCTGTTTTTGTTTGTCTGTTTGATTTGAGGTTGTCTGTTGTTTCCTAGATGTATTGAAGTTGTTGTTTTTAACTGTTAGTTCTGTATTGATTTTTTCACCCTGATTTTATGTTTAACTATATTTGAAAGTGTGCAGCAGATGTACTTTTTTTTGGTTATTATTTCAGATATAGTGGATTACTCTCCAGTTCTCTTTGTGTTGTTGGGATCACTGGTGGGAATATGGATGCAGGTCTCTGCTCATTGTGAAGGGGATTTGGAATTGGGATGTGCAGATGTTGTGGTGGCTTAATGTATTCCTTCTATTGGATAAGGCAGAGGAGAATGGGAAAAAAGAGAAAGAAAAAAGAGAGAGGGAAAAAAAAAAGGCACCAGTAGTGAGTTCCTGTTCTCTGCATTTGGGTGAGGTACTGCTGGCTCAGGCAGTTTGGTTTGTGTCTTCCTCTGATGGCTACTAATGATGGCATCTTGTTGTCAATCACAGACCTGCAGTTCAAAATTGACAGAGACTCCAATAGGTAGAGGGCCCCTACTTTCCTCTTGGATCAGGAAGCCTCAAAAAAACCCTGTACCATGGTCCACTCTGTGTTAAAAAGTGGTCATAGAAAAGTAGAACCCCAGCCCACTGCTGTGAGCTTTCTCCAGGGCTCCATCTACTCAGAATGAGTTTCCTCCTTTCATCCACTCCTTTCTGAGCTCCCTGCAGCCTGAGAGAAGGTGGGTTTTTATCTGTTTCCCAGTAAGGTTATCTACTCACTTCACTTGGCTCCTACAGTCTCTATCAGAAGCTCCTGGTATGGGTATTCCAAGTCCCCACTGCCTCTGTGGGTTCTGTGTTGTTTTTTTTTTTTTTTTAATTTTTTTCTTCCTCTTTCTCTTTGTTGATCTCTTCTGTATTGCTAATAAGTCTTCTGCTTCTCCATCTGGTCAAGCAGGATTATTTATTTTTCACAGTTGTTTAATCTGCTCTTTTTCTCTGCCTCTACCAGATCTGGTACCCTATCTTTTCCCAAGTTGCTCACAACTCCAGTATCACTCTTTCTACCTGTTATACCTAGTTATTAAGGAATTAAGATACTAGAGGGAACAAATGTGTGGGCTACATGTACTATGCCATCTTCCTCTCTACCTCAATATCCAGTTTTGCCAGCACCATTTATGAAAGACTATCTCTTCCCCATTTAATGAGCTTTGGCCCTTTGTGAAAGATCAGCTCTCCATAGATGGATTTACTTCTGAGTACTCAATTTTGTTACATTGTTCTATGTGTCTGTCATTGTAGTAGTATCAGGTTGTTTCAACTACTGTGGCTTTATAGTAGGTCTTGAGATTGGGAAGTGTGAGGTCTTCTACTTTGCCCTTCTTTAGTAGTGTTTTATTTATCTAGGGTCTCTTTCCTTTCCATGTAAATTTTGTGGTTAGTTTTCCATCACTCTTACAAAAAGATGATGAAATATGCATAAGGTTGCATTATATTTGTAGATTGCTTTGGGAAGTGTTGTCACTTTCACAATGTTAAGTCTTCCTATCCACAAGCATTCAATAGTCTTCCATTTATGTAGGTCTCTTTTGGTTCTTTATAACAGTGTTTTGCAGTTTTCTTTGTAGAGGTCTTTTGTGTTTCTGGTTAGCTTTATTCCCAAGTATTCATATTTTAGGTGGTTATTGTAAATGGTATTGCTTTCCTGATTTTCTGCTCAGAGTACTCTTTATTGGTGTAAAGGAATCTTGCTGATCTTTGTTATGTTCATCTTGTACCCTGCCACTTTCTTGAAACTATCAACTAGTTCTAGGTTTTTTTTTTTTTTTTTATTTTTTTTTTTTTTTTTTTTTAACTGAGTCTTCTGGATTTTCTATGTATAAGGTCATATTGTTTGCAAATAGAAATACTTTTACTTCTTTGCCAATTTGGATGCCTTTTATTTCCCTTTCTTGCCTTATTGATCTGGCAAGGACTTCCAACACAATATTGAATAGGAATGGTGATAAAGGGCATCCTTGTCTTATACTCATTCATGAGGGGAATGTTTTCAGTCTCATTCCATTGAGAATAATGTTTATTGTTGGTTATGCCTTAATCATGTTGAGGAATTTCCCTTCTATTTCTATTTTTTTTTTTTTCAGCACTTTTATCAGGCATGGGTGTTGGATTGATCAAATGCCTTTTCTGTGTTGATATATCATGTGGTTCTTTTCATATGCTTTATTTATGTGATGAATTATGTTAATTTTCTAACACTGAACTAACTTGGTCATGATATGTTGTTGGCTAGGATTTTGTTACCACCACTCAGCTGTCATCAGTTTTCCATACTGTCGTGGCTTGCATCTTACTTTGAGGCTGGAGGCTATGCCACCAGTATTTCAAATACCAGCAGGGTCACTCATGGTGGATAGGTTTCAGTGGAACTTCCAGACTAAGACAGGCTGGGAAGAAGAATGGGGACATCCACTTCTGAAAAAACTGGCCACTGAAAACATTATGAATAACAATGAAACACTAACACTAGAAAACTGTACAAATAGCCCTGAAACATTGTCTGATATAGTGCCCAAAGAAGAACTCCTCAAATGGGAAGGCACTCAAAAATTGTCTGGGGAAGAGCAGCCTCCCAAAAGTAGAACTGACCTTAATGACATGGATGGAGTAAAGCTTTCAGGACCTTCATTTGCTGATGGGGCATGACTCAAAATGGAAAGAAACAGCTGAAACATTCATTAATAATTGGAGCATAGAATCTATGAAGTATGAATCTAGGAAAATTGAAAATTGTGGAAAATGAAATAGAATGGATAAAGGTCAATATACTAAGAATTAATGAGCTGAAATGGGCTGGTATTGGCCATTTTGAATGAGACAATAATATTATCCAGTACACCTGGAATGACAAATTGAAGAGGAATGGTGTGGCATTCATTGTCAAAAAGAACATTTCAAGATCTATCCTGAAGAACAATGTTGTCAGTGATAGGATAGTATCCATACACCTCCAAGAAGACCAGTTAATACTATTATTACTCAAATTTACCCACCAATACTAAAGCCAAAGACAAAGATGTTGAAGATTTTTTTCCAACTTCCCCAGTCTGAAATTGACCAAACATGCAATCAAGATGTAATGCTGATTATTGGTGACTAGAATGTGAAAGTTGGAAACAAAGAAGCATTGGTAGTTGGCAAATACAGCCTTGGTGATAGAAATGATACCAAGTATTCCATGATGGAATTTTGCAAGACCAACAAATTATTAATTGCAAGTGCCTCTTTTCAGCAATGTAAATGGCAGCTCACATGGACCTCACCAGAACCAATACACAGAAATCAGATTGACTACATCTGTGGAAAAAGGTGATGGAGAAGCTCAATGTCATCAGTCAAAACAAGGCCAGGAGCTGATAGCAGAACAGACAATCATTTGCTTATATACAAATTCAAGTTGAAGCAAAAGAAAATTAAAACAAGTCCACAAGAGCTGGAATATGACCTTGCTCATATCCTACTTGATTTTAGAGACTGTCTGAAGAATAAACTTGATGCATTGAACACCAAGGCCTGAAAACCAGATGAGTTGTGTGAAGATATCAAGAACTTCATAAATTAAGAAAGAAAATGGTTATTTAAAAGACTGGAAGGGAAGAAAAGACCAAAACGGATGTCAGAAGAGACTCTGAAACTTGCTCTTGAATGGAGAATAGCTAAAGTGAATGGAAGAAATACTCAAATAAAAGAACTAACTGAAGATTTCAAAGGACATCTCAATAAGACAGAGTAAAGTATTAAAATAAAATGTACAAATACCTGGAATTAGAAAACCAAAAGGGAAGAACTTGTTCAGCATTTCTCAAGCTGAAAGAACTGAAGAAAGCATTCAAACTTCAAGTTGCACAATTGAAGGACTCCATGGGTAAAATATTGAATGATGCAGAAAGCATCAATAGAAGATGGAAGGAATATTCAGAGTCACTGTATCAAAAAGAATTGGTAAATGTCCAATTTTCAGAAGGTAGCATATGATCAAGAACAAATAGTATGGTAGGAAGAAGCCCAAGTTGCACTGAAGGAATTGGTGTAAAACAAGGCTCCAGGAATTGACAGAATGCCCACTGCAATGGAGCAACAGAGGATGCAGCACTGAAGGTGCTTACTCATTTGTGCCAAGAAATTTGGAAGCCAGCTACCAGGACAATTGACTGGAAGAGATTGATATTTGTGCCCATTCCAAAGAAAGGTGATCCAACTGAATGTGGAAATTATCAAACAATATCATTAATATCACACACAAGTAAAATCTTGCTGAAGATAATTCAAAAACTGTTGCAGCAGTATATTAACAGGGAAATTTCAGAAATGCAAGATGGATTCAGAAGAGGACTTGGTGATGTCAGACAGATCTTAGCTGAAAGCAAGGAATACCAGAATGATGTCTACCTATGTTTTATTGACTATGCAAAGGCATTTGACTGTGTGGAGCATAACAAATTGTAGATAACATTGCAAAGGATGGGAATTCCAGAACAGTTAATTGTTCTCATTAGGTACCTGTACATAGAACAAGATATTTGAACAGAACAAGGGGATATTGCATGGTCTAAAACCAGGAAGTGTGTACATCAAGGTTGTATCCTATCACCATCAATCTGTATTCTGAACAAATAAGTCGAGAAGCAGGACTATATGAAGAATGCAGCAACAGCATTGGAGTAAAACTCATCAGCAACTTGCAATATGCAGATGACACAACCGTGCTTGCTGAAAGCGAAGGAGATGAACTCAGCAATGGTGATCAAAGACTGCACTCTTCAGTGTGAATTACACCTCAACATAAAGAAAACAAAAATTCTCACAACTGGGCCAATAAGCAACATCATAATAAATGGAGAAAAGATTGAATGTGTCAGGTATTTCATTTTACCTTGATCCACAGTTAACACTCATGGAAGCAGCAGTCAGGAAATCAAACATTGTATTCACTGGGAAAATCTGCTGCAAAAGATTTCTGTAAAGTTTTAAAAAGCAAATATGTCACTTTGAAGATGAAAGTGCACCTGATCCAAGCCATAGTCTTTTCAATCACTTCACAAGCATGTGAAAGCTGGACAATGAATAAAGACTGAGGAAGAGTTGATGCCTTTGAATTGTGTTGTCAAAGAAAACTGAAAAACACCATGGACTGTCAGAAGAATGAATTAATCTGTCCTAGAAGAAGTGTAGCCAAAATACTCCTTAGAAGTGAGAATGGCCAGACTTTGTCTCACCTACTTTGGTAATGTGGTCAAAAGGAATCATTCTCTGGAGGATACCATGCTTGGTAAAGTGGAGGGTCAGGACAAAAGGGGAAGACCTTCAATGAGATGGATTGGCACAGTGGCTGCAAAGACGGGCTCAAACAGAGCAAGGATTGTGAGGATGGCATAGGACCAGTCAGTGTTTCATTCTTCTGTGGATAGGATCCCTATGATTCAGAGCCAACTCAACATCACCTAACAACAACAACAACAACAGGATTTTGTTGAGAATTTTTGCATCTATGATCATGAAGGATATTTGTCAATAATTTTGTTTTATAATGGTGTTTTTGTCTGGCTTTGGTATAAAGGGTTATGTTCGCTTCATAAAATAAATTTGGCAGTATTCTCTCCTTTTCTATATTTTGTAATAGTTTGAGTAGAATTGGTGTTAGATTTTCTCTGAATATTTGGTGAATTTACCAGTGAAGTCATCTGAGTCATGACAACTTCTTATGTTTTCCCTCATAGCTGGAAAACTCTGAGAATTAAAATCTTTGTATCTTCTGTCCCAGTCACAGTCATCACCACCCCTCTCTACCTTCCTTTTGGCCAGTAGGCAATAATTAGATTTGTTTTCTTATTCAGAAATACACAATTCTTTTCTAGGTACTGGAAAAGTTCCTGGGTTTTGATTATAAATACTAAGGATTGTTACCTCATTGCACTTACTTTAGGCTGATGGTGCAGCCCTTACTGTGTGGCTTTATCTGAGGTTTCACCCTTTGGCTTCATAAAGTACTACTTCGCCTCTGTGGCTTCCTTCTGTCCCTGCCATAATTATCTCTCTGCCCCACCACCTTCATTTCATTCCCTCTGCATATTCCAACAGTCTGTTTCCATTCTCACCCCTATTCCCGAATGTGCTCTATGAAAACCATCAAGGATTCAACTTTATTAGGAACATTTCCCATATCACAATCTACTCCTTCATTCAGATGCCTTCCTTGGGTCCTCAGCAAGATTGGCTTTTATTAAAATTATATAGCAAGTCAAGCCAGTCTTAGGAAATCCCCTCCTAATCTTCACCCTCAGTGTTCTCATGCTGTCCTTTTATCCTATTCTATCAAGCTGCTGTGAATACTGGAGAGGCCCAGTAAATTCTTAACATTCCTAATAACTGCCCCTTTCAGGAACATTACAAGTTCAGTAAGGCTGTGAAGAAAGTGACAATGTTTATGACACATAAAACTCTAATGATGGCATTTCAGGACAAAAAGTAAGATATTGGGAGGGGGAGTGTCAACGGGTTTCTTATGTCCTTCCATCCTTATCAGGAGCCATTGCAGCACAGAGCTCATCCTAAACATAGCCTGACAGGCTTATCTGTGATGTAAACCATTTGCCATTGAGTCATTTCCTATTCATGCCAACCCAATGTGTGTCAGAGTAAAACTGTATTCCGTAAGGTTTTCAATGGCTGTGATCTATCAGAAGCTGATCACCAAATCTTTTGTATAAGGTACTTCTGGGTGGATTTGAACTGCCAACCTTTTGATTATGGCTCAGTACTTAACCATTTGCACCATCTGGGAGTTCCAGCTTGTGACACAGGGGTGTGGTTATTATCATGCTTTCTGTTTTTCATCAAAGCAGAGAAGACTCTCCACTGGCTTCAACAGATGCTTGTTGCACCCCTATAATATCCGGCTCAGTGCTCCTGAAACTTACTCCCAAATTGGATTCCCAAGGATCCCTTCTGACCAATGAGAATGTGAAGAGGCCAAAGCAGCCATCACTTGAGATATTCTTAAACAACAAATTTTCACTGTTACACATTTATTCCTGCATATATATACATCTCTGCCTGCAAAAAGGTATTTTTTGCTTAGGCCCATTAAAAAAGAAATCCCACAGAGAGCTGAGCAAGAAATTTTCCTTTCAGATCTCAAAATGAAGGTTTCATTTCAGGAATATAAATTCCTTTTTCTGGAATGGCTTTTTAAGCCTATTCAATTGACTTCTTAATTGGTCAAACTGTACTCACTACCCCAGTGGGGAGGCGGGTTTTTCTCTGGGTGCCAACAAAGTCAGACCTCATGAAGAATGATGACGGCCCCAGATCTCGCCATGCTAGCCAGCTCCCTGCCTCTGTCATATGTCAACAGCCCCTGCAGATGTCTCAGGGCAAAATAAATTACTTCCAGATGTGAAGAAAAGAACAGAATGCATTCATACAAAAGTGAAGGGGGTATTGTTTTTCCTATGTGGGGGTCTCTTGGGAGGTATCAATGAACAAAAAAAATTCATTCTTAATATACCACAGGAAATCTAAACTGGAATGTATCAACCAGCAAATAATTTCCTATTTTCCATGCTGAGCAACTCAACCCTAATTTCTTGTTAAGTACCAAGGCTTACATCCTGCAGAAAGCCATTTGACTTCTTACCCACTAAAAAAAACTCAAACTCACTGTTAACAAGTTGAACCCAACTCATAGTGACCCCCATTGGGTTTACAAGGCTGTAAATCTTTACAGAAGTAGATCACCCTCTCTTCCTTCCACGGAGGAGCTGGTGGATTTGAACCACTGACTTTTTTTGGTTAGTAGCCGAATGCCTTATCCACTACACCACCAGCACCCCTAGTTTGAATTAATAGTTCATTATCCCAACTGAAATCTCAAAACAAATGCAAAGGTTTACTGGGATAATATTTTGTGAATTTCATAACCAATTCCTTTTCTAAGTATGCTGTCTTCACTGGGGAAGGTGTCACCCTTCTTGAAAATATATTCAAAACAAAAGTCCAAATACATACCATCTGCCTGTGTCATAAATAGAAAACGTTATTCTCCATGTTCAGGAGCTCTGGTAGCATAGTGCCTAAGGCACTTGACTACTAACCAGAAGGCTGGAGGTTCAAACCCACCAGCCACTCCTTAGAAGGAAGGTTGGGCAATCTACTTCCATAGTGATACTGCCTTGGCAATCCAAGGAGAGGTCGCTGTGAGTCAGGTCCGACTTGAGAGCACACAACAACAACAACATTCTCCATGTTCAGGAGGAATGACATTTTTCTCCCAAGGTGCTACCACCTACAATTTTCCATTTGAGAATATGTGTATGTGTGGTGGTGATGATGATAATGATGTATGTGTACTTTTAAAGTACAAATCACAGCAACAACCATGAACTGAGCTAGAGTGAGTATAAAATCAGCCTCCACCTAATCTCTCTTGTTCTCATCACAACCCGTAGCATCCATTATGCACATGGCCCAGAATATACTCTATAGCCTCAAAGTTCATGACAGTTATTATTAGACTAGATCCTTTATTTTTACACGTGCTGCTTAAGCAGAATGCTTCTTGTGTGTGTAACGACATTTTTTTAAAAAATCTGAGGAACAAGAAAGCAAAGGTATGATAGCTTTGATCAAAAACATGGTTTATGATAAATTGTCTCAGGTGACAGTAATGTATCACCAGAATCTCTTATACACATTTTCCTAGGATGGGATTATAATTTTATACTTCCTGCAACTGCACCTAGCCTTATCAAATCCCCTCAAAGATACAGGCTCCACCACATGCCAGTGATCAGCATTGACTTATCCTGTTTTCCACAAAAATCATCACCAAAGTCTGAAACCAGAGTGATATGTGGGAACAATCCCACATCCTGCTTTACTGTTTCCACAACCCAGATCTCTCTGAAATAGCCTTACTTATTGTTTACTCACTCTCAATGCCCTCACCTTCCATTTGGATAGAAGCCCCACCACCACAGCAGGGATGTCATTTTGATTGAGTTTGTGTCTCCAGTACCTAAAGTGGTTCCTGGCACCTAATACCTCTGTAGAATGATTGAACTGAGGCAGTTTTTTCTCCTTCCTTATGAACATCAGAACCACACTGGTGCCTTTTGGTAGCCTTGACTAATGACTAATTGATTGGCACTAGTGCAACCAAATAATTTGAAATATTGGCCATAATGTGGAGTAGGCATGGTGAATTCACTCATATCTATTTAATAGACTGGAGAGGAAATTTATGTGTCTTCTTACAAAGAACATAATCATAAGATAAAGTGGTGGAATTCTAAGAGATGTATTTTGTGTTATTAATATTTTAACACTCACATAAATGAATGTTCTTTAAAATCAGTTGAGCCCTTTGAAAAACAACAACTTCTAACTATGCTCTGCAAATTAATTCTGAGCACATTTCAAGTCCGTTTGCAGCCAAGCTCAGAGTTCTTCCCTTCCGTCAGCTGTTGACTTTCTGAGTGTCCCAGGCAGCTGCGTGTCTGTCTGTGGATCCCTGCAAAGACTTGGCAAGCCCAGGTTTCTCAAGACTGTTGACTTCTGTGGGGCTCCTGACAAAGCCTCTGCTCTGTGGAGGCCTTGGGCCACAGAGTCCAGCTAGCCTGTGGAGTTCCGGGAGTTGGGGAGGCCTCTTTAAAACCATGTCACGCTCATGTGACAACTGCTCCTCTGTGCTTATTTGAACTGTCCCTCCCAATTAGTGGTAATAAGTGACTCTGTAAAGATGAGCAAACACAGTGCCTTCATTAGTCTGCACCAGCATTTTCACCCCCTCCGAAGTCCCACATGCCCTGCCCCTCATCAACCAGCCTCAGAAAGTCTCCAGAGGATACCTCCAATAGTGTGTGGAGAAAGCTAAACACTATTGTTACTGGCATACTCCGAGGGAACAAGGACTGGCAAAAGGCAAATTAATGACAAACCATTTGAAGAGTTTGCTTGAAATTATTGTATTCTGCCCATCTACCGAAAAATTGATTACTCCCAGAGCAGGGGGAAAAATCCAAATCAATAGACTGAAGCAAAATGGTCAGAAGGCATGCACCAAGCCCATTTATTTTATCTATTTACCCGTTCCCTCTGCCCTCTTACTCTGTTCCCCTCCCTCTACTCCTTCCCCTTCCACACACACAATTTTTTTTTAAAGCACTGAGATATAATTTACAGAGAAAGCACTGTGTGGTCTTTTCAGATAAAGTGCTAATGGCACATCAGGGTAGGCTGTATGGCTCTACATCTCACTATGGCCTGGGAAAACCTCCAACCCCCATTTTAGCAATAACAGAGTCTGGGGAGAGGTGGCTTGACCAAACCCTTGGCCATCCCTACCTGCCAGAAAGATATGCAAATGAAGCATTTGATTGGGATTCAGATCAAACAAACAATTTTAACTCCTCTTTTGCCTGAGCACCACGCAAAACAGGAATAAAAGTGATGATCACTTGAATGCAAAGAGTCAGGAGAAAGATGCAGCATCTCCACGTGAGTTTGAATTTCTCTGTGATGTTGAGGAGTTCTTCGGTGTCTTTGAGGCTCATCCTCCTCCATGGAAAGATGAGCAGTGATTACAGCAAATTTGGGTTTTGTCAACCCTTCCTAAGAAAACTGAAGAGGACCTCCGTCTTTATTGCAGAATAGATAAACAACTCCTTTACCTGGAAGTCCTACAGTGACGGGGCCTTGCAGCCTTTCTGTGTCCCTTCCCCCCACTTTACACCCTGACCCAGGCAGTTCCACACATTTGGCGTGTCAGTCCCTCAGCTTGTCTGGCTTGAGCCCCAGATCTCCATCATTGAATGTCCCACTCAAATGCACATCATCTCTTCTCTGTTGGTCCCTAATCTTTTTTCTCTATTCTCTTAGCAGAATCTTTGTATCTTCATCGAATACATATAGATAACAGATTAACAATTGTTAATCTTTAAAAAGATCACATCTTTACAAAAGATCACATTTAATGGTATCAAGTGCTTCACTGTCTTGTTCTTGAGTCACTGATCCAGTGTTATAATCTAGTTGCCCTCCACGTCTCTGTTATTCCTTCCAACCATCTCAATCTATCAACACACTCAAAATGTAACTGATTATTTTCTGCTTCACACATGTTCATAGTTGTGCCATATTCCCACCTTCCAAGTTAGGGAACAATGAGGTAGGTGCTATGATACCTCCTGGCCAAGAGTCAGGTAGTATTTTTCTTTCCACCAATTTGAGTAATGCATAGCTCCATTTTAAAGGGAAAAAATTCATGTGGATCCCCCAGTGTTGACTTATTTTTTATTTTAATAAAACCATTACTTAAACCAGTCACCACTGAATTGATTCTGACTCATGGCAACCTCATATGTTACAGGGTAGAACTATATGTACTTAATGGTGTTTTCAAGGCTGTGAACTTTCAGAAAAAGAATGTCAGGCCTTTCTTCTGTGGCAACTCTGGGTTTGTTTGAACCCCAACTTTTTTGTTAGTAGTCAAGTTCTTAACCATTGCACCACAGGTACTACAATATTGTTACTTATGTATGTACAAATGCATAAACTGTCAAAGATTTAGCAAATTCAACACAAAAAAATCTTACAAACACAACAACATTTAAATTGTTGAATTTAGGGTAATTTAACATCAAGGATTGTTTTGCAAAACTTAAGTCTCTACTCACAACACAAGTAGAGTACTGGCCACTAGAGTGCACCTTCTTTCATTTCCAGCATGGTTGCAGTAATCTGGCCTCCAAAATATCTAACCCTCAAGGTGCCTAACTTTTCTCTACTAGAGGTGCTATTAATCCCTGATTGTTCCAGCCAAGACACTGTGATGTATTTGGCCGTTAATTGGGTGATGGGGATGGAGTAGATTGGAAAATCAACAGTGAATTCAGGAAATGGAAATGGTTTAAGAAGCCACTGATTAAGATACTGTCTCTCAACAACAAGCCCATTCTTTAGACTTTTATCTGTGATCCTAGGGCTGGGAACATGAAAACCTCCAGTCTGCTTTGCCAGTCACTCCCTTCCGGACTCTGACAAAATGAGGTGCTCAGAGGAGATGGCAAAGCTGGAACAAGAATAGACTATGTTCTTCTCAGTTGGCTTCCTGTTCACATGAACATCACCTTAGCAACACTTCCTGATTGCTTCCTGCTCTTGATTACTTCCCTGTTCTTGACAGCATCTCCCAGCATTTCTTCTTCACCCCAGCAGTGGCAGTTCTTTCCACTAGAGCAATTTGCAGTTTTAATAACACTTGCAGAACCAGCACCATTGCTTCTGCTTGAGAACACCAGCCCAAGGTGGCCAGGGTCACTTTTTAGGGGTCCAAATTTCAATTCCATGGGCCCCTTATCCATGCTTCTAAGTTGTAATAATTCCAAAGCTTCCCTTTAATCCCCAGCCATAGAAGTGATAGCTGCTTCCTCTTGCTGCTACCTTAGAGTTCACTGTTTACCCTTCCATTACAGGTTAACAATTGTTTACACTGAATTATCTCTGTTAAAGTAACAGATGAGGTTTCTACCTTCTGACTGCTACTGAAACCACTGGTCTGGGCAAGATGAAGACATTAGCAATGGGAGTGGAGGGAAACAGATGGATTGGAAATATATTCAAGAGGTCAATTAATAAGAAGGTCATGGAAATTGATTGGGGGTAGAGGAGAAAGAAAGAAAAAGGTCTTATACTTCCTAGAATTAGCAACTGGTAGAAGGAGATATCAGAAACTAAAGTAGGTGAGGTCAACCTTTTTAAAATGATTTTGGCCATTCAGCATTTACTCTTCCTTCTGTTGCAAGTAGCATCCCTATTTTTGTTACCATGCCAATCTTCAAACTTCCTAAGGATGATGCTATGCCCCTTGGAGTGGAGCAGGTGGTACTGTCATAAGCCATAAGCATTACTCTCTCCCCTTGGCCATTGTGACTGGTTAAGGGATGGACAGGTGGACTACATTGGTCAAATCAACCAAAAGACCAAGACTTGGTTTTATGTGGAAGAGATCCTACTTGCATCAGATAGGAATGAATAATGAGTGCTGGTCCATAAGGATGAAACTGCCATGAATGAAGCCCACACTGAGGAAGCAGAGCCAAGAAAGAAAGATGTCAAGGTCCTGAGTCATGCAAACAGCCTGCCCAACACAAGCCCTCCTTGGAGGTTGTAGCCATGTTAACCCATTGACCTAACGTGAGTTCTTTTTTAAACCTTTGCAGCACAGGCCAGTTTGCATTGCATTTCAATCATTATCAAATAATCATTCTAAGTGTTACAATAAAGAAAACTGAATCTGAATACAGATTTTGGGGAATCCGTTTTGGATCAGTTTTATTTAAGATGTCCCTAAGACTTTCAAAAGAATACCTTCTGGACATAAAAACAGCTGACGTTTACTGACTATTTGCTCTCTCTAGGTACAACTTTAAATGTATTAGGAGCATTTAATATTTACACAACTATTATGAGGTTGTTACTCTGGGTATTTCCATTTTATAGATGAGAATACTGGGCTATAATGATTAAAGATTTAGTCCAAAATCACTCATTGCTTCGTGTAGCTTTACATTACCTATCAATAGGATTTTGTGACTCTAAAACTTAAAAAGGAGTACCACAAATATGGCCTTTTCTAAAAATGAATCACCATCACAGGTAATACTTATTATCATAACACATGAACATCCTAAAATTTCAAGTCCCACATATAGGACATCCCAATTTATTTGCTGCTTTGATTCCCCACCATTTTTCTTTATCCAGGATTGTACATGGGAACTTTAGATCAGGATCCCCCAGAAGCTGACCCTATGACTGATTTTTTTTTCTTTTTAATGCATTTTATTGAAATATAATTTATGTACAGTGAAATACACAAAGCTAAAGTGACTCTGGTACCGTAGTGCCTAAGGCACTTCACTGCTAACCAGAAGGCTGGCAATTCAAAACCCTCCAGCCACTCCTTGGAAGGAAGGTTGGGCAATCTACTTCCGTAGTGATACAGCCTCAGAAACCCAAGGAGGGGTTGCTGTGAGTCAAGTTAGACTCAACAGCACATAACAACAACAAAGTGACATGGGTCAATGCATTTTTGTTTGTTTGTTTGTTTTTGCAGTGTTCCCTCCCTTCCCCTACCACTCCTGGCAACCAGCAAAGAAAGTTTCCCTCCATATATAAACCTTTCCTTGACTCTCCACAGCAACGAACTAATACTATATTTGTCCTTCTGTGACTGACTTATGCCACTCAGCATAAGGTCCTCCAAGTTCATCCATATTATGTGGTGTTTTGCAGATTCTAAATTATTCTTTAGTGCTGCATAGCATTCTATTATGTGTATATACCATAGGCTGGTCATCCTCTCTTCCACTATAAATCTTAGAAATAAGTCCCTTGCCAGATATATAATTATTAGCAAATATGAATTTTTTGTTGTCATTTTTGTTACATGCTTCTTCATGGTGTCAATTTTTTTTTGTTGTTGTTCCATATAATTTTCTATGCTGAGTTCGTTTTGTTTATGAATCTTTTTATCACTTCCTTCATTGCTATTGTATTAGTATTTGCTGAATATTTATGTGGGTCCTCTTTCTTGATATGAAGGTTTATCATTTTTCTTTGAGGTTACTCTGTGATTTATAGTTTTCTTCCCAAGTGTAGAACAGTCCATTCTATCTTGTAGTTGTCTTGACTTCCCTACCATCTAGAAGTTCTGTAATGACAGAGTTTTTTCCCTCTTTTTGGTTTATAGTTGTCCTTATTTGTCAATTGATGTCTCTGGTTCCCTGTTTACAATTTTGTAGGCTTATTTACTTTGGATACTTCCATAGTTGGGTTGGTTTCTGGGTTATATCATCATGTGTGTTAATCGTCAGTTGTTGCTGGCTGTTGTTGCTTCTCTGCCTAAAGGGTTCCGTTTAGCATCTCTTATAAGGTTGGTCTGGTTTTAACAAATACTCTTAATTTCTGGTTATCTGGAAATGTCCTAATTTCACCATCATATTTGAGGGACAATTTTGCTGGGTACATAATTCTTGGTTGGAAATTTTTCTCTTTCAGTGTTTTATATATACCATTCCATTGTCTTCTCACCTGCATGGTTTCTGCTGAGAAATCAGAGCTGTCCTTTGTAGGTAACTTTTTGTTTTTCCTGTGCGGCTTTCAGGATTCTGTCTTCATCTTTGGTTTTGATGAGTTTGATGATGATGTGTCTTGGTGATTTTCTTTTGGGGGTCTATCCTGTTTGGGGTTCGTTGGACTTAGTCTTATTGACCTTAGTCTTATTGGTTACCCCTTGTAGGTGACTTTTCGTTTTTCCTGTGTTGCTGTCATGATTTTTTCTTTGTTTTTGGTTTTGGTGAGTTTGATGATTATATGTCTTGGTGATTTTCTTTTGGGGTCTATCCTGTTTGGAGTTAGTTGGAATTGCTGAATGGATATAGTCTCATCTTTTATCATACCAGGAAAATTCTCTTCCAACAAATCTTTGACAATTTTCTCTGTGGTTTTATTTGTCTCTTTCTGTTCTGGAATTCCAATTACATGTAGGTTATTCCTTTTGATGGTATCCCACATGAACCTTAGGCTTTCTTCATTTTGTTTTGACCTTTTTTCTGATTTTTCCCTTTCCAGGTTCAGGTATTTGCCATCAAACTCATTAGTTCTGTTTTCCATTGCATCAATTCTACTCCTTTGCCATTTCAATGTGTCATCTATTTCTGACAATTTAGTATTAATCTTCTGGATTTCTGTCTGTACATATAGGATCATTTCTAATTTTTCATTTATTTTGTCATTTTGTTCTTGTATTGTCTTTTGAAATTGTTCCAGGGTTTTCTCTATGTTTTCCTTGGTCTGTCTCTCAATTCAGTGAAGATACCTAATATAACTCTTTTGTATTCCTTATCAGGGAGTTTCAATGCTGCATCTTCCTCAGGGATGTGTTTTGGGTCTGTATCCTGGCCCCTTGTTTCTTCTGCCTTATCTTGCATCTTTGTGTAGCCTGTGATGCTCTGTTGTCTCCAAGGCATTGTGACGTTTCTGTGTTTATATTTAATTGGTGATTGTATGTTGGAGTAACTTGCCCATGATTTTAGTTTTCTTTGTATGTTATTTATGCAAGCAGAATACTGTGCTCCTCTATTAGCTAGTTGATAGCACTTATACACTCACCACCTGTCTCCTTTCCTGTTGTCAGCCTCTCGGATGTCTCTGCTGATCTTGGCAAACAGAGGCTATTCTTAGGTCCCTGGAATCCGAATGAGAATGGCATCACTTTAAAATCCGAAATGATTGCCACTTGTAAACATTCAAAATGGCTATACCCTCAGTCACTTTAAATATCCAAAATGGCTGCCACATGTAAACAATCAAAATGGCTGTGCCTTCCAGACAGCAGAAACTCCACAGCTAAGGTAATCTCCCTCCTGGCTGTTTCCTTTCCTAGTCATAGGTCACCAGCTCAGTCATCCCTGTAGCCCTTGGTGACCAGGGCTGATCTTTAGATCAATTCTCAGGTCCCAACACCACTTGGAAATATTCAGGTTGTTTATCCCATCAGAGTAGCTGACAGTCTGCAGCTCCAACCATCTCTGTACTCACTGTTTTTGTTCAGGTTTTTCCACTAGTTGGTGCCTAGTCCACTTCTGTATAGTTTCTTTCAAGGCTCAGGGCTCCAGAATTATCTTCTATATCTCTGTCAATTGGTTTTTCTTTTCTTTGTTGAAGAGAGTCTGTGTCGCTTGTCTGCCTATTCCTCCATCTTACCGGAAGTCCCCCCTATGACTGGGTTTTGAATGCATTTAGTTTATTTGGAGATGATGCCAAGCAGCACTGGAATTGAGGATTGAGGAAGCAAAATAGGGAAAAGAAGGAAGTTGAATCATGCTGGGAATCCCTGGGATAGTGTTTAAGAACATGCTTTAGCCCACAGAGTTATCCACCACCTCCCACTGATTGAGGGCACTTCTGGCCTGCCTCGGGTATGAGCTGAGCAAGTTGGGAAGGGGGTTCAGAGAGAGCTGTGCCTGAAGGGTTTCAATGACCTCCAGAGTCACAGGTACTGACAGGGAATGCAGCAATATGTGTAGGCCCAGAAATAGTGAGTGCTCAGACAACATGATTAGGGCATGGGCAGTGTCTGCACCAGAGCACAGATGGCATCAGTATCTAGCTCCTCAGTGAACAGTTGGTTCATCTTTAACATTATTGCTATGAGGAGAAAGCACAGCTTTTACTACCCCCATGGTCCAGCTATATCTCCTTATACTCAAAACTTTATCTCCTTCCCAGCCTCGTGGTTAAGTTGAAGGTCTGTACGAGGGTATAGTACCTTTCACTGGGAAACTTCTCCAATACTTCCAAAGATAGCAGCTATCATGATTTGGACCATGGGCACTGTTTTGGTTACCTCTTTGCTACTCTAACAGAAAATATACCACAAATGTAATGGCTTGAACAAACAGGCGTTTATTCTCTCACAGTTTGGAAGCTTTAAGTCTGAGTTCAAAGTGCCAGGCTCTAGGGGCTGGATGAAAGCCCCTCAACCTTGGGCTTCAGCTCTGCCTTGGAAGGAAAATTGGGCAATCTACTTTCATAGTGATACTGCCTCAGAAACCCAAGGAGGGGTCACTATGAGTCGTATCCAACTTGATGGCAGTGGGTTGGTTGGTTGGTTATCTCTACAGAAGTAGATTGCCCAATCTTCCTTTTGAGGAGTGGCTCGTGGGTTTGAACCCCCAGCCTTCTGGTTAGCAGTCAAATGCCTTAAGTAGTACACCACCAGAGCTCCCGACCCACCAAAAGGTGGCATCCATTTACCCTCCCCTTAAAACTGGGCAGAAATAGAGTATGAGAAACATGATGCTGCATTACTTCCCAGGTTGGGTCATAAAAGGTATTATGGTTTTTACCTGGGTCTGTCTGTTACAGGACACTTACCCTCAGAACCCAATCTCTATGTTGTGAGGAAGTCTAGGCTTCAGGTATGTTCTCGCCAACAGCACTAACCAGGGTCTCTGCTGGTAGCCAACAAAAATATCAACATGCAAGTAAATGAGCTCTCAAGTGATTCCAGACCCAGCATTTGAGTCTTCCAACAGAGGCCCCAGACATCTAGACTGAGATAAACCAGCCCTGATGAGCCTTATCTGAATTTCTCACTGATAGAATTTATGTATAAAATAAATGGTTTCATGCCATTAAGTTTCAGGGAAATTGTCCATGTGACTACATAGCACAACTCTACTTAAAGTGAGTCTGAGAGCCCATCTCTGCCGTCTACCACATCTATGTAGGTAAGAGTGAGAGTTATGCAAGAGAGTCATAGCCATTTAACCTTTTCTAATGACAAAGTGTACCCAAGCAAATCACTCAGGAGACTTGAATTAAAGACACAAGGACTGCATTGTTCCCATGTTACTGTGGGTTTCTGATTTGGCCAGAGTACTTTGGTCACAAACAATAGAAACATACCACAAATAACTTACACACAACGAGAATGTGTCATATGGGCAGGGGACAGCTCACAGCGGCCCAAAGGAAAACCTGAGGAGTCAGGTCTTGGGAAGGACAAGTACCAGAGCTGTCTAAGGAGCTGGAGATGAACATAGATGGGCAGTATCTTTAGGGCACCACCCTAGAATAAAGTGGCTCTTCGTACTTTTCTGTTCTTTCACTTGGTTCAAGAATCAAGTTTTCCAAATTTTAGATATGTACCTGGAAAAAATAAAGGCAGGGACATAAACAGGAATCTGTATACCAATATTCACTGCAGCACCTTTCACAATAGCCAAAAGATGGAAACAACTCTTGTCCATCAACGGATAAATGGATGAACAAGATGTGGTATATACATACAATGGATTGCAACTCAGCCATAAAGAGAAATGAAGTCCTGGTGCATGCCACAACATGGATGGACCTAGAAATGTCACGCTGAATAAAATAAGTTAGTCACAAAAGGATAAATGCTATATGATTTTACTTATGTGAAATAAGCAAATATATAAAAATCAGGGGTGGGAGGAAGGAGGTAAAAAAGAGCTTTTGTTTAGGCGTCATTGAATTTATATTAATGGTGGTGGAAGGATTTAGAAAAGGACATCAAGGATAGTTGCACAATTGAAGAATATAATCAACATTACTAGTTGTACATGTAGAAGTTGTTAAGATGGCATGTTTTGTCATATATATCATATATATTTCTCTGTGTGTGTGTATATATATATATACACACATACATATACTTGTACAACAATTGAAAAAAAAAAAATTCCCAGGAGAAACAATTTGATTCTTATAGTGTGGGGTCACACGCTTATCCCTTGCAATGGTCAGGATATATTGACTAACTTTCCTGCCAAGACTCCATATGATGACAAGGGGTGACGATGACAACGATAACACTTAGACACATAATGCATGTGAGGCACATAGATTCAGTTACTTAACCCTTACCAGAAGGCAAATGCTATTATTATCCTCATTTTATAGATGAAGAAACTAAAATTCAGAGAGGGTAAGTAACTTACCCAAGGTCACTCAGCTGGTAAGAAGTATCATCAGGGCTCAGACATAGCAGCTTCATATCTTGGATTCTGAATTCCTCTGTTCACACCCTCTCATAGACATTGTAGCTATAACACTACTCATTTCCCAAAGGCAAAACAAGGGGCTATTTCCAGAATAATTAGAAATGGATGTTGAACAGTGAAACACTATAGGGGTCCAGCATAGACCCTCATAATGTTGTGAGGAACAGGAGGTTTGGGGCCAAATCTGAGTCCTCAGAGAAGCTGATAATGACTCAGAGCCAGAACAAACTCGTGGCCAAGAGATGTGTGTGTGTGTGTGTATGGTGTGTGTGTGTGTGTGTATGGTATGCATGTGTGGGGTGTGTATGCACATGTGTATCTATATTTATTAATCATGGACTCTCATGAAATTCTTAAAAGAGGCTTAACTATTTTCACGAAGCCACAAGCATGAGAGCTGTTTGTAAATTGATGTCTGTGTCTTCCTGAGAATACCAATCCACTGAACCTGCTGTGTACAGCTGGATTAGAAGCCCCTTCTGAGCAGATTTCCATGCCTAGTGTCAAGATCATTTCATATTGCTCCATCTGAGTCTCTTTGCCCTCTCTCTTTGAACTGCCTATGGAAGAGAACTGTCTTTCTTTCAATGGCCTTGAAAACCACTTACAAGTAAAATCCTCCTTAAATAGACATTAAAAATCCAGAATGCAATTCAGCAAGAGACACATAACAGGTGCTTGATGCATGTTTGCTGTTGATAATAAAAAGGCAAGGTGTTAGAGAAAGTCTTGTTGTGTCTCATCCCTTTTATCTGGAAAGCAATTTCACCAGGAAGGATTGTTGCAGTAGAACTTGCAGGCTTAAGTCTATGCTCACTCAGCTTAATCACAAGAGTTAGTTCCAATCCAAATTTTGTTTTAAAAATTATAATCTGATCTTTTTTGTGTGCTGGTGGTATCCTTAAGAAAGAAGGTTTATATGCTTGGTTTTGTTGCAAAAGCACAAGATGTGGGAAATTCCTAGACAAGGACGTCACCCAAAAGGGTATGAAGATAATTTTGAGTGATTTCCTGATATTCCAAACAGTAATTTTTTTGTAAAATACAAATGACAGCATTTTCTTTTTAAACACTTTTTTTAATCTACTAAAAGATATTAAACATTTTAAATATGTACAAAATTCTCCCATCCTCCGCTTTTTCCTTTTCCTTCTTAAGATTTTACAGAACCAGGTGAATTCTTTGTGATTCTAGATATTGGCCTGCAGAGAAGGCAACCTGGATTCCCTCAGAGTCTTGCCTGCTCACCCTCATCCACTTGTGCAGTTATGGAATTTTATAACCAAAAAAAAAAGCAATGCTTTCAAGAAACAATGGAACACATTACTATGAACAAGATGTGGCACTAGACTCCCTTCCAACTCTTTATTCATGTAGGTATAAGGCTTTTAGTCAGGATCTTTTATTGCCTGGAATGAAAACTAAAATTGAAGGGAATGAAGAGTGATTACTTGTTCTTGATATACCCATATTAGAACTGAAAGGGAAATCTGTCAAAAACAAAGTCAGTTCTGGGGCTGAACTCTTCATCCAATGTTCGACTAGTCATACTTATTTGTCAAGGTCTGCACTCCCCAATCAGTACCCCAGTCCATCAGACACACTTGCTAAGGATATCGAAACGCTATGCTTTACAGGGATTTTTCATTACTTAACACCTATTGACCATTCCATTTGCTTCCATAGTCTTTTTTTTTTTTTTTGTCTTAGGTCTGATTCATCAGAAAGAGACCCTGCAATAAGGATTTCTGTGCAGATTTATTAAGGACGTGCTCCCAGGGAAACCAATATGGTAGAAGAGGAAGCATTCAGGGATGCGAAGAAATCTGAGTGAAGTGGTGCTTAGGAAATTTATGCAAAGGGTAAATTTTCCAGGCAGTCTTCAGAAGCCCGAGATCAGTTTTCTGAAAAAGAGATATGAGTGTAAGCTGTTGAAAGGAATACTACCTAAAAGACAAGGACTCAAAAAATAAGAAAAAAGTGATCTGAAACTGTATATTACAAACTCTTACTGGAGAGAGATTAACTTGTATAAGGATGCAGGTGAAGGAGATAAGTAGGGAAGTGTTCATGAAGACTTTAGGGTGTAGGGAATCTCTAAAACTTTCAGTCTTTTCTAGATATCCCTATTATTAATTGACAAACTCTGTTTGGCTCAGTCATGTATTTTACCTCAATCATAGAAAATGTGAATATTGGGAATTTGGTCAATGCTGCAGTTCAGCAGTGCATATGATCATTTTTAGACTTTTCTTTTCAATGGACTCATTATGCCAGCTCTAGGCAGGAAGGGTATTCTTCAGAGGGTCATACTGTTTTTCTAAAGGTCTGCATCCAGCTGTACAATTCAGGTACAGAACTGATTCTTCAGTCACTGGAAATTGTGCACTGTTGTTTGAACACCAATCTGATACCTGCAGTCCTGGCACAGTGCCTAAGGCATGTGACTGCTAACCAGAAGACTGGCAGTTCAAACCCACCAGCCACTCCTTGAAAGGAAGGTTGGGCAATCTACTTCCTTAGAGATACCACGTTGGAAACCCAAAGAGGGGTTGCTATGAGGTGAATTGACCTGACAGCAGTGAGTTTGATTTTTTAGTTTTTGGCTGCCCAGAAGGAGCCCTGGTGGTGCAGTGATTAAGCGTTTGGTTGCTAACTGAAAGGTCAGTGGTTTGAACCTATCAGCCATGCCACAAGAGAAAGATGAGGCAGTCTGTTTCCATAAAGATTACAGCCTTAAGAACCCTATCGGAAATTTCTACTTCATCCTATAGGGTCACTATGAATCAAATTTTGACTGGACAGTAATGGGTTTATTGTTTGTTTGGGTGGCTAACCAAACATCCACAGCATCACCTGCAGAGGCTGAACAATAAGGTACCATAACAGTGCTTAATGTACCATTTCATTGCTGTTTAAAATGGAATCTTAGCCTTCTACCCAGGATGATGAAGACTTTCTCACTGCCCTTACCTATTCCGAACATGCCACTTTTCTTCCTGTGTTTGTGCAAAAAGTGCAAGAAGTCCTCTTCATTTGACCTCTTCTCACTTCACACGTAAGGAAAAGGATCAAGGTTAACAGCCCAAGGCTGATTCCTATGAAGTGGAAGTCAGACATGCCCACCACCCTCCAAACTTTTTATCAATTCTGACACCAGTTGTCCCTCCCATAGCACTCTCTGCTTCTCTGCTGGGTTCAGTAATCTGTTGCAATGGTCGTACAGTACTCACAGATAATACTCATAATTATGGGATTTATTAGGGAAGTAACAAGTCACGATTCAGGTTCAGGAACAACACTCAAGATACAATTCTTCAAACAGGACAGCTTATTCTTACCCGTGCCATGGGCATGTTTCTCTCTGGCCTTGGCCTTTCTGTGGACCTAGGCCTTTGCCCTGACCAGGCAAGTGTTACAAAGCTGTATTAGCTCTTCCTGTAGTGTCTAAGGCATTTGACTGCTAACCAGTAGGCTGATGGTTCAAACCCACCAGCCAATCCTTGGAAGGAAGATTGGGCAATCTACTTCTGTAGTGATACTGCCTTGGAAATCCAAGGAGGGATCACTATGAGTCAGATCCAACTTGATGGCAATGAGATAGGTGCCCAGAGAGGTACAACTCTCTATAAGCAAGCCTCCTACCTAAAGGTACTCAGCTTCTTTGCTCCAAATACTGGAAACCCACCACTCTGTCTCATGCCAGTCTCCTGGTTCTGCTGCCTCTGCTGCTGCTATTTCTTTGCTGCTGCTATTTCTTGCTGTCTCAATGCAAAGATCTCAGGTTCAAGGATGTGCTTCACTCCCAGGTCTTCTCTCTTGATGGTAGTGAGATTCCCCTTTATGTCTCTGAGATGACTAATTTTAGCTTAGTGAGATGGAATGACTCAACTGACCAATCCCTACTTTAGGATTCCATACATCTTATTTGCACAGTCCTATTCCCACAAGCTTTTCAGTATGCCATACTGTGGTGGCGTGCATGTTGCTGTGAGGATGGAGGCTATACCACCAGTATTTCAAATACCAGCAAAGTCATCCATGGTGTACAGGTTTCAGCGGAGCTCCCAGACTAATACAGACTAAGAAGAAGGGTGGGCCATCTACTTCTGAAAAAATCAGGCAATAAAAACCTTATGAATAGCAGTGAAACATTGTCTATTTATTACTGGAAAGCCTTATGAAGAGCAGTGAAAAATTGTCTGATACAGTGCAGGAAGATGAGCCTCTCAGGTTGAGGGCACTCAAAATACAACTGGAGAAGAGCTACCTCCTCAAAGTAGAGTCAACCTTAATAATGTGGATGAAGTAAAGCTTTCATGACTTCATTTGTTGATGGAGCATGACTCAAAATGGGAAGAAACAGCTACAAACATTTGTTAATAATAGGAACATGGAATGCACAGAGTATGAATCTAGAAAAATTAGAAGTTGTCAAAAATAAAATGGAACACATAAAGTTCAATATCCTAGGCATTAGTGAGCTGAAATGAACTGATATTGATCATTTTGAATCAGAAAATCATGTGGTTTACTATTCCAGGAATGACAAATTGAAGAGGAATGGTGTCACATTCATCATCAGATTTCAAGAAATATCCTGAAGTATGATGCTGTCAGTGATTGGATAATATCCATTTGCCTACAAGTAAGATCAGTTTATACAACTATTATTAACTTTATGCACCAACTATTAAAGCCAAAGACAAGAAAATTGAAGATTTTTACCAACTTCTGCAATCTGAACTTGACCAAACATGCAATCAAAATGTATTGATGATTACTGGTGATTGGAATGTGAAATCTGGAAAGAAAGATGAAGCATCAGTAATTGGAAAATATGGCCTTGCCTATAGAAATTATTTCAGAGATCACATGATAGAATTTTGCAAGACCAATGACTTATTCATTGCAAATACCTCTTTTCAACAACATTGACAGTGACTATATATGTGGACTTCACCAGATGGAATACACAGGAATCAAATTTATTATATCTGTGGAAAAAGTTTATGGAGAAGCTCATTATCATCAGTCAGAACAAGGCCAGGAGTTGACTGTGGAGTAAACCATCAATTGCTCATATGCAAGTTCAAGTTGAAGCTGAAGAAAATTCAAACAATCCATGAGAGCCATAATACGACCTTGATTATATCCCACCTGAATTTAGAGACCATCTGAAGAATAGATTTGATGCATTGAACACCAATGACCTAAGACCAGACAAGTTGTGGGATGATATCAAGAACATGATACATGAAAAAAGAAAAGAGTTATTAAAAAGACAGGAAAGAAAAAAAGACCAAAATGGGTGTGAGAAGAGATTCTGAAACTTGTTTTGAATGTACAGTAACTAAAGCAAATGGAAGAAATAACCAAATAAAAGAGCTGAAATGATGAGCTCAAGCATACAGGGATTGTGAGGATAGTGCAGGACTGGGTAGTGTACTGTTCTGTTGCACATAGGGTGTCTATGAGTCAGAGTCAACTCAACTGCACCTAACAACAATAATAGTAGTGATGGTTGCACAACATGGTGAGTGTAATTAATGTTACTGAATTGTACACTTAAAAATGGTTTAAATGGTAAATTTCATGTTATGAAGATATGTATTTTGCCACAAAAAAAATTTTAAACGCCACAAAACTTAAAGATTTCATAGACGTAATTAAACCACTAATTAGAGTAGTAATAAATTACTGATGTTGTTGTTGTTAGGTGCTGTCAAGTCGGTTCCGACTCGTAATGACCCTATGGACAACAGAACAAAACACTGCCCAATTGTGTGCCAACCTCACAATCCTTTCTATACTTGAGCTCATCATTTGAGCCCCATTGTGTCTATCCATCTCCTTCAGGGTCTTCCCCTTTTCTGCTGAACCTTCTCTTTACCCAGCGTGATATCCTTCTCCAGGAATGGTTCCTTCTGACAATATGACCAAAGCAAGTGAGATGAAGTCTGCTCATTCTCACTTCCAATGAGCATTCTGGCTGCACTTTTTCTAGGACTGATTTGTTCATT